>NW_006783288.1:2060542-2122833 GCF_000442215.2 Lipotes vexillifer
CAGGAATGTATTTCATAGAAACCTGAGCCACAGGTACATGATGCTTACTTATGTCTTCATGTCTGACTTGAGTCAAATCTCATGTATGTCACTTCCACTTGGTGACTGAAAGCTGCCTTGCATGCCCAATTTTATGACTTAGACCCATCCACTACATTATGAGCAGCTCGGGTTGCATGTACCCTATTGTCCGGAGTTCAGTCCATACAAGGGTTTGGTAGCGGGTCAGGAACTGATTCTCAAAAGGAGAATATTTTTCTGTATAAGAAAGCAGGACTTTGCTCCATAAAGGGTGCTGCCTTGAGCTGTAATTTTACTAATACTTATCAAATGCTCCATACAGTATCCATAAACGAGTTCAGATGCTATTGGATCTATTATGTGATACTGCCCAAATGGGAGATTTTAACAGCAACCTGTTGCAAAGTCTTGCAAAGTCTTGCTCTGTTCTGAGTCTTGCTCTTGTTCTACTCAAATCTGGCCTTGTTAAAACTGTCAAATCCCTTTATTCACACAAGTGTCCCTTAATTCACAAAGCCTCAGTCATTCAGACACTTTTGGGGGATCCATGGTGTTCAAAGAACTTAAATATAATGCATCATACCAACGCAGTAAACCAAGCACAAAAAATATTCATATAAACTTGTTGGGGCAAAAATGTTATATATTCATATAAACTTATTGAACATATTATTTAATTCTCAGAATTCTACTCTATTCTGATAAATGCCCTGATTTTTTAAATAAGAGACGAGATAAGGCTTTGAATCCAATTTACATTGTAACTCAGTTACTTACGTGATCAAAATTAGGATTTAATTTTCAAAAGCCTCGACCCTCCTAGTTAGATAAAATAAAAGGTATTTTTAGGACAGTCAAGTTAGTTCTAATTCTCTGACTGTGTCATTATCTGAGGGCTGTATATAAGCTTTACAGTACTGTCAGAAGAAGGTATTCCACTTCATAATTCCACCCTAATATTCTATTGCAGAAAAAAAAATTGGTCTTCCACAGCCTTTCCTTTCATAAGCACTTCATTCCAGCAGCTACAGATGATAAGTAATTGGTTTTGTTACTGCATGCCATTGACTACAGAGTTTAATTTTTCTAATGGCAAAGCAATGATGTCAATTACTACCTTCAACTCACCAAACCAATCCCAAATTCTTAAATGTGATGTTCTAGTTCCCTGGAACCGCTCCAAGTATAAATATACATCAGAATACAGTTAAACAATATTGTATGGATCCTAATTATGATGGCCATTTTTTAAAATATAGAGAATTAAAGTTTCACACAACTGTTGGACGTTTGAGAGGAGCAAAATCATAGAAGTCACTACAAACCATCAAAGCCTGTAGCACAGAAGCAGAGGATACCAGAGAAAGTAGTGCCAGGGATGCTGAACAGATAGCTAACTCAACTTACTCCCTTTTGAAAGACACATAAGTTTATGAAATATATTATTTTGCTCTAATATTTTAAGTCACAACTGTTACCTGTCATGTCTTAGAAATTCATATTTTCTACCAAAGGAGTGCCCATAATTAGAGTGAGAGTTAGTATTTACTGAGTTTTTGAAGGGAAGACAAGAAGGAATGGTATTATGCTGAGAGCAATATGTACAGATAGCGACAAGATGTAAGGAAGTGTGGCTCGAGGTTGCAGATGAGCAATAAGAAGAAGAGTCTTTGCTTGGGCATTTTTTCTTGGGCACAGACATAAATATCTGCCCTCATCTTTTTCCCTCCCTCCTACCACTACCATATGCTTAAACTGAAGAAGAAGCCTAAATGCATTAAATTAAGGGAATATACTCTGGGAATGCTGAAAAATGAAACAAAACAAACCTCCAATTACTGAAATACGAACTATTGGTCATGACTGGCAACATCTTCAAGTTAATCTCCTGGAAGATGGGGAGAGGATAGGTAGAGGACAATATTTTGTGTTGCTACAGCTGGGATTTAAATATTTCTGCTCTCAAAGGAGGGAAACTAGTGACGTAAAAGTCAGGAGGCCAAGACAGCAGCAGCTAGATGGGTTGAGGAATCAGTTTTCTAAAGCGAAACCAAATGTTAAGGAAACAAGGTTAGAAAATCATGTTGCTTCTTGTTAGGAAAAGGCTAAATTTATGAGAAGAGGTACTGAGGGAGGGGAGGGTACCGAGTACTTAACATAGCAAACAAAAAAAGCAAACTAGACTTTAGAGTTCAATGATGGAAAGCGAAGTTCTGTAAGGTGATTTATTCATTTATTCTCTCACTCAACAAACAATATTAAGCATAATTTACTGTGTTCCAAGTGCTGCCCAGTGCCCTAGCAAAGTAAATACAGAGATAACCTGATCCTCAGGCCAGGTGGATTGCCCTCTAGCAATTTTCCTATTTCCTTCTGTCTATGGGATTCTCTGCACCCAAAGCCATGTGTTAAGAAAAATTTCAGCCTGGTAGAATGTTGGAGATATCATTACGAAAACTGTAAGAATAAAAGATGGAAATGTAAATACCCTTAGAGATCCCTCTTTTCCCCCAGTAGGCATCCAACTTTGAGATGAGCACAATAACATCATAAAGCACTGGAACAAAATTTGCCTTACAAATTTGGTAGACAAAATGTACGAATTCAGTTCCATTCTATCCTATTCCCCAGTTTTATATATCAGCAGAAAAGTAGGATTCATATGCAAAAAGTGGGCTGTGGGTCTTCTTTATGAAATGTTTGCATTCTTAAAAATCAAGAAATCATCTGCAGGGCAGAAAATAACTGTAGATGAGTCCTCAAATCCTGTTCATAAGGACTCTATCTCTTTGAGTACTGTTTCAGTGGGCAGCTTAACTTTGGGTGTCACTCCTGCTTTAGCTATCTCTCAAATTTTCCTTTTAAATAAACTGGACTGCAATTTGATTTATTTTCAATAAAAGATAAGTAAATAATTAAACATATTATTTCAGTATATAAACTACTTTAGGAGAAAGATGCATAACTTTTGAGAAACACATACACGTACACCAACTGCTTTCAGGCTACTAAGAAATGATTTAACAAATGATTGCTTCAGCTACCAATATTCTAATGACTCAAAAAAGTTAAAGAATTGTCTCAAATGTCTAACATCTACACTGAAGAACTTGGTTTGAACTGTATGCATCACACTTAGACAAACAGAAAATCAAAAATATGAGTAATAATAATGTATTCTACAAATGGCTAATGTTATTATCCCCATTACTATTATTTTCATATTAGCAGCTTATTTACTTTAAAGAGGTTTTATACAGATGCTCATTTGGAACGATATTGAGAAAGTTTCAAAATTACTAGGAATTTAATAAAACTATGACTTGCATTAAATATTAAATTTATTTTAAACAGTATTCACATTATTTGGTAATTTAACCCTACTCAAAGTACAGATCTATGTGGCAATTTAGCTACTATCATTATTTTTTAATGAATTAGCTATGACTACCTACTTTGCTCAGGAAGGCTCTTATACATCTAATTAGTGCTAACAGCAAATGTCTTAAAAATGTTCAAATTGAAACAGAAAATATGATAGCAGTTATTCTCATCAGGGAAATCTGCAGACTCTAAGTTGTCTTATTAAAGGAGATAATACAGCAGTCAGTTGAAAGATGCCAAGGAATCTCCTCATTTTTGTGTGTGATTATTTTTTCATTCTGTATACCTGTGCACACTCAGAATCTTCAAAATTCCCATAAGCTTCTGAACAGGGAGGTAATTTGGGAATTTTTAACCCTGAATTGAAAAGAAAGGAAAAATAGGAGCCAAGGAGGGAGGGAGGTGGGGAAGCGGAAAGAATAGATAGGTAGTGCAAAAAAAAAAAAAAAAAGAGATTGATCTTTTCTTGGGCCCTGAAAAGAGGCTGGCTCATTCATTTATTAATTTTTTCAGGAAATATTTTAGCGGGTGTCTACTGTGTTTCATTTAAAGTGCCAAACACTGGGAATAGCTGAATGTAAAGATGCTGTTCCTGCTCTCCAGGAGCTCACAATTAAATGGGGAGACAGACCCAAACATAGTGTGGTAATTGCCAAGATTGCTGTATATGGGGGTACAGTGGCAAATGGGGGGCAGTGCAAGTGTGCTGGCCTATGGAATTCAGAGAAGGCTTTATGGAGCACAGGACTATGAGCTGTCTTTTGCAGGAGGAGTAGGCGTTTGGTAAGTCAATGGGGAGAAAAACAGGTGTTGCCAGCAGAGGGAGAGGCAAAGGCGAAAGCACAGAAACGGCATGTTGAATTAAAGAAACTGCAAGATATGTGCTACAACGTGAGCTCAGGCTCCATTGAAACAATGGCCAGTTTCTGATTATTACCACTTGGAGGGTAGACTGTTTGTTCCCTGAAAGCATAGTGCTTCTAAGCCATGACAGCTTAAATCGAGTTCAAGTGAAATGAAATCTAGACAGCCATCAAGCGGGGAAAAATAGCCATAGCCCCATTAGTGGTATAATGGGTCCAAGGTAAGTTGCCCTGGACCCAGAGCTCAGTGAGAGGCCCAATCATCTGGCAACAGGAGGAAACACACATAGGTAGAGTCATGGGGCCCCAGAGTGATTAGCAGGCAATACTTCATATCATGTTCAGGTAGGGCAAAGCCGGTCTTGCTCATGGGCAACAGAGCAGGAGAAGGGTCTGATCAGACTATGGAACAGGACTGTACTGTTAGGTGTCTTTAGTGTTGGTCTATGCCTTCCTAGCCACTTAAAAAGATACAATCAGTGTTAAGTTGAACTATGTAAAATTGCCAATATTTGACCTTTTGACCTGAAAAATGGCAATTTCACATGGTTTAGTCTAATATTTGCTGAGTGCTCATCCAGGATCTATCAGTCTCCTGAAGACTATAAAGATACTACCTAATTTAATTTAAAATTTGCAAACACCCTACAAGCTAAATCTCCAATCTACAGAGAGGAAACCAGAGACCGAAGTGCCTGGGTGACATACCCCAAGACAGAAAATTACTAATAAATTACAATCTCTCTGGTTCCAAAGCTGGAGAATTTTGCCAGGGTCTTAATCTGCACATTGAGCAATTAAGCAGACAATTAACACTCTGAAGTTAGATAACAAATAGAAGGCTTGTATCAGGAGAGCTAGTAAATGGAGACCCAAACCCCAAGTCCACAGGATTTGCTTCCTCATTATTTTTCTCTGCTTCTGTTCTCTACTATCTACTGGCCTATACCCCTATCTCCACATCATCCTCTATTTCATCTACCCTCCTACCCTCACTCCTCCCTACCTCTGTCTTCCTCTTTCTTCAGTCATGAAGCAATATGTACAGAAAGGTTGGTGCAGCACACGGAAGACTATGTAGCAATTAGTTACATTTTGTAGAGTCACACTTAAGATATGGAAGAATATTCTCACTCTATTAAGTGAAAAATAAAAATGTACAATAAAGTCAGAGTAGTTGATCAAACATCTGTCATCTATCTATCTGGAAAATGTCTGGAATGGCATTCTAAAAGACATCTCTGAGGAGAAAAATGCTTCTGCTTATCTGATGATTTTCCTTAGTTTGCTACTGGTTTGTAATAAAGCAAAAATATACTGTTATTTTCAAATCATCTAATTTTATATCCCTATTTCTGAAAGCAACATCTTAGAAATATAGTTGGTTCAAAAGGAGGCATTTTCAATAACTTCTTTGCACACAATGTTCCTTATTTTAGAGGACGACGCACCTTTATTAAATAACACTATTTGAAGACGTCTTCTTTGTCTCAAAAACAATAATAACAAGTTTTTGTTAACTGCCTAAAAAGTCTCTTCCAGTATTTTTTTTAAACTACCGTATTTTCCCCTTTCCTCTCCAATTCCTCCCCCACCAGCCAAAATAATTTTTCTTTCTATCTTTCATTAGGATCCTTGGCCCTTTTGAAAGGAAGAGGCTAGATATGGCATATAAATCCAGTTAGCACAATTACTTCTTGAGTAGGACCATTAGCCCTGCCCTTTCAGGTGTCACTATCTTTTTTTAACAAGCTATCAATCTCCCCCAAGAAAGTGGAGACAGAGATCAAAATGCATCTAAGAAAATGAAGAAAGCAAGAGAAAATAAACTGGAAAGAAAAGCAGACCTAGGACAGTATTAAAATGGAAAGGAAGATAAAATTCTTAGAATGATAGACCTGTGAAGGACCTTGAGAGGTTACAACATCCTAGAATGTCTTTTAGGTAGTGAAATATTCTACAGTAGCCACTCCTGCAATCTGTCTTGGTCCATGTATTGTTACTGCAATGCCCCAGCCTATCTTTGACCTCAGCATGAAAAATTTTTACTTGCCCTAACTCATCAATGATTAGTAATGTAATTTGGTGAATTTGGTGGTTTTGATTCACCAAAGAGAAAAATCCTCCCTTTGCTCCTTTAAGAATGAAAAGAGAGAATGTGGGAGAATCTGATTATTCAGTCCCAGGGTCAACCCTTGAGGAACTTTCCCTTCATAGGTCTGCTCTCATCTGACCATCTAGTGTTTGGTTGGTGAATCAGGCTGCTAAGTTTTACCGTGATCCTCTCCTTCAGAGCAGAGAACTCTCCATCTTCAGCAACAGCACAGGGAGGATTCAGTGTACAGATCCTCTGATCCCTAGTCCAGTGTACTATTCGCACATCATCTTTGGGCTAATCCTGAAATCTTGCTGCAACTCACTTCTCTGCTGAATGAAATAATATGTGGAGCCCATGGTGTGAGCTGCTATCCCTCACTAGAAAAACTGCTTTCTTTCCTGAAGTAAAAAAGAATCTGATCTTACTTACAAAGCAGTACTCTTTCACAGGCATTTCACAATAAACATTATAATAAAGATTTTAGTGATTTTAAGATACTCTGCAAGCTAAAACCCTATAAAACATACCACAGTTTTAAATTTAGATCCCCAGATTATTATTATCCCCAAAATGGTATTTTCCTGTACTTTAATGTTACATTTATAACATTACGATTTGACTGAGATCAATACGTTCTCAAAGAACATAGATCACATGGTCATTTATCTATTATCTCTCTATCTATATAATCTATACCTCATTTTGAAAAACGCACTTATGACAACTAAACAGTTAATGTAATTATCTAATTCAGGGAAACATTGCATAGTAAAAATGGCTTTGAAATTCTACTAAAACGTCCTTGTTATCTTTGCATTTTAGCCTTTAAATATGACATGAAAGAGTTACCCCTGTTGAGTATGTCAAGGCATCTGGAGAAATTCATCAAGTAGTGTTCAAATCACTATTAACTTCAACATAATACATATTAACCAGCTTTAAAATTCCACACAATACACTCTACAAAGATAATTCAAGGGAAATGCATGAATTTACAGCTGTATTTTTACCTTGGGGCTTTTTAATATCTTATAAATAACAAGTATGAAATACTTAAATCCCTCAACATAAATACAGCCTTATAATGGTACACTTGTCATGCTTTATCCTTCATGCAATTCTCATCATCATCTCATTAGGATGGTTTCCGATCATATCAATCATATACTTTTATAATTAATTTATTGCATCAGAAAAAAATTCTTATCCCATTACACTTATAACTCACAAGCTATTAGAAGAATTGATGCGGAAGAGGGGAGTCCAAGTATATTTATTCCAACCAACTTTGTCTTCAGAGACTTTGGAATCCTGATAAGTTTTCTTTTAAACATTTTCAACATGTGAGGACATCAAGGGTAGTTCCCCAGGCCCTTCCTTTTACATTGGAGACACACTCTCTGGTACAGAATAATAGCTGAGCTCTCCTAGTGAGGTTTTGTGAGATTTCTCCTATAATAAAGAACATTTAAAATATGAAAAAACACTCCATCTCATACCCATAGAGTTATATAGCTTAAGTGACATTCTCAAGGGAGCCATGTCTCATAGATTATGGGTTTTTTTTTTTTACTGTAAGTAATTCTTTAATCATGAACATCCTGCTAAGGGCATTCTGCAGATAAGAGCCCTTCTTCAAAGCATTTATTTACCCAGAGGTCCAGTCAATGAGATCAGACCCACTCATATCCTTCTTTTCTTTCTGCTAACAGTGTCTCTCTGGTAAAGAGAATGAATTGATATCAGGGTACCTACTACAATACCTTTTTCCCACAGGGTATTTAGTAAGGTACAAGTCTTTTTTTTTTCTGTTTTTGCTATTTTTCTCTCTTTTCCAGAGAAATGCTATTCAAAAGTTGCCAGCCATATTTATGCCAAGCAATTCTATTTACAAGTCACTCTGGAGCCAATTTCCTGATTTCCTTTGTTTATTCTAATTATGAAACTAAAATGCAAGTAGATAACAATGTTCTGAGTAAAAGATATAAGGAAACTTTTTCGGTTGTTTTTTTACTCCTCTTTTAAGGGCATTGGGATGAGTTAGTCAAGGTGCACTAGTTATCTTGAAGAAAAAGGGAAAAATGTCCATCTGTTCTCTCACAGAAAGAATACCTCTGGTGAAATGAGATAATGTCTAATGAAAGCTGATATCTTCAAGAAGCTACTCATCATGAGAACAGTAAGGACATACATTTTAATTTCAATATGTAGCAAAAATGAGACTTTTATTCTGACTGAAGTACATTAGCACCACAGGAGTGCTCTGGGAATAACGACTGTGCCCATGAAAGTGAAAGAAAATACGCATTTATAGGATCCCACTCTAACAGATGTAAGAGACAACAGTAGCTATACTAACGCTAAGAGAGGTCTCCTCTTGCTGCTCCTCTAGATATTGCAAGGCTATTGTACCCTCATACTGTCTGCAGGAAAAAGGCAACAGGATCAGACTGTGCAAATATTAAATGAGCAGCAGTGGCAGCAGCTGCAGAGTTTCTCTCTTTGAGCTATTAGCAAAGGACCGCCCTTTGCACATGTTAGGCTATGAAGAGCTCCTAATCAGAGTGATAGGAGGATCCCTGCATTCAGAAGATGCACCTGAGTCCCAGAACAAGCCAAATGAAACAACAAAGATTTGCCTTTGAGCATGACCAGGCTGTGGAAAACCAGCAGTCATGGCTGAAAGGATAGTAGCTGCAACACCATCAGTGGGTCAGACATGCCTGCTGATGGTCCAGGCTTGTGGCTGCCTTAAGCTTCAGCAGCATAGCCTCATTTGGTGTCCTGTAATCAGCTATCAGATGGTGGTGGTTGAATCTTCAGTGTACAGCCTTGAGTCTGATAACAGTTGGACAAGCATTAAGTCCAGGTTGATTCTGGCAAACAAAATCCAAAAAAAAAACAAAAAAGAGAAAGAAAAGAAAAGAAGGAAGAAAGAGAGACAGAAAGATAAAATGAGGCAGTCACTTTTGAATAATGATGGGAGGAGGAATTCTGGAACAGATAAAAAGATTTCCCTATATTGGCAAAAATGCAAATAAGAAACATAATTTTATCTTCTTATCTAGACAGGACCCATCACATACTCTTGTACAGGTTTTGCAAATGTGAATGGTGCCCCTCAATTGTGCAACGTATCAGACTAATTCCAGACTGGTGAAGCTAAGCATATAATATAATCTAGCTGCAGAAAGAGAAAGCATTGAGTATTCATTAATTACATAAATAGAGATTCATATACTTTGATTCAGCCAAAATTTACTATTTGCCTATCTGAACTTCTGCCTTAGCATAAGTTAACTAAGGAAAGAGGGAGTCCTGACTTCCAGCCAGATAACTTACCATATTGAAATAGAGGAGGTATTCAGTGAATTGTATTCCATAACTGTACTTGTTCAGCTCTCATTAAAAGAAAGTTCCAAAGAACTATTTAGTCTACTCAGATTTTCTTGTACTTGCATTGCACTTGGTGCTTGTCAGTCTGGATATATTGTAATTTTACAAAAGAAGCCACATTTATATCCATATTCACAGTGCTATCAATCTTTCCATATGCATTTTAAAATATTTTATTTTTATATTATATTTACTGTATTATTAATAAAATATTGACTATACTGATTGAGGAAGGGGAAAGCATCCTGATTCTGCTATATTCTCAACACTCCTAACTCCAGCTTGTGGTTGCTGATTGGAAGGGGAGAGGATGAGTGAGCACTTTTGGCTGCATGAATCTCATGCTACTTTTTCACATCTTCCTCTTCCCCTTCTCTCTAGATATGCAAAACTCCCTCATCAATATTCCTACTATTAAGAAATATTAATCTATACAAGTTAATATTAAAACAATATAAGATATGCAGACAAGCAAAGAGACGTTAACATTCTTCCCCATTCTAAGGAAATAATTACCTTAAAGCTAAAAAAGTTAAATGCTCAGCCTTCTGCCTCTAGACTTGACTTTACTACCTTTGGTGAGCTAGGTAATTGTGGAAAAAAACCCAACAAAACTTGCTAGTGCGCAATATTCTTGCTATGGCCCCTCTGATCTGTGAAATTCATAAAAACTGAGACATTAAAAAGAGAATTGCTAGTTCTAGCTGCCACAGTCTGAACTGGCTGGAAAATATCTAGAAGTAGTGTTTATTGTGGATGCCACAAAGACTCCAAAACAGATGATCATCAAAAACTTCCAATTCCTACTTTCCGAGTTTGTTTCTGGCAATGTTTTCGAACTAAACTCTCAAAAACTTCCCAGTGCAAAACACCTAGAAATGTTAGATAAAATATAACAAATATCCTTCCAAATGCATAACTGAACTAACTAGAAAGTAAGGATAGTCTCCAGAGGCCAGAATTCAAAAGAGAGATAGGAATCAGAATGGCAGGCTGAGGCTAAAGCCATGGATGCCCTAGGGGAGCTTGTCAATCTCAGTAACCAAGAAGTTTAGGTTTTAATGGCTGTGCCCAGAATAGTAGAAATGACCTTGAGCCCAGGCAAGGTGATGTGTGAGAACAGAGCTTACATCAAAAGGGCAGGAACCTAGTGGCACTATGCCCTCATTCAAAGGTAGACTAGAAAACACCCATGAGAAAAGGGAATGGCTGACAAGAAAACTTGTCTATCTTAGCCTCCAATCTGCTGGGAAAAGTTAAAGTCTACCCCAAGAATTTGGTATTCCAGAACTTCCTTGATGCAGATTTGGTTTTATTTCTGGAAAACCCAACATTAAAAAGTAACACAGGTTAGTTTTTGGTGGGGAGTTTCTTGGGGTCAACTGGCAGAAACACATAAAATTATTTCTGTAATGCCCATCCCCATTTCAGGCCTTGCGGGGCTTCCCATTAAATCTGCAGCGTATACGAACTCACGGTATCACAAACCAACACACAAGAGGAAAGAAGCCACCCCAAGTAGGATCAGCAGAAAAATAAAGAGCACGATTAGATCTCACAGAGATCCAGATAAAATAATCACCAGAGAAAGCATAAAAACTATACATATTTTTAAATGTTTGGGTAAGTGTAAGTTATCAAAACTTGCAAGAGGAATAAAATATTAAAAATGACAACCAGGGTCACATGAGAAAAATTAATCAGATGTTCTAGGCATACAAATATTAAAAAGTCAATTAAAATAGAATGCATGTATTAGAATTAAAGAGATAATTACTGAATTGTAATATAGATAGAAGAAATTCACAAACTATCTCAGAGGGACAAAGAGATGTAAAATATGAAAGACACATGAAGGTAGATGTATCTGAGTTAAAGAAGAAAGGAAAGCATAGGGAGAGAAAAGATACGAGCTGATAACTTTCCATAACTGATGAAACATGAATCTCCAGACTCAGCTAGCACAGCAAATTCCAAATGGAGCAAATACATGTGGACATATCAGATTAAAACTGTAGATCATCAAAAACAAAGAGATTTAAAAAGTCATCAGAAAGAGAAGACCACTTGTAAAATGATACCTCAACACACACAAAAAAAGGGGTTTTTGTAATCTATATAAATGTAGATCAAAGTGTGCTTTTCTGAGGTGAGCTTGAGAAAAATCACAGTTGTTTTCCTCTCAGAAGTCTCTTGATACATGAATAACAAAATTCCTCAAGTTACCACAGATTAAATTTTTCTGCTTTATATACTCCCTTGGGATCCTCATGAATGTGTACCTGAGGGTCCCATGTCCTAACACTCTTCGTTTGATCTTCCATATGGTAAAGTGATAATATGCCCTGTTTACAGATGAAAACTCAGGCCTGGGTGCCTGCCTATGAATCACAGAGCCATTCTCGCTTGAACTTTCCTTGATGTAGGCGCCAGTGAAGCCAGATCATTTGGAGCCATCTGAACGCTATGATGTAAGTTTAAAGGACAGCTACACTCTTCCTCATGGGTAGTTATCCATATACCAGTAAATTTCTGTCATTTTTGATTTCTCTATTTCTCCATCAGAAGACTGAGACACCATTCCTCCCCCAACACTAAGGCACATCAGGAGGTACTCCTACAACAATGTGCTTATTTACTTTTTGGTAAAAACTTCTCAAAGGGAATGGTAGGTTTAAATTAGATAATTTAACATAAAACACCTAGTACAGACCCAGAAACACTGTTGGCACTCATTTATCTCCTTCCATGATGTAAGTGGGAGATTGTAACCTTCTGTAATTTTGTAATATTACGTATCATCTCTGAACCTCAATTTTGCCACTTGTAAAATGGGTATAATACCTGCCTTACAGGGGATGGCTCCCTTGGTTGAAACTTCCACTTCTCTCAAGGTAAGCATCAAACTCCTTAGCCCTCAATCAAGAACCTTGATTTCTTTTCTCTCTGCTTTCCTCTCTGTATGCATCTAGTGTCAGCCCAATACTCCCATTCTTCATCTGGTCGAGCTAAAATATTTGCTTTTCCAAAATAAGCAAAGTTCTCTCAGCATATACAATTCCTTTTGCCTAAAATATATTTCTTTCCTTAATCCATCACATACCTACTTCCTATCCATATTCCTATTTTCAATTTATGTGTCACCACTTCCTGTAAGCCTCTCCTAACCCCTATCCATCTTTAAATTAAACATCTTTCCTGTGTACTATCTTTAAATCCCTGTGCAAACTCATATAATTAACATTTTTGCAGGTTTGCCTCATTGTGTTTGTATGTCTATAGCTCTCATTAGACTTTAAAATTCTACAGGGCAGGAATTATAGTTATATGACTATTGTAGCAAAATAACTACAGCACAGATTTTAGCAAATAGCAACAATTCATTAACATCTGTTGAGTAAAAATAAGTATGTTGGTGATGACTTTTATTAATGATGAATATAACTGAAAATCAATAGCTAATGATAAGATTATATTAAGTTAACAATTACTCTGAACCAGGTATGTTTTAGAGACATCCCATGCATCCTTTCCATCAGGTAGTTAGCATCACTGTCATCCCCATTTTATGGATGATATAGCGCTGAGGCACAGAGAAGTAAAGACATTACATAAGATACATGCAAGTTAGTGGTGAAGCCAAGATTCGAACTCAGGTCTATCTGTGCACAAAATCCAAGTTTTTACAATGCCTACATTGTATCCAATAAATACTGGCTCCCTTTCAGTTGCATCTCTTCTTCACCACTTTTGTTAACTCCCTTCTCTCAGGCAGTCCAAAGATCCCATATTTGAATAATCAAGCGCAAAGCAATTCTATCACTTCCCACCAAAAAAGCCTCTTTTATGTGGATGAACAAAAGTTATAACAGATTAGTCAACCCGACATTGGCCAGAGGGGCAAACTCCTTGTCTGGCTGAAGCCCTACCATTTACGTTGTATGGCTAAAGGGAATTGGGATGGTATGTTTTGCTGTGAATCCTGTAAGGGGTAAACTGTCAGGAAAAAGAAAAAATTTGTACTTTTTGATTTATTTACTTTAATCAAAAGACTTACAAGAAAGCAAAGGAGCTGAAATACTAAATGGAAATGATGCCTTTATTATTTGTTTTTGGTCTTGGAAGTAGTTTGAGGGACACATTAAATGCAAAGATCTATAAAAGGCTTTGTGGGTAGACCGCCTGAGGAATCCTATAAAGGCTTTGAGCCAAACCCTTGCTACATGGTAGAAAAATCACCATGGAATTACAATCACTGATTACGTTGAGGATGGCACACACTGTCACCCATGCCCAAAGACCCAGGAAGAGGTTTCTTGGAACCTCAGAAAGGATTAGGAAACTCCTGAAGCCCAGTAATTGCTCTATACAGTGGACCACACCACCTCATTATCCTCTGAAGCTTATTGAAGTTACATATGCAACAGGAGCTGGTTGCAGGATGAATCAAATAAAATTGTCCTTGGAGAGATCATACATATGTATTAACCAAGAATTTAAAGAGACTTTAAAAAAGACTTTGATAATAGCAAACCACCAGGTTGAATTGTAGATGAATTCATGAGAAGAATTCAATCTTTTTTTTATCATCACTCACAGGCAAGATTAAAACTAGAGCAAAGGTAAGTAATCTTAGCAATTAATTACTTCATCTTCACTAAAATATATTATTTTCTTCATTTAATACACATTTATGTCTCATGATAATGCAATATTTTAAAAGGTTGTATAGCAGGTGCTGTATGCAAAAAAAAGCTGTTACTATTACTTAACAGACATGACTATTCATCAGAAACCAAAAGTCTTGTATATAAATTACAAATGAAAAGAATGTGAGCAACAAGTTTAAGGTGGAAAAAATAGGAAAAGAAAATGAATTTGAGCTCTTTGAGAGCAGGGAATGCATTTTCTTCATAATATCTATTCTAAGTTCAGCAAAGCATATAGTAGATGTTCAATATATGTTGACTGGACTGAATTGCTTATTGAACAGAAAGCACAGAAGGAAAAGAAGGTAGGTCACCCCTGAAAGGCGCTGTTAGTCCTTCATATGAGTGCTCCACAAATTAGAGAGCATGGGCCAAATCATGCCTACCACTTCTTTTTGTAAATAAAGCTTTATTGGAACATAGTCATGCACATGTATGTATGAACTACGCCTACTTTCACACTACCCTGTGGCCCAGTCTACAATATTTACTTGTGGTCCTTTACGCTCTGGTCCTGTATGAGAAAAGACTTACTATTTGGTCCTTTATAAGGCCAACTCCTGCCCTATAGGTTTACTGTGAAATGAAGAGAATAGCCATGATCTTCCAACTATAAATCTTCACAGCATCATCAGTTTCAGCTTAGTTTATATTATAAAACTTTTGTGTCCTTAAAAAATATCAGTGGGGTGTTGGGGCCAGATATGAATGGAAAAAATAAAACATACAATAATCATATTAAAAATTCTGGATTCATACAGTTATGAGTATGAATCCTGGGCTCTAGGACTTGTGAGCAGTGAGATCTGGGGCAAGTCACTAATGTCCTAAGAATCCATTTTCTTTTTCAGAAAACAGGGATGAAAATGTTCATTTCATAGCACTGTCAGGAGCATTAAATGAAATAACGTATATGGAGTGCCTGGTTGGTAATGTGTTCAGTAAATACGCTTAATTGTTTCATAAGACCTGCTAGTTAATTAAACTTCACTTTCTGGGCTCTCTCCAGTGGTACTAAGGAAGTAAGAACTGACTAGTTGTTTCAAAGTCTCCATCTAAAAGTAAAGATGAATGTTTCCATACTGGCTCCTAACCTTCTGCAATCCTCAATCATAACAATAACAACCTCATAAGTCTATCAAACTGGAGTCCAGGTGGTTTGTTACCAAGGTCCTTGGGTTTGAAGTTAGGAAATTAGCCTGGTTCCAATGTCAAAATGTCAAATATCAAAAGAAGAATTGAATGGTAGGCTTTCTCTATAAAAACATAAGAAAAGTCACTGAAATTAAAATGGTTAGTATTGCAATAAGAATAGACAAATGGTTTAATGGAAGAGAAGCAGGCCTCAAGTGTGTGTGTGTGTGTGTGTGTGTGTGTGTGTGTTCAGATCAATAAGTAAAATTGGGCATACAATAAAGGGACTGCTGACAATTGACTAACCACTCGGAGAAAAAATAAAGTTATATCCCAAACTCATTACATACATAAAACTGAATTCCATATGGATTAAAGAGTTATTATTTTAATAATAAAAGTAACAAAAAGCATTAGAATAAAATACAATGTACTTTATATGAGTATGTGGAGGACTTTCCAAAGCAAGTAAAACCCTCCAGAGCAATAAAAGAAAAAGATGACATATCTGTTTGAATAAAAACTGAAGACGTGTATACAACTACAAAAATTCCAAGTAAAATTACAGGATAAGTTATATAACAGAAGAAATTTGTCAGAATATGTATGACACACAAAGGTTTAAGGTAAAGAATATACTGAAAAAGATGGGACTCAAATTAAGACGGTGGAGTAAAAGGACATGGAACTCACCTTCCCCCATGAAGACATCAAAACTACATTTTCAGGTGAAACAATTCTCACTGAAAACTAACTGAAGACTAGCAGAAAAACACCTGTACAACCAAGGTTGTAAGAAAGATCCATGCAGAATTGGGTAGGAGGGGAGGGGATGCAATCAGGTTTTAATCTGTGCCCCTGGGATGGGACTCAGAGGAAAAGGGACATTACATGGGTGGAGACCCTCCCTGAGGAGCGAGCAATGCGAGACACATATTTGGTGCCCCAGCTCTGGGTTCTGACAAAGGGAAGATGAGCCCCCTTGGCTAGTTGGAGAGCCAGTGGGACTAACAGGAGGACTGTGGGAAGCCTGGACTTCACTTGTTAATAGCACACAAATGCTTACTTGCTCCTAAGGCAGGGTGGAGAGGGTGGATTTAAACCACGTGGGTGGCTGACTGGCTTTCCACAACCATCCAGGCACATGCCCCAGCCTAAGCCAAGTGAATCTTCCAGCACTGCTTGCCTTGCATTGCTGCTTCACACTGGAGTGTGTGCTGCCACAAATGGGAAAAGATGTTGGTCATGAAATGCTGAGGTAGCTGAAACCCTAAGCAGCACCTGAGTAAGGAGGGGGCATCCATTACTGGCAGTTGTACAGGTGGCATATCAGAGGCAGTCCAGACCTCGAAGGGCTGCCAGACCACCACAGCCTATGCCCCAACTTTTGCGAAATACCCACACCAGCCCCTCTTGCTCTAGCACTGTTCTCCTCTGGGGCAAGGGTGCTGGTGCTGGGAGAGGGAAGAACAACACTTAAAGGGAATTGAGCCTGCTAAGACCCAACTCTCAGGGCTTCTCCTCCAGCACCTTGAGATTTAACCCCACCCCTGATAGGGCAGTGATGGTCACTGAGGAGAGGGGAAGGCCCAGCTCTGGTCCTAGCCCCTCCATTTCTAGACCCTCCTTCTACCAAGGTGATAGCTGCCAGAACATCCTGAATAAAGATGTGCCTTGTGTTCACGTCACGTTTAGCTCTCCCACCAAAGCCACTGGGAACATACAGACTGTACAGGGATGCTCCCATATTAGGACACCCATTCAAGACTGCAATAGGTAACGGTTTAGCCTAATTCCATACAGACAGAAAGCTAAACAAAATAAGAAGAGAAATCCGACTCAAAGACACAAGGGAAAAGCCATAAAATAAAATAAAATAAAATAAAACAAAACAGAAATAAACAATTTACCAGAAAAAGAATTCAAATAATTGGTAATAAGAATGCTAACGGAAATTAGGTAAAAGAATAGATGAACACAGTGAGAATTTTAACAAGGAACTAGAAAATATAAAAAAGAATCAGTCAGAACTGAAAAATACAATGACTAAAATGGAAAACACACTAGAAGGAATGAACAGCAGACTAGGTGATACAGAACACATAAGTGATCTAGAAGGTGAAATAATGTAAATGGCCCAATCAGAATAGCAAAAAGAAAAACAAATTTTAAAATAAGAACAGTTTAAGGGACTTAGGGATAACATCAAGCTTAGCAACATTCACATTATATGTTACAGAAGTAGAAGAGAGAGAGAAGGGGGTTAAAAATTTATGTAATGAAATTAAAAGTTCACAATTCTAAAGAAGGAAACAGATATCCAGGAACAATAACCACAGAGGGTCCCAAACAAGATGAACCCAAATAGACACACACCAATACATATCACAATTAAAATGGCAAAAGTTAAAGAGAAAATTCCAATAGCAGCATGAGAAAAACAAACGATTATATTCAAGGGAATCCCTATAATGCTACCAGCTGATTTTGCTGCAGAAACTTCACAGGCCAGATGGGAGAGGCATAATATATTTAAAGTGCTGCAAACAAACACAAAAACAAAACAAAAACAAAAATCCTGCTCTGTAGGATACACTACCCAGCAAAATTATCATTTAGAAGTAGAGGAGAGATAAAGAATTTCTCAGACAAGCAAGAACTAAAAGAGATTATCGATACTAAACCAACCCTAAAATAAATGTTAAAGGGTCTTCTTTAAGTGGAAAAGAAAAGACTAACAACAAGTAAGTATCTACAGGAAAGGAAAAAATCATACTAGTAAAGGCAAATATATAGTAAAGGCTGAGGATCAACCACTCAAATGGGCTACTACAAACATTAAAAGACAAAAAATTGTAAAATCAAGTAAAACTACAATAATCAATAAAGGGAAAAACATGAAGATATAAAATATGACATAAAAAACACAAAGTGTGGGTGAAGGGAGTAAAAAAAAATGTAGATCTTTTAGAATGTGTCTGAATCTAACAGAATATCTGTACAAAACAAACAGATATAGTTATAGGTCAACATATATGAACAAAAGGTTAACCACAAATCAAAAACCTATAACAGATACACAACAACAAGAAAGAACACAAGCATACCACTAAAGAAAATCATCAAATCACAAGGGAAGAAACATAACAATCAATAATTACTTTGAATGTCAACAGATTAAATGCTCCAATCAAAAGACAGAGGGTGGCTGACTGGATAATAAAACAAGACCCATCATATGCTGATTACAAGAGACTCTCTAAAGAACTAAAGACACACACAGACTGAAAGGGTGAGGGTGGAAAAAGGTATTTCATGCAAATGGAAATGATAAGAAAGTGGGGGGGTTATCAATATTCATATCAGACAAAATAAACTTTAAAATGAAGGCTATTAAAAAAACAACAACAACAAAGGAAGGCATCATATAATGAAAAAGGAACCAAAACAAGAAGAGGATATTACACTCAACTTATATGCATCCAAAACAGGCACACCTAAATATATATAGCAGACAATTTGCAACAATACAATAATAATAGGGGATGCTAATACGCAACTTATATCAGTGGACAGATCATCCAGATAGAACATCAATACAGCACTGGTGAACTTAAATGACACAATAAAACACTTGGACTTAACAAACACCTACAGGACGTCCCATTCCAAAAGAGCAGATTTCACATTATTTCAAGTGCACATGGAATATTCTCCAGGATAGATCATATACTTGGCCAAAAAACAAGTCTCAACAAATTGAGGAGGACAGAAATTTTATCAAGTATTCTTTCTGACCACAGTGGTATAAAATTAGAAATCAATTACAGAAAGAAAAATGGGAAAAGCACAAACACATGGAGACATAACAACATACTACTAAAAAAAAAACACCCCAAAACACACCACCAAACGTGGACCTGCCCACCAGAAAGACAAGATGCAGCCTCATCCACCAGAACATAGGCAATAGTCCCCTCCACCAGGAAGCATACACAACCCACTGAACCAACCTGAGCCACTGGGGACAGACACAAAAATCAACGGGAACTACGAACCTGCAGCCTACGAAAAGGAGACCCCAAATACAGTAAGTTAAGCAAAATGAGAAGACAGAAAAACACAAAGCAGATGAAGGAGCAAGGCAAAAACCCACCAGACCTAACAAATGAAGAGGAAATAGGCAGTCTACCTGAAAAAGAATTCAGAATAATGATAGTAAAGATGATCCAAAATATTGGAAACAGAATGGAGAAAATACAAGAAACGTTTAACAAGGACCTAGAAGAACTAAAGAGCAGTGATGAATAACAGAATAAATGAAATTAAAAATTCTCTAGAAGGGATCAATAGCAGAATAACTGGGGCAGAAGAACGGATAAGTGACCTGGAAGATAAAATAGTGGAAATAACTACTGCAGAGCAGAATAAAGAAAAAAGAATGAAAAGAATTGAGGACAGTCTCAGAGACCTCTGGGACAACATTACACACACCAACATTCGAATTATAGGGGTCCCAGAAGAAGAAGAGAAAAAGAAAGGGACTGAGAAAATATTTGAAGAGATTATAGTTGAAAACTTCCCTAATATGGGAAAGGCAATAGTTAAGTCGAGGAAGCACAGAGATTCCCAAACAGGATAAATCCAAGGAGAAACACACCAAGAACATATTAATCAAAATATCAAAAATTAAATACAAAGAAAAAATATTGAAAGCAGCAAGGGAAAAATAACATGCAAGGGAATGCCCATAAGGATAACAGCTGATCTTTCAGCAGAAACTCTGCAAGCCAGAAGTGAGTGGCAGGACATATTTAAAGTGATGAAAGGGAAAAACCTACAACCAAGATTACTCTACCCAGCAAGGATCTCATTCAGATTCAACAGAGAAATTAAAAGCTTTACAGACAAGCAAAAGCTAAGAGAATTCAGCACCACCAAGCCAGCTTTACAACAAATGCTAAAGGAACTTCTCTAGGCAGGAAACACAAGAGAAGGAAAAGACCTACAATAACAAACCAAAAACAATTAAGAAAATGGGAATAGGAACATACATATTGATAACTACCTTAAACGTCAATGGATTAAATGCGCCAACCAAAAGACACAGACTGGCTGAATGGATACAAAACCAAGACCTGCATATATGCTGCCTACAAGAGACCCACTTCAGACCTAGGGACACATACAGACTGAAAGTGAGGGGATGGAAAAAATAATTCCATGCAAATGGAAATCAAAACAAAGCTGGAGTGGCAATTCTCATATCAGGCAAAATGGACTTTAAAACAAAGACTACTACAAGAGACCAAGAAGGACACTACAAAATGATCAAGGGATCAATCCAAGAAGAAGTATAACAATTGTAAATATTCACGCACCCAACGTAGGAGCACCTCAATACATAAGGCAAATGCTAACAGCCATAAAAGGGGAAATCGACAGCAACATAATCATAGTAGGGGACTTTTTTTTTTTTTTTTTTTTCGTGGTAGGTGGGCCTCTCACTGTTGTGGCCCCTCCCATTGCGGAGCACAGGTTCCGGATGCGCAGGCTCAGCAGCCATGGCTCATGGGCCCAGCCGCTCTGTGGCATGTGGGATCCTCCCGGACCGGGGCACGAACCTGTGTCCCCTGCATTGGCAGGCGGACTCTCAACCACTGCGCCACCAGGGAAGCCCCATAGTAGGGGACTTTAACACCCCACTTTCAACAATGGACCAACCATCCAGAATGAAAAAATATAAGGAAACACAAGCTTTAAATGATACATTAAACAAAATGGACTTAATGATATTTATAGGACATTCCATCCCAAAGCACCAGAATACACATTATCTTGGGTCACAAATCAAGCCTTAGTAAATTTAAGAAAACTGAAATCATATCAAGTATCTTTTCCGACCACAACACTATGAGACTGGATATCAATTACAGGAAAAAATCTGTAAAAAATACAAACACATGGAGGCTAAACAATACACTACATAATAAGCAAGAGATCACTGATGAAATCAAAGAGGAAATCAGAAAAAACCTAGAAACAAATGACAATGAAAACACAATGACCCAAAACCTATGGGATGCAGCAAAAGCAGTTCTAAAGAGGGAAGTTTATAGCAACACAATCCTACTTTAAGAAACAAGAAACATCTCATATTAACAACCTAAACTTACACCTAAAGCAATCAGAGAAAGAAGAACAAAAAAACCCCAAAGTCAGCAGAAGGAAAGAAATCATAAGGATCCGATCAGAAATAAATGAAAAAGAAATGAAGGAAACGATAGCAAAGATCAATAAAACTAAAAGCTGGTTCTTTGAGAAGATAAACAAAATTGATAAACCATTAGCCAGACTCATCAAGAAAAAAAGGGAGAAGACTCAAGTCATTAGAATTAGAAACGAAAAAGGGGAAGTAACAACTGACACTGCAGCAATACAAAGGGTCATGAGAGATTACTACAAGCAACTATATGCCAATATAATGGACAACCTGGAAGAAATGGACAAATTCTTAGAAATGCACAACCTTCCGAGACTGAACCAGGAAGAAACAGAAAATATGAACAGACCAATCACAAGCACTGAAATTGAACCTGTGATTTAAAATCATCCAACAAACAAAAACCCAGGACCAGATGGCTTCACAGGCGAATTCTGTCAAACATTTAGAGAAGAGCTAACACCTATCCTTCTCAAACTCTTCCAAAATATAGCAGAGGGAGGAACACTCTGAAACTCATTCTATGAGGCCACCATCACTCTGATACTAAAACCAGACAAACATGCCACAAAAAAGAAAACTACAGGCCAATATCACTGATGAACATAGATGCAAAAATCCTCAACAAAATACTAGCAAACAGAATCCAACAGCACATTAAAAGGATCACACACCATGATCAAGCGGAGTTTATCCCAGGAATGCAAGGATTCTTCAATATATGCAAATCCATCAACATGATACACCATATTAACAAATTGAAGGAGAAAAACCATATGATCATCTCAACAGATGCAGAGAAAGCTTTCGACAAAATTCAACACCCATTTATGATAAACACCCTTCAGAAAGCAGGCATAGAGGGAACTTACCTCAACATAATAAAGGCTATACATGGCAAACACACAGCCAACATCATCCTCAATTGTGAAAAACTGAAACCATTTCCACTAAGATCAGGAACAAGACAAGGCTGCCCACTCTCACCACTATTATTCAACATAGTTTTGGAAGTCTTAGCCACAGCAATCAGAGAAGAAACATAAAAGGAATCCAAATCAGAAAAGAAGTAAAGCTGTCACTGTTTGCAGATGACATGATGCTATGCATAGAGAATCCTAAAGATTTTACCAGAGAACTACTAGAGGTAATCAACGAATTTTGTAAAGTAGCAGGATAGAAAATTAATGCACAGAAATATCTTGCATTCCTATACACTAATGATAAAAAAATCTCAAAGTGAAATTGAAAAAACACTCCCATTTACCATTGCAATAAAAAGAATAAAATACCTAGGACTAAACCTACCTAAAGAGACAAAAGACCTGTAGCCAGAAAATTATAAGACACTGATGAAAGAAATTAAGAATGATACAAATAGATGGAGAGAGATACCATGTTCTTGGATTGGAAGAATCAACATTGTGAAAATGACTATACCACCCAAAGCTATCTACAGATTCAATGCAATCCATATCAAACTACCAATGGCATTTTTCACAGATCTAGAACAAAAAATTTCACAAGTTGTAAGGAAACACAAAAGACCCCGGATAGCCAAAGCAATCTTGAGAACAAAAAACGGAGCTGGAGGAATCAAGCTCCCTGACTTCAGACTATACTACAAAGCTACAACAATCAATGGTAGTGGTACTGTAGTGGCACAAAAACAATCAATGGTAGTGTATGGTAGTGGCACAAAAACAGAAATATAGATCAATGGAGCAGGACAGAAAGCCCAGAGATAAACCCACACACATATGGTCACCTTATCTTTGATAAAGGAGGCAAGAATATACAGTGGAGAAAAGACAGCCTCTTCAATAAGTGGCACTGGGAAAACTGGACAGCTACATGTAAAAGAATGAAATTAGAACACTCCCTAACACCATACACAAAAATAAGCTCAAAATGGATTAAAGACCTAAATGTAAGGCCAGAAACTATCAAACTCTTAGAGGAAAACATAGGCAGAACACTCTATGACATAAATCACAGCAAGATCCTTTTTGACCCACCTCCTAGAGATATGGAAATAAAAACAAAAATACACAAATGGGGCCTAATGAAACTTTGAAGCTTTTGCACAGCAAAGGAAACCATAAACCAAATGAAAAGACAACCCTCAGAATGGGAGAAAGTATTTGCAAATGTAGCAACTGACAAAAGATTAACCTCCCAAATTTACAAGCAGCTCATGCAGCTCAATATCAAAAAAACCAAAAAACCCAATCCAAAAAATGGGCAGAAGACCTAAATAGACATTTCTCCAAAGATATACAGATTGCCAACAAGCACATGAAAGGTTGCTCAGCAACACTAATCATTAGAGAAATGCAAATGAAAACTACAATGAGGTATCCTCACACCAGTCAGAATGGCCATCATCAAAAAACCTACAAACAATAAATGGTGGAGTGGGTGTGGAGAAAAGGGAACCCTGTTGCACTGTTGGTGGGAATGTAAATTGATACAGCCACTATGGAGAACAGTATGGAGATTCCTTAAAAAACTAAAAATAGAACTACCATACTACCCAGCAATCTCACTACTGGGCATATACCCTGAGAAAACCATAATTCAAAAAGCGTCACGTACCACAATGTTCATTGCAGCTCTATTTACAGTAGCCAGGACATGGAAGCAACCTAAGTGTCCATCAACAGACGAATGGATAAAGAAGATGTGGCACGTATACACAATGGAATATTACTCAGCCATAAAAAGAAATGAAATTGAGTTATTTGTAGTGAGGTGGATGGACCTAGAGTCTGTCATACAGAGTGAAGTAAGTCAGAAAGAGAAAAATAAAAACCGTATGCTAACACATACGGAATCTAAGTGGAATCTAGATTCCATGGAATCTATATATGGAATCTAAAAAAAAAAAAAAAAAAAAAATTGGTCATGAAGTATCTAGGGGCAAGATGGGAATAAAGTCTCAGACCTACTAGAGAATGGAGCTGAGGATACGGGGAGGGGGAAGGGTATGCTGGGACAAAGTGAGAATGGCACGGACATATATACACTACCATCCATAAAATAGATAAGTAGTGGGAAGCAGCCACATAGCACACGGAGACCAGCTCCGTGCTTTGTGACCACCTAGAGGGGTAGGATAGGGAGGGTGGGAGGGAGGGAGTCGCAAGAGGGAAGAGATATGGCTATATATGTATATGTATAACTGATTCACTTTGTTACGAAGGAGAAACTAACACACTATTGTAAAGCAATTATACTCCAATAAAGATGTTTTTTAAAAAAAACAGTACAAACCTTACTACCTAAAAAGCCATTCTTACAGAAAAAAAAAAGTCTGTAAACTCCTGGTTGAGACGAAAGAGACTGATCATTCAACATTTTTGTATACCTGTACCTAAAAAGGAAAGCAAATTGCTATTGTATGTTTAGATACATTTATACAAAGTCATGATATTTGACCATTTAAAAAAAATACATGATGATTTAGTGGCAAAAAGAGAGAATGTATTGAAAAACTCTTACATAACAATAATAGGTAAATAAACCTCAAAACTGGATAAGAATATTAGCAAGTAATACATTAAAGTAGAACTACAATGACCAATATAGATAAAATGTTACTCCCTTATCAGGAGCAGAATATTAGAAAATTTTTTAAAATAACATTTTTTTCATGTATTATGTTAAAAATTTTTTAATTTCCAGGTATTCAATGTGTTCTAGGATATAGAAAAATGCACATGTTCTAAGCAGTAATACTAATAGACAATACTTCCAAATTGACTAGTATGTACCAGGAAATGTTTTATATATATAGACAGAGAGACATTTTATATATATATATATATATATATATATATATATATATATATATATATATATTTATATTTATATTTATAGACATATATATAAGCTAAAATAAATATAAATAAATACATATCTAGATATTTACCTATCCATCTATCTATATAAAAAATCATTGTCTGGTTTCTAGTAATCACTTTGGAAGTATTGTGTGTATGTATATAGTATACATATATTTTTTTAATAAACTTGTAAGACAAGCACTCACTTTAGCCCCTGTTTGCAAATGATAAAATCAAGTCACAGAGAGGTTAAATAACTTGCCAAGATCACACAACTACCAAATAGTCTTTTACATTCCCACCAACAGTGTGCCAAGTGTTCCAATTTCTCCACAACCTTACCAACACTTACCTTTTGGTTTTTTTTGGTAATAGGCATCCTAACAGTTATGAGGTGATATCTCATTGTGGTTTTGATTTGCATTTCCCTGATGATTAGTGATTTTGACCACCTAGTCACATAATTGTTGGCCACTTGTGTGTCTTTGGAGAAACGGCTAATTGATTCCTTAGACCTTTTTAAAATTGGATTGATTTCGGTTTTTTTGTTTTGTGTGTGTTTTGTTTTGTTTTCTGCTATTGAGCTGTAGGAATTCCTTATGCATTTTGGATATTTACCACTTATCAGATATATAATTTGCAAATATTTCCTCCCATCCCATACATGACTCTTTATTCTGCTGATTATTTCCTTTGCTGAGCAAAAGCTTTTCAATTTGATATAGTCCCTCTTGCCTATTTCTTTTTTATTTTGCTTTTGGTTTCCTATCAATGAAATCATTGCCAAAACCAATATCATAATGATTTCCCCCTGCGTTTTCTTCTAAGGTTTTTACAATTTCAGATCTTATGCTTAAGTATTTAATCAATTTTGAGTTGATTTTTGTGTATGGTGTAAGATAGGGATCCAGTTTCATTCTTTTGCCTGTGGATATGTAGTTTACCAGCACTATTTGTTGAAGAGACTATCCTTTTCCCATTGTGTACTCTTGGCACCCTTACTAAAGATAAGCTGACCATATAAGCGTATTTCTGGGCTGTAGTCTGCTCCACTGGTCTATTTGTCTGTGTTTATGCCAGTTCCATACTTATTTTGATTACTGTAGCTTTGTAATATATTTTGAAATAAGGAAGTATAATGCCCCCAGCTTTATCTTTTTTTTCTCAAGATCACTTTGGCTATTCTGAGTGTTCTGTGGTTCAATATGAATTTTATGACTTTTTTTTCTATTTCTGTAAAATATGCCATTGAGATTCTGCAAACTATGTCATTTTGATGGGAACAGCACTGAATCTGTAAATCACTTTGGGTAAGTATACACATACAACTGAATATCGATCAGTCTTAAAAGAGAAGGAAGTCACATCATTTGCAAGAACATGGATGGATCTGGAAGACATTATGCTAAGTGGAAAAAATAAGTCTTAGAAGGATAGATACTGCTTGATGCTAGATGGTATGAGACATCTAAAAGTCAAACATATAGAAGCAAACAATAGAATGGTGGTTGCCAGGTGGTGAAGGGAGGAGGATATGGAGAGTTTTTGTCCACTGGCTATAAAGTTACAGTTATACAAGATGAGTAAGTTCTAAAGTACCAATAGTTAAAGTAAGGTACTGTGCATTAAAAATTTGTCAAGCGGTTAGATCTCATGTTAAATGTTTTTACCACAAAACAAAGACAAAACCAAAGAACATGGGCAAACTTTTGGAGGTGATGGATATGTTTATTACCTTGATTGTGGTGATGGTAGCACTGATGTATGCATATGTCCAAACTCATCAAATTGTATGCATTAATTATATGCAGTTTTTGTATACCAATTATACCTCAATACAGCTGAAAAAAAGTAAGTATGTATACATATACAAAGCATAGGACAAACAATGAGGAAATTAAACATGAAATTAATGATTGTAAATACCTCTGGAGGTATCATATGGAGAGTGGAAAGAAACTTTCACATTTTTCATTATCTGCTTCTTTTGTATGAATTCTATTACAAATAAAATGTTTTCATAAACAAACTATGATACTTAAAAAGTATATTTCAAGACATTCATGCTACTTATTTCATGGAGCTCTTTCTTTAGAAACGAGCCAGATAATTCAGTGGAGTTATCTTTTGCTTACACAGGCTAGTTGAAAAAATTAGAGAATATAAAACTACATACATTCACAAAAGCCTAATTTTGGAGTTTGAGATCAAGTTCAGGGAGAAAACACTCATTGCCATTCTAATTCAGATACCTCATATAACACATTAAACAGTTTAGGTAATTCTTGCAAAATACCTGAAGACTGAAGTAGCTTTTCCCAAAATGTGCTTTTCCTATTTAAACTGAATGAAATCCCAACATCTTTTTTTTTCCTGAATTGGTCAGAATAATGCCTGAATTGTCTTTTCTGGACTTTGATTAGCTTCCATTTGCTTTTGATTTCTGCCTGCAAGAAGTGTGATAATTCCTTCTGTTTATACTCTGAGCCTTATTCCAGTCTGCCAGAACAGAAAGAAATGTTAATCACTTCTCCCTCCAAGCCCCAAATAGAATACCTAACCTACAGGAACTGATCTTTACCTCTAAACAACAAATTAATTCTCTCACATCTTTTCTCCCAAGACATATACCTTAATATTGCGCCTCCTGAACTCTTTGTGGTTTTACAAAAAAATCACTGAACTCCTAGATCAGATGGAGCTCGGGAGTAAGGAAGTAACTATTTAAATCTGTTCTCAGAGCACTCATCCTTGATCTGCTTCTGAGCTTGTGTTCTGATGCACATATTTTATTTTCTTAAAGATAAAAATAGGAAGAACTTGCTCTCAACTCTTCTTCCATTGACACTGCGAAGTCAGTTTATTTTGCTTTTGGTATAAAATATCTTACACAGAGAGCTGGGCTCCTCAATTAAGCTTATCTTTAAGGTCTCTCAAAACAACCCCTCGGTTCAGATGAGCAAAGAATCTGGAACCAGTGCTCTTCGAACTAGCATCTTGACTCTGACAGTGAACATCCATAACAAAACTGCTTGTGAAGTCAAATAAACACATGTCGGTGTCCTCAGCTTAGAGAAGGGAGCATAACAAGATCAGGTAATGAGAGGAGGGGTGCTAGAGGCAGGCTGCCCGGGTTTGAATCCTGGTTCCCTCCTTTTCTACCTGTTTGATTTTAGGGAGGTACCCAACACTCTGTTTTCTCAACTGTAAAATGAGGATTAAAAAAAGAGCACCTACTGCACAGCTGTGTTGTGGGGCTTCAATGAGATGATCTATGTGAAGCTTTCAGAATCCTGAGTGCCTGATACTCAATGACCATTGGCTCTCAGGATTGGTATCCTGGTATTAGCATTTAAGTCCTTCATGCAAAGATTTGTAAAACAGGACCATTATGGGCTGAATAGTACTCCCTCAAATTTCATATGTTGGCAGTCCCAACCCCCAGTACCTCAGATAGATACTGACAGATAAGGTCTTTATAGAGGTTATTAAGGTTAAACGAGGTCTTAAGGGTAGGGCCCTAATCCAATATGACTGATGTCCTCATAAGAAGAGAAAGAGACAGAGAGAAGGAGGCTATGTGAGGACACAGCAAGAAAGTGTCTGCTTGAAAGACAAGGAGAGAGGCCTCAGGAGAAAACAAATCTGTTGACACTATGATCTTGAGCTTCAAGCCTCCAGAACTGTGAGAAAATAAATATTTGTTATTTAAGCCATCCAGCGTGGTATTGTGTTATGACAGCCTTAACAAACTAAAACAAAGACACATGTGCCAGTTGATTTCTAGCCTTCCCATACCTACATTCTTTGCCAAAATACAGTCCCTATTTTCATGTTCTTACCATCTAATGAAGAGAAAGGAACAAAAAGAAAAATGGTGTTATGGGCTGGTAGAGGTAGAGCAAATAGCGTTAGGTATTTTAGTCATTTAAGAAAAACGTTAATAACTAAGCAAGAGAAACCCAAGGCTTAGACACTGAATGATTCATGGAAAATAAAAAGCTGATTTAATATCATGCTGGCATTGTTTTTACTTCACAAATTGTAGTCTTTTATAATTTAAAGACCACAGTAACCTTTACCAATGTATTTGTACTTGACTACCTTTATTTACCATCCCTTTTGTATCAGGGTTTACAAAAAATTTTGGTAGGCTATAAAATTCTAGGTTAAAATCATTTTCCTTTATTATTTCAAAAATACTCTATTGTTGTACAACAATGTGAATGTCATTAATGTCACTGAACTGCACATTTAAAAATGGTTTTAAAATAGTAAATCTTATGTATATTTCATCACAAAAAATTATTCTGTTGTCTTCTAGTATCTAGTGTTGCTTTGAGAAATCTGATACCCATCTTTTTATTTTCTCTTTGCAGATAATTTTTGTCTTCTTCTTTTTTGTCTTTTTTTTTAATCTCTGTGGCAGGACTGACTTTCTCTGCCTCTGTGAAAACATTTGGAATTTTTTGTTTATTTTTGATATTCTCAAAGTTTCTATAATGTGCCTAGTTGCGGCTTATCCTGTTATATAATTTGTTTTTTCAACACGAAGTCTTCCATCTTTCTTTAATTCTGCAAAATTTACCTCTATTGCTTCAAATATTCTTGGCACTTCTACATATATCTTTCATACTTAATAGGTCCTTAACATATTCTCCAGTTTATCTTTTCTTGCTAAATCTGGACAAATTCTTCAACCTTACCTTCCAGCTCACTGATTCACTCTTTAGCTAAATCCATTCTTTTATTGTTCCTCTGTTGTATCCTTTATTTCAACTATTACATTTTCTTATCTACTATTTCTACGTGTTTTTATAGCTTCTCATTCTTTCACAATCCTGTTATCTTCCCCATTTCTGTACAAATACTTATCTTCCTTAGTGTACATTATTAACTCCATCACAATTGGTAAATATTGTCCAGCTTATTTTCTCTCTTTTAAGGATGTTGTTCCTTTCCAGATGTCCAGCTACTGCAGCTTATAAGCTCACGTTCTCTGTGAAGTTTAGCTACCCTGTCCAGTAGCATATGTTGGGGAAGGGCCATGTCCTCTGCCTTTTTCAGTCGAGTCTAAGCAGAGGAGAAGGGAAAAGTCTCAAGGCAGAGTACCCACCATACCACAGAGTAACTACTGACCACACACCCTCTGTTGCCACAGCTCCTGGCAACTCGCCCAGTCAGCATTTACTTTAAAACTCTTCGGAAGAAGCAATGTTAGGAGCAGAAAGGCTAGGTTATAATCCACAAGCCCTTGGGGGTTAAGGAGAGGGGAAGGGTAGAGGAGTGAATGCCTGAGAACAACTGATCAGTAGCACCTATTTTCACCAGAGTTTCAGTCCAGCAGGACATGTGCACTGATGCTACACTAGGGCAGCTACAGATCTTACTGCTGCATTCTGCTCTGATGGGGCAGGCAACAATTTTCCCAATTCCATAAGTGGGGGAAGGCAAGAACAGAATTTTAAACATTTTTTTCTAACCTGTTCCCACTATTGCCCCAGTGGCCTCTCTCTCAGGACACACCCACCTACCCCTTCCCCACACATACCAACTCAAGATGGTCTTCAGTCACCCCTACAGTTTTCTGTTTTGAAGTTGGTTCCTGAAATCCATGTTTTACTCTCACACTTCTGTTTTTTCTAGGTTGATTTCCATGGGGAAGTGGTGATAGTCAGCAACCCTAGCTAGTTTACTCTCTTAGCAGAAATCAAAATTTGTGTATTCTAACTCCACATTTAAAATAATTACATAAACCTAAAATACGCATTTGTTCATACTTAGCATAAACATACCTCAAGATTAAAATGTGTATATGCTTATGCATACATATATTACATAAACGGCATATGCTAAATCCAGTGTATATGTGCTAGTACCTCATTCTTTCAATATAAATATTTTCACTAACCGGGGAGTACTTCTAGGTTTTTCTTCCCAAAAGCAAGAAAATTAAACCCCAATATAAGAATAAACAATTACATCTAAATAGAACTGTACAGATTCACAGAGAAGTCAATAACGTGTTCAAGAGGCACAACTCTCCATCCCTATAAAGATGACAAGAAAGTGGCTATTTGCATATTGCAAGCAAAGGAAGGGAGATTGTACTGAGTCAAAGCAGGATGGGATAAAGAAGGAACCCATAGGGGCTTTAAATTAGAAAGTAAAAGTGCAAGCTTATGCAAATTCCAGCAATTTAAAGATATTCTAGAGGTCACTCTTCATTGACAAGGTAAATTTAACTTAAAGAATCAAACAATGCACACTGTGTATGGAGTATATGAATAAGAGGTAATAATAAAATCCATTTCTTTAATAAGTTTTACAGATCAATCAAACAAACCAACTATAAAATGCTAATCTTTAAACTTTTAAAATTCCTAAAGTTATTCGATTTGGCTGATAGACGAAGCTCTTGATTATCTTATCACATTGCAGAAGGTTGATTATTTTTGATTAATTTATTGTCCCTTCATTAACCTTAGAGGAGAACTTACACCTGGTAAAAAAGGAAACATTTCCTATCCTTTTAGGCCTGTACATCAAACAACATGTTGTTTTGTTTTCTGCTCCAACCAATGCGACCTTCTATCCTGAGAATAGAAAACTAAGACTATCCACATCCCTCCTCAGTCACAATGAGAGATTAGTTTAAGATAGAAAAACCTCATCTTGCTCGTTTTTAGCCAAGAGGGGGGAAAAAGGAATATTAATTACAAACTCTAGACAATTTATTATTACATTAATGAGACAAATTTATAAAAAGATCCTTCCAAAACTATGAGTAGGAGCTCCTATTGCTGCCATAACAAATTACGACAAACTGGGCGGTTTAAGACAACAGAAATTTATTCTCTCACAGGTCTGATGGTCAGAAATCAGAAGTCCAAATGTTGGCAGAGCCCTGCTCCCTCCCAAGGCTCTGAAGTAGGATTCTGATTTTGCCTCTCCCAACATCTGGTCGTCCCTGGTACTCTTTGGCCTACAGCAGCGTAACCCCAATCTCCACCTCTGTCTTCACATGTTTTTGGGTCTCTTTTTGTCCTCTCTTCTTAAGGACACCAGCCACTGGATCAGCACCCACCCTCAACTAGTATGACCTCATTTCAACTAACTGCATCTACACAGAACCCGTTTCCAGAAAGGTCACAGGTACCAGTGTTGAGGACTTGGACACAACTCTTTTTGTTGGCTTAACCAAACAGGACATTTATTATCTCATGTAACAGTAAGTCCCTAAGTAGGGCCAACTTCAGAGCTGCTTGACTCACTAGCTCAGTAGTATCAGCAAGGGGCTAGGTTGTGCCCATATCTATGCTCTATCATTCATAAGTTGTTTCATCTTCACACTAGTTCTCCTCCTGGTCATAAGTGGCTGCCAACAGAGAATGGAAAACTCTGCCTTGCTTTCATATTAGGAGAGAGGGAGAGGGGCAGGTTGACGAATGAATAGAGGAGCAAGGCAAGAGAGCTGGCTCTCTCAAACATGAAATATAAATTCTTCTATTTAATTTGGGCCAATTTAGGCCACCTGTCCACACTGTGATCAAGAAAAGAGTCATCAGGTGAGTGCCATGCACTCATTTGATGGATCAAAATTTATACCCAGAGTTGGTAGGGAGTTAAGCATGCCTTGAGTCACAAGGGCTACAGGAGAAGATTAACAGGTGAACAGAATTGGATTTTCTTTAGGAAGGAGGAAGAATGGACTGAATGCTGAGTAGCCAGCTGACAGAGTCCCCTACAAAACCATTTTATTTTATGCCATTTCTCTATCCCTATGATGTTCCTGGTGGTTCCAGTAATTTTTGTAGTATCTTCGCAGAACATACATTTTGGGAGGACACAATTAAGTATACTATACTGTGAAATAATTTAGCTTACTCTACTAACCAGGGGACTAAACTAGAATCATGACTTACTTTTCCCTGTGATCAGTTGCATTGCCCAATTACTTCTATCATCTAGCCACAAACTCTAACATTCTACATCCTTAATTTGTCCTCAGTGTATCTTCTCAACTCCCACAGTTGTTAGTTTTTTTTTTTTTTAGCTGTTATTTTAATTCAAATCTTCATCAATATTTTTGGGACAATGGCAATATCTCTCAAATAGTCTCTTTCCCAAGTCTAATGTATCCTCCACAGCGTACACAAATCAATCTGTCTAAAACATAACATGAATGTCATAGCTCTGCTTCTTAACACATTCCCAAGGATTCCAAATTTCCTACAGGCTAAAGTTTAAAGTCTTCGGTAAAACATTTGAGGACCTCCATCATTTCTCCCTTTCTATACCTTCAGCCTCAGCCTAAACCTGCACTCTACTCTTAAGTCGTAGTGAGCTTCTTTCCATTCCAAAACTATGCTATATACTTCCACTTTCCCTTTACATGTAGATTTCCCATTTTGTTTCAGTAACTTTCTTTTCTCTCTCTTAATGCCAAGTCCCAACCTTTCTCTGACTAATCTGCATAAAGAGAAATACCTGAATAGCTTTAGCTCTCTACTAAGTTCAACTGACCCAGACCCTGCTTCTCAGACTTCAGTAGGTCTGACTCAGTATGTCTGGGTTACCTAGCAGCAGATTCTTCTAGCTGCATGTAAATAGTGAGGATATAGATAAAAGATTCAGATTTTTGTATAATAAAAATTGACTATCCCTGCTATGACCTTCGACCCCTTCTGCATCAACTGCTGCTGAGGTCCTGGGCTCCCACTAAGTCATATCCTGAATCCCTCTTCATTTATGACTGTCTTTAAATTGTTACAGAAAATTATTGTCTCATTCTCAAGTCTAAATTGCAAAATGAATCACAAAAGGAAATAGGCTACATTTAAACTCTAAAGTATCACTAAGAGTTCTAGAATTTCTATAGAGTAGTCATCCGGTTTGAGGAGGTGGATCACTGGAGGACAGTGTTGAAGATTAATTTCCATCTACATTAATATTGGAAAAACAAAGAAAAACTGATTTTCCATATTAAAGAACGGGAGGGAGTTGGTCAGGACCAGGAAAAGCTCTCACCTTATCTCAAGATTCAATTTGATGCCACCACTGTGAAATATGAGATTAAATATAAGAATATATTTCCAGATAGTCTTTAAGTTAGCTTTCTTTATTCTTGTAACTTGCATCTGCAAAGTCTTGTACCGGTAAAGAGCTATTTAACCTATTTAATATGGGTCTTGAAAGACAGGTAAGAGGCAGAGTTGCCAGAATCAGCAGCCAGTAAACAGAAAACTAAGTGTGTGTGTGTGTGTGTGTGTGTGTGTGTGTGTGTGTGTGTGTGTGTGTGAGATAGTTAACCTCAGGGGGAAAAAAATGTTTAAAATATATAATCATAAGATACCATGTAGCTCCTCTACGTATAAGATTTTCTTAGTTAAAATAAGATAAACACTGAATACTGATTTAGCCAAAGATGGTTTTGATAGGATAGGACAAGGGGAAGTGTTTAAATGTGTACTGGCACAATAAAAGATCTAAATGCTGATCTTTATAATAGAAAACAAAAAAATAATGGCTAAAATTAAAAACCAAGACATTTTTTGCTATGATGTTATTTAGTAATATGAGTATAAATAATAGGGAGGGAGAAATTAAAAAATTGAAAGGAAACTTTCTTGAAAATGGGATTTGTTGTGATTTTTATAAGATTTGTACTATTACTTGAATTTTTATAATATATGTGCATTATATATTTCTTTGATAAAATGAAAATTATATTTAAATATAACTAGATACAACTGATTTTAGGGCTTTTTTCAGGATGTTTGAAAGAATGAAATCTATGTATAAACCTTTTTCATACTGATTTTTCTTTGGTCTTTCAGCATAATTTTTGTTTTGGCAGTATCTTCTTTAACTTCAGAGAACTAGATTTCAAACATTTGCATTCAATCTGATGATCAGAACTAGATTTCAGAAGAGCATATCCTAAAAATAGAGGAGATCGTTCTTTGATTCCTTCCTAAGAAGAAAATGTGATTTTATAGCACAAGAAACTCTCCCTAAATATTTTCCTAAAAGGTAAAACTGTCTTTATTCAATCACGTGAATACTAAATATTGATTGTTCAACAATGTGACTTCCAAATGCATAATCCTGTCCTGAATTCAGTGATTGTTTCAGTAAGAGTAAAGAATATCACCGTATTCCTTGCAAGTTGGAGGCTTAATTAGCAACAACAGGAAGTGTTATGATCCTTCTTTTCTCTACCAGTCTCATTAAAACAATCAATAGGCGGGCCAGGTAGATGTAAAGGTGAAGAGAAGGACAATTAATGTGTGTTTAGATAGATAGGCAGATAAGTAGGTAGGTGGAGGGAGGGGGAGGGAGGACGGAGGAGAGAGAGAGAGAGAGAGACAGAGAGAGAGAGAGATTTTTTAAAACTTAGAAAATCAAAGCACCCTAGAGACTATATGTCTTGCCCAAGGTTACTTACAGGAAATTAAGGTACTTGAGATTCAAATCCAAATCTGTCTTTCTCCAGAGTCTACATTTTCAGTTTGCTAAAAACCAAGACAGGACAACTGGAAATCTATCCCAGGTCTGGGATCCTACATTTGGTCCCTGCTCTTATGGTTGCTAAATACAGCAGATTTCTTTGTGGATTTGTTATTCATAAGACTTAGACACCAACATTCATTCTCCCTAAATAATACCTAACCTATATCTGTAAATTTTTAAGGTACTTAAGGTAGAAATCTAAACCCTTTCTGGATTCTTCTCTGTTTCACTGTCTTTATTATGGGATTAGCTTGCAGCTCTCTTCCAAAACAGGGCACGACTGAAGTTGTATGGTAAAAGAAACTTCGAAATGATCAGGGTTGGGGGAGCCACAGAAGAGGTGAAAATTTTCTGCAAACATCATAAAGACTCTTTGAAAACCCTTGACTATTAACTAAAGAATGAGATTAGACTCATGTCAAATTTCAAAGCTCCTTCTTTAACCACCTATTTCAAAAGGCCTTTCTCTGGAAATAAAATAGTTTCCTTTTTTTTCACAGCACAATGCGAAATATATTTCTGTTCATTTGCCCTTTTTTTTTTTTTCTTTAGGATAAAATTCTTTGAGTTTATATGAGAGGATGAGTTCTTCTCCTGACCTTTCTTGTCAATGATTTTTCAAGGTAATAAACAAAAATACATGTAAACATTTTCCCAATTGGTGATGAGCAGTCAATAAACAGAAAATGCTAATCATACTAATTTCTTCTCACTGGCAAACTGATGCATAAATAATCTATTAACATGCAAGGGCCAACAGGGTTAAGCTGTTCAAACACTGTCATTGATTTCTTCCTTTCCCCCATGCTTACCTCTTCTCATTCAACTGGTACTATGTAACCTTTCTTTTCCATTGTATCGTAAAACTTTGCTCCCTTGAGCATCTCTGTGAGGCTCTGCTCTTAAAACATTAATTAAAGGGAGGTGAAGTATTTGACTAATCAGCAGAGAAGTCTGTAGGACTCCAATGTTGAATGACAAGTGTCAATATCCGCTTTAGGTTTGTTGGATCAACCAGCCAATATGGAGAAACTGATCCATCATCTTGTCACCAATTCCTATAGCATCCCAGAAGCCTGCCAATTAAAAAAAAGTTGTAATCACAATACATCACTCAGTGGTGACTGCAAGAAAATGATAAATAGGGATCTTTTTCTTCCTCTGTATTGAGTATTTGATGTCCTTTTGAAAATTTATTCCATTTTTCAGGTTGATGCAGAACTCAGATCCAAAATGAAAAAGAGATCACCTTAAGATATATCAGTATATTCCACTGTTCTTTTTCCTGAAGCATAAATTAACATTTTGTTGAATAGGTATAAATTTCTGTAGACTTCTGAAAAGTGACAGAAATGGCCTTAGACAGTAACTTCTGTTACTGAAAGCTGGCCTACTTAATGGCTCTTTTTCTCTGCAGAGGCAAAATTTGAAATTTTCTAAAATTGAAAGGTGATACAACATACAAATCCCTTAATCTCTCTCTTTCCTTAACAGGGCAAAGTTACGTTACATAAACTTCTCCAGCCACACTTCCTGCCCCACTGCTACTCATACCCTTTCTCCAGCTATTCTAATCTACAGGCAATTCTCCAAGTGTGCCAAACAGGTCACTGGGCATGCTTTTCTCTTTGTCTGGAAGGGCCTTCTTACCCTTGGTCCATGTAACTAACTTCTACAAGTTCTCCCAGAATCAAATACCATCTCCCTTGGGCACATTCTGATACCCACTCAAAGGCTGAGTTAAAGACTCTTTTCTGGGTTTCTTCTCTGATCTCCCATAGCACTTGCTTCATGCCTTTATGCAAACCTAAATCTTCTCATTGTAATGAGAGATTTTCTTATCTGTTTCCCATTTAAAGTGGTGAGTTCCTTGAAGACAGCGACCATCTCACATTCACCTTACCCCAATTACCAGCATAATGACTGGTATCCAATACGTGCTCAGATGCTCTGTTAATGCATCAACCAGCTCTTAAAAGGCCCATGCTCAAATCTCCCAGCAGTTACTCATTATCTTAGACTCAAGCCCAGCTCCTTATTCTGGCCTACAAAGTCCTAGGCAAGCTGGCCTCTGCCCTCATCTCGAGCTTCTTGCTGAGCGCCTCTTTCATTTTGATTTGCTCCGCAAGTCACTCCTTATCTAGGGGCCTTTGTACATGGTCTTGCTTATGCATGAAATACTCTTTATCACTCTTCATCTGGCCAACTCATTTCTTAGTCTTCACCTTAAAAGTCACTACTTCAGAGAAAATTTCTCTGATACTACTCCCCCAAATCAAACTGTATCCCCAGTTGCATAATTCCACGACATCCGTCATGACTTTTATCACACGTATCATTGGTATACACGTGGTCCTTTCTAGACTGTAAGGTCTAAGAGAAAAGGGGTCATGTTTCTTTTACTCGTAGTTGTGTCTGTGACATCTGAGAGGACATGCTCAGCAAATATTTGTAGGCTGTTCAAATACATAAATCTTGAACACATAAACAAATTTTGAGAGTACAAACCAGAATAAAGGCTATAAACCTGCTACAGTACTATTTTAAAATTTAAGTTTTTGTAGCCAATTCTATGAAACGTACTTCTAAAAAGGCCACATTCTTTGCATTCCTTTTTCAGTGAGCCAATCAACAGGCTTAAAACCAGAGTGTCTTAACTCTGAAAAGCTAGGCGACTCAGTTTTTACAACTTAGGCAATTGGCCGGGCAAGGCTCCAGGAACCTGAGGCTCTCATCAAATTAGACTGAAAATGTGTATAATTGTTTCTCCTTAATACCTCCAAGCCCAATAGTTGCTTGCACCTGTAATTTCCTTGACAGGTGTTAGTGCCACACTCCTTTCCTCCCCAGCCAGGTGAAGCGTAAATACAGTCACTTCAGGAATTCTGACACACTTCTAGAGGCAAAACTACTGGCACTTGCAGACGAAAGGCTGCCTAAGTTTCCATGGCCTGCATTTCAATCCTAACAACCACTATTTTGTGGTTTATAGAAGAGGGGCAAGTGGAAACCAGCGGCACCTGCTAAAATGTCTGAAAGGCCCAAGAAGATAAAATTGTGCTTTGTCATGTGTCAAATCCTTACCAACCAGTGGTCTGTGAAGCCTGCTCACCAACTTCTCTGTTTCCTCCCCCCACCCCGACCCCGTTAATGTTCAAAGCCTTTGTATGGTAAGCAGGTGGTGCTAGCCTTGGAAAGGAGTCTCTCTGATGGAATCATGTAAAACACTGATGATACTTTGGCTTAAAAATAACGCATCCCCCGTGACATAGCCTGCTGAAATCCGTGGAATTTATGGACTTATTTATTTACCTTCTGTCTGAACAAGAATCTTACCATGGAATTAAAATTCAACAGACAGAAGCCCAAGTTGAGAGCTGCGCTCTAGGTATTGTTTTTAATCTTTTATCTGATTCACAATGATGAACAAGACAGCATCAAAGCTCCTCTAGTCATTTTCTCAAACACTGCAAAGCAACAACAAGGACCGAGATTACTTTTAAAGTGAATCCTCACTAAAATATTCACAGACCCAACAAAGGAAAATAAACAAACAGGAGGCCAGGAGAATTTTTAAAAATCACATTCTCAACTGCCAGAGTTGGTCTGTGTGTTAAAAAGGATACCAGATTCAAAATGAGTTATTTGATGTCTAAGTGTCTCTTCAATGCTCTTTTAAGAACTTCTTAGGGCTGATCTAAATTTCTGAAGAGGAACTGAGAAAATTTTACCATCACTATAAATTCATGAACTGAATTTGTAGGTTTTATTTAAATATGAAACTTAAAAAAAAATTTCATGACGTTGCATAGAAGTAATCTTTACAGAAAGCTGGCAATGTAACATAGATAATCTACTATGGTTTTTGTTTTGTTTTGTTTTTGCGGTACACGGGCCTCTCAATGCTGTGGCCTCTCCCGTTGCGGAGCACAGGCTCCAGACGCACAGGCTCAGCGGCCATGGCTCACGGGCCCAGCCGCTCTGCGGCACGTGGGATCTTCCCGGACCGGGGCACAAACCCGTGTCCCCTGCATCGGCAGGCGGACTCTCAACCACTGCGCCACCAGGGAAGCCCAACAGTCTACTATGTTTTTAAAAATACAAAGACATAACAGTGGTTTTAAGAGGATTTTTATGCATTTTTAGAATTAAGTATATTTATGAGACTCCTTCTGTTTCCTCACTCAACCATTATCTACTTAATTTTGGTATATTCTCACCATTAGCTGATCCTTCCATGGTTGGGGTAGAAATGATCTGATCCTTCAAAGGTTTTCTAGTTCAGTCTTCTGATTTCGACAGAGTTTATACCATTCCTCTATGGCTATGGCTACAGGCTACCAACATTACTACTTGACTTTTGGTTCAGCCATCAATCATTATCACTTGCTTGGTAGTATATAGGAAAAACACTGAATTCATTGATCTATTTACTCTTACTTCAGGAGATTATCTTAATATCTTCTTATTTACACAGAATTATGACAGCTCATGTTACAGTCTCATTTATCCCCTTGCCCACTACAAAATTCTAATTAGAAGGAAAGAATCACTAATAACCATAACATGTTTACACTTTAATCTTTTGGATTAAAATAGCCAAATAAACTGAGGCAAGAACAGGTATCCATCAGTTTATATTACACGACTTCTTGCCTCAATTTTCCACTTTAATTTGTGAAATGACGGGCACCGTCATAGCAAATGAGCTCATGCTGGGCTCTCTTTGGTATCCAAGGATAGAGTCAACTCTGGTTAATTCTGCATTAGTAATGGGGTAATTCATTGCAGATTATTAAATTTCCTGATTTTCCACTAAAGGAAAAAAATCAATAAATTTGCTTTTTGCCATCATAAGACAGAATTTAAGCAGTAGCAACCAATTCTAAAAAGGTCATATTGTCCTTACTTTTCTTCATGGTCAGAGACCCCAGAAAAATCATGTAACATCCTTTCTATATCTAGTAAAAAAAATTAAAACTGGTCTCAATTATCCTGTGAATTAATCTAAGAACACTGGACCAGGTTCCACCTGAGCCTGTGCTATTTATTGCTTCTAGACTGCATACACCATGACTGGGCAGAATGCTATCTATTACTGTGATACTGTATCAAGTTGAGCTTTATCATACTGTGGGGAAAGAGTTAATCCAAATTTCCCAAAGCAGTCCAGAAATACACATTTTAGGAGATTATGGTTCCTTTTTATTGCACTGTTTTTCACGTGACTGCTTTAGTTAGCTATTCACTAACTTTTGGCAGTTATTTCACAGGAAGCACACCATACTGAGTAACTTTAGTCATTTTATTACTTATTAATAAAAAAATTAGTAATTTTACTAAAGGAATGGCTAAAAGTTAGCGTCCAGTCCATTAGCATTTGCTTCTTCTCCTCAGGTTGCTCCTATATTTTTTCTAGTTTAACTAAAACGTGACAGTAACTTTACCAAGCACTATACTTCACATTAAGTGTGAATTCCTTTGAAATACTGGTTTGCTGTATTGCCTTTTACTTTGTTTTAATAACCCAAAGCAATAGCATACCATTTTTCAGAGGCAAAGATAAACTCATATGAATGGAGTGGCTGCAATCTGCCAGACCCTGTTCTGGGCACCTGACCTATGTCATCTCCTGACAGTCTTACAACAAACCTATGAAGCTGGCATCGCAAACTCCTAACAAATTCTCTCATCCTTATAAGGTGAGTTTGATGTTTTGCCAAAAATCAAAGGAGAAAGTGGTGTAATACATAGTAATAATTAATATTAAAAGTGAAGAAGAATTACCCAAATCATCTTAAAATGTGTCCTTTGTTTCAGGAGGTCTGGTAAATGACCTAGCGACTGTTATATTTTAAAATTGCCTAAGAGCCAAAGTAGATCTGTTATATTCTTCAAAGTACATTTGGTCTGACAATTTCTATCAAGTTTCAGGATGGTGAGAATGAAAAGGTCCTAGTTATAAACTGCTAAAAAAAATTGTTCCAGTAATGGAAATGGCAGTTCAGCTAAAAATATATATTGACCAGGCTAGGTCCTGCTACGGTATCACTGATACAAAGGCTGCAGCTGACTGGGACATTTTGAAGCATTCTAATTCTCTTAGAGATTTTATCCCCCACTTATCTGATTAGTAAGGTAAGGCTGCGTTTTAGAAACTCTGAAGTTATATACAAATCTTATACCGACTTTCGAACAATGTGTGGGACTTAATTCGGTAATATATTTTTCTCATCTTCTAGAAGCCAGATACTATCAGTTTCTCTGCATTAGCATCTATGTTGAATAAGAATTGTTTTTTTTTTTTTTTTTTTTTTTTTTTTTTTGCCTTTTATGAGAAGGAGGGAGCATTTTTGAATAGGCTCTGCTGTCTTCTGTGTAGACATATGGCTGGTAGGCTATAAACTAATTAGCATGGGCAGTAAATACTTGAATGGTTTGTCACAGAAGCTGATAAGACATTATAGAGTCTCAGAAATAGAACAAAATGATCTCTTTTTCCTCTGCTTGAAAGTGATAATACTAATACCAGTTTATTAAAATTTGTAATCTAATATGCTCTGCTAATTTCCTCTTGGGGATAGTACTTGTATCAAAAGTGTTGCTTATTTTACATGTATTCAAAAACAGACTCAGTGACTATTTGAAAAGCTAAATTTTAGGATTTTCAGTTCTTGTCTTTATTATTAGATGTAATTGGTTCTGCGGGAGGGAATTTGAGCATGTAAAACCATCACATTTTCAAATTGACTGTTTTCAAGCCTTTAATTAAATCACTATGTTCTTTATAGTGTTTGGAGCTCAAACTACTTGTCAGCTGAGCAAGAGAATGAATAGCTTCACGAGCTCAAGTGTTAAATAGAGTAGTGAGGGGTATTATTTCTCTCTTTTAATTAAAACAACAACAACAAAACAAAACTATAGTTGCATTTATAGAGCAGCAACAAGTATGAAGAATCCACAGTGAGCATGACATAGAAGAAAGATCAAAGTTTTACAGTGAAGGAAAATAGGGTTTGAACCTGGCTTTGACAGATACTCACTGAGTCACAGTAGTCAATTTCTTTGAGTATCAGTTTCTTCATTGTAAAATAAAGGTAATTAGACCTAATTCGAAGTTATGTACATCCATCTTATAATAAATACTCAAAATAATTAGTGTCTTTTCCCTCCTCTCCAAGGCTTTTAAAACCTCTTCCACCAAAAAAAAAAAGTAAAATAAAAAAGTAAATAACTAATATACCAACTCCAATTCCATGCATATTTAAAACTGTTTTCTTCTTTATAGTTTCAATACCTGATAGATAGCCTGACTGAATATAAAATCGTCTCATACTTCTATTGATTGATTTTTAAAAAATGTTGCTGTACTACTGTTTTGGTCTGTATATTGCTATTGAGAAATTTGATAATGACAAGGTTTTCTTTATTTTGTAATGAACTTAGTATTTTTGACCAAGAGTACTGAGGCTTTTTTCTTAATCTTTAAAGTCTAATTGCTCAACTAGGTTATGTCTTGGAGATGTTGCTTCTATGTCAGTTTTCCCTTGTGTATGATATCTTGTCACCTTCAATATATAGATTCCACTGTTAGTTCTAGCAATTTCCCTTGGATTTTGTTCTATATTCATTCCAGTTTTACTCTCCTTCGTTTCTAGAGAAACATAAATTTACCCTCTTGCTTTCTCCTCTTTCTCCAAGATTTCAAGAGATGCCTCCTCCTTTCAAGTTGTTCTTAGGCAATACATACTAAAGTAAGTACTTAGGAGCAAAGTGTTATGATGATTGCAGTAAACTTTCAGTGTTTCATAAAAAATAAAATTTATACATAAATAGACACATACATGCACAAATTATTAGAAAAAACACATGTGGCAAAATAGTAACCATTGGTGAGTATTTGTGAAGCGTGTATGGATATTCACTGTACTATCTGTTCATCTTTTCCATTGATTTGAATTTTTTTCAAAATAAAAACTTGGGGATAAAAATAAGCCTCATTTAGAAAGTTACCCAACTGTAATAGTTTTATGACAAGTTGATTTAAAACTTCATACTGGAGGAATTTCAGGAATTACTTTATCCAAAGCTTTACTTTATAAAGAGAAAAATGTAGCACAGGGAATTTTTGTGATTTGTCCAATGTTACAAAGCTTATCTGTCAAAGCTAAGAATCAAATCTTCTTGTTCTGAATCCCAGTTTAGTGGTTTTAAAAATTTTTTTTTTTTCATTTCCTTGGACTATGGGGTCAGCAAACTTTTTCTGTATAGGGTTTGAGAGTAAATGGTTTAGGTCCTTCTGGCCACATACGGAGTATGTCACATATTCTTTGTTTTTTCTTTTTTAATCCTTAAAAAATGTAAAGCATTATTAGCTTGAGGGCCATACCAAAACAGGCTATGGGGCAAATACGACCCTCAAACAGGGGCATACAGTTTGGGGATCCTTGCCCTATACTTTTGATTGTTTTTAAGTCCACTGAATCAGCTTTCATCGTGAAGTGTAAGTAAACCAAAAACAGAAAGAAAGCTATACACTGCAATTGACTACTTATTTACCAGAATACTTGTGGCCTCGTTAGGGTTGCTATATTTCGTAAATAAAAACACAGATAAGAATCCCAGTCTAGACAAGATGGTGTAGACCCATTTATCTTTCCTCCTCCACTCTAAGAACAACCATAAACCCTGTAAATAGAGCAAGAGACAACCAGAAAAGAACTATGAAAGGTGGTAAACAGAAACCAAACTGGTTTTGACCCCCAGATTAGAACAACAACACAGTAGCAGAATGTCTTAAGTCCCCCAACCCAGTAGAAGAAGGTAACCCAAGACCAGTATTTCCTGGATTCCAAACAACAGAAAGCACCTCAGTTCTACAGATAGAAAAGGAATTCCTCTGACATCAGGCTTTCTGACACCACTGGTAAGGGGATGATTTGGCAGCCCAGCCAACAATGAACTATGGGAGCCTGGGGTACACCACCCTCTTCAAGAGATACTGAGGCTGGCAGACAGAATCATCAAGAGGCACCCAGCCACAACAAGCATGTGGCCTAAGAAGCCACATGTCCCTACAGGGCTGGGAGTCCCCTCTGCCACAGTGAGACCCCCCCATGGGCCCTTCCTGGGGAAACATCTTCCATCACTCCAAGCAGCAACAATAAGGACCAGCAGTGACACCAAAGCAGACCAAAATAATAATGCAAGTTCTCTAAAATTAAACTCTCATTGGAATCACATAAAAGTAGGCTGGGACCTGCGTGCTAAAACTAAACAAGGTAAATAAACAGCTTAAATAAAAGATTTAAATATACCTCAGAGTCTCCTAACATAATAAACAAATGTCCAAGGTACAATAGAAAATCACCTAAATCACCTTTTATACAAAAGAACCAAGAAAAACATACCTTGCATGAAAAAAGACAATCAACTGACACCAACACTGAGATGGAGCAGATGTTTCAATTATTTGACAAGAATTTTAAAGCAGCTGTCCCAGAAATGGTTCAACAATGAATTACAAATTCTGATACAAGTGGAAAAAAATAGAAAATCCTCAGCTAAAAAAAGTAGTAGTCATAAAAATAGAACCAAATGGATATTACAGAACTAAAGTACACAGTAACAGAAATAAACATTTGCTGGATGCACTCAGTAGTAGAGTGGAAATGAAAGAGGGTAGATTGGTGAACTGGAGAACAGATAAAGAGAATCAAACAATCTAAACAGACTAAAAAAAAAAAAAAAAAAGACTAAAAAAATAAACAGAGCCTCAGAAATCTGTATGAGAGTAACGAAGGATCCAACATTCATATCATCAGAATCCCAGAAGAGGAGAGAGGGGACTGAAAGAGTATTCAAAGAATTAATGACTGAAAACTTCCTAAATGTGATGAAAGGCACAAACTACAGATCCAAGAAGATGATCAAACTCCAAACAAGATAAGCCCAAAGCAATCTATACCAAGACACATTATAATTAAACTTTTGAAAACTAAAGACAAGAAAATATACTGAAAGCAGCAAGAGAGAAACAGTTCATTTATCTGTAAGAAACACTAATCAAATAACATCATTTTTCTCACTTGAAACTATGGAGGCCAGAAGGAAGTTTTATATTATTGATATTTTTCAAGTGCTAAAAGAAAAGGAACTGTCAAAAGTGCATTCTATATCTGACAAAACTAACCTTTAGAAATTAAGGGGAAATAAAGACATCCTCAGACAAAAGAAAACTAAGAGAATGGGTTGTTGGAAGATATATCCTTTAAGATTGGCTAAAGAACATCTTTTAACAAAGGAAATGATAAAAGAAACAACAAGAAAGAAAAAAGAAACAGAAAGAGCATAAATGTGGATAAGTAAAATAGACTATCATTTTCTTCATGAGTTCTGTCAGTTATATTTGATGATTAAAATACAAATTCTTACACCATATGACACTCAAGACAATGATATTTCAAAGCAGGGAAGGTAAAGGATTCTAAATGGAAATTAGTTTTCCATACTTCACTCAAAGTGGTAAAATGTAATACAGGATATACTGTATATTAGCCACCATAATAAAAATTATCCAAAGAGATACACTCAAAAACACTATATATAAATCAAGATGGAATCTAAAAAAAAGTCAAGTAACCCATAGAAGGCAAGAAAAAAGGAAAAGGAATGAGAACCAGAGGAAACAATAAGAAGTAACAAATGATAACATGACACATATAAGTGCTATCATATCAGTAATTATCTTAAACATAAATAGTTAAATACATCACTCAAAATAAAGACAGGGGCAGAGTGGATAAAAATGACTCAACTATATGCTGTTTATGAGAAATTCACTTCAAATTCAATACCACAGATAGACTGAAAGAATAGAAAAATATATATTATGCAAAAAAAGTAGGAGTGACTATATTAATATTTGATTAAGTAGACTTCAGAGCAATGAAAATTACAAAAGATGAGGAACATTATATTGTGAAAAAAGATCAATCCAGTAGATAGAATTCTAGATGTATTGCACCAAAAAAAAAAAAAAAAGCCTCTGAGTACATGAAGGAAAAACTAATAGAGCTCAAAGGAGAAATACACAATCTACAAATATTTTGGAGACTTCAATACCCTTCTTTTTTTTTTTTTTTTTTTTTTTTGCGGTACACGGGCCTCTCACTGTTGTGGCCTCTCCCGCTGCGGAGCACAGGCTCCGGACGCGCAGGCCCAGCGGCCATGGCCCACGGGCCCAGCCGCTCCGCGGCACGCGGGATCCTCCCGGACCGGGGCACCAACCCGCATCCCCTGCATCGGCAGGCGGACTCTCAACCACTGCGCCACCAGGGAAGCCCCTTCAATACCCTCCTTGATAACTGTTAGAACTACTAGGCAAAAATTAAGCAGAAATATACAGAATATCTAAACAATGCCATCAACCAACAAGATCTAACTGATAATATAAAACACATTACCCAATAACAGTATACACATTCTTCTTTCAAGTGTTGACAGAACATTCACTAAGTTCTACAATTTTCTGAGTTATAAGACAAACATCAACAAATTTAAAAGGATTAAAATCAGAGAACTTGTTTTCTGACCACAATGGAATCAAACTAGAAATCAGTAACAGAGAGATAACAGGAAAATCTCCAAACAGTTGGAAACTAAAGAGTACACTTCTAAATTCTGAATAATTCATTGTCAAAAAGCAAGTCTCAAAAGAAATAAAAAATACATTGAACTGAATGAAAACAAAAATACAATTTATCAAACTATGTGGGATCCAGGTCAAGTAGTGCTAAGCAAGAAATGCATAGTCTCAAAACTTACATTAGGAAAGAAAAAATGTCTCAAACCAATAATCAAGAAGCCAGAAAAAGAAGAGCAAAATAAACCTGAATCAATCAGAAGGAAGTAAATAAAGATTAAAGCAAAAACAAAGGGAATTTAAATGGAACACAACACGGAAAATGAGGTTAGCTTTAAAAAAAAAAGTCAATAAAATTGAAAAACCTCTGGCAAGCCTGACAAAAATAAAAGGAGAGAAGACGTACATTACCAACATCAGTAATGAAATGAAGCGGAAGAAATGAAACTATCAATTTGTAGATGATATTCTATACAGAAAATGTCAATGAATCAAAAAACAAAAACTAAAACAAAGCAACACCCAGAAACAGTAACTGAGTTCACCAATGGCAAAAGATGTAAGATTAAACAGGAATAGCAATTAGATGGTTATTAAAGGGCAACACAAGGGATCTTTCTAATGAGGGAACTGTTCAGAACTTTGATTGTGATGATGGATATACATATGGTAAAACTGTATAAGACTAAAAACACGCACACATACACATACTTACACAAATGAATGCACACCGAACTCAGGAAATTCAAATAACATTAATGGGTTGTATCAACGTCAATATCCTTGTTATGATGTTGTACTACTGTTTTGCAAAACATTACCTTTGGGGAAACTGTGCAAAGTACACATGGGATTTCTCGGAATCATTTTTACAAATGTGAATGTACAATTATCTAAATAACAATTTCAATTAAAAAATACAGGATTTCCAGTTAAATTTAAACTCCAGATAAAAAAATCCTATGGATGTCTGTACATACGGTGGATTGTGCTGTAGCCAAGGAACACTGAGCTTAGGGAATCTACTATTTTTACAGCAAGCAGTGAGTAAGGATGCTCTTTATCTCCAAGGGAGACATTGCACCATCCCTCAAGGTTACTTCCTGCAAACACAACCGTGAGAAACTGCCCAAGTGAAGAGAAGTCAGGGCCTTTCATTCTAGGCACAAAAAAGAACATGTAAGGATGCTCAGGGCCATGGAACATAGTCTCTCCTAATAGGAAGAAAAATGAATAAGATTTGCTGACAGATTAGAGTTGGGGGATGAGAGACAAGGGGAATCAAAACATTGTGTAGATTTTTAGCTTCATGTACTAGGTGGACAGCAATGCCATTTACTGAGGTAGGGAATGTGGAGAAAAGCAGACCTGTAATCGATGTTATGTTTTCCCCTTTAAGTCTAAATGCCAAGCAAGTTAATTTAAAATCCTTTGCATATGACTTAAATCGAGAATACTTTTTAAAGCTAAAGAGGATCTCACCCTAATACTCACCAATCACGGATCATACCTACAAAAGAAAGGAAGAATCCCTTGCCTACCATAGACATCCCTCTAAAAAGTATGTATATAAAATCAAAGGTTCAGTTGATGTGGCACTTAAGATGATCTACCAAGTGTGCACATAAAATTTCTCTTTTTTAGCATGAGTTTTTGCCCCTCTCTAAATCTGGTCCTTTTTCAAACCATTTGGATTTGTTGTCTATTTTTGTGGTGAGAAAAATTTAGAGTGTCTTAACTGTCCAGTGAATCATTAAGGCCTTTTGTGTAATGAAGAGGCAAACATAATCATATAAATTTTCATTCATTCTTCTTATGACACCACACCTCTAGCTGAATTTGTCATTTCTTTAACCTGTTTGTAAGAATGCAGCATCTTTTATTGATTTTTATAATTATCATTAGATAGTAGGCTTATTCCACACTCAGAAAATATAAAATAACATATATCTTTTTAAGAATTAATGATCTACCACAGCTAAATGATAGTTAATGCCAATAGCTGAAAACCTCCACTGTCACTAATTCCATCACTATCACCATCTTAAATGAAGATTTTCCACAATAGCACTGTCACTGACATTATGCAACTCAATTTGATTCCGATGGATAAGTAATTTTCAAAACCTCATGTTTTTGACAATCAGTTTGGCTGAAGTCAGCTTTTATTCTACCCTGTTTTTCTTGCTAAATTGGGATTTCTATAATTATTAACTGAACTACTCCCCTGGTAATTATCTCACCTCTGTAATTAAACAGAGGATTTGGCTCGGTAAAATGCCAGATCTTAATCTGACCCAAAAAAATAACATCAACTTCCAAATCATCATCAGGAGAGGCTGAGCTCATCCTGACGAGTTCCTCTTAGAATGTGCCTCTCAATCACTTTGTTTCCAAAGCAGGACTTTAGAGAAACAAAAAATAATACGAAGCTCTCCTGGCCTTGTGATCCAGAATTAAGCCAGAAAAGACCAGTCTCTCTTAAAGGGCTACTGATACCAAATTAGGTTTATCACTTAGTGATACCAAGTATTAGGTTAATGGTGGGCCTTAGTCAACTCACTGGCACAAATGAAGAGAAGATGTTTAGGTTACTTAAGGATATACTTTATTTACTAATGTAAGATATCCTTGAAGACTTTTACTACCTGACAAAACACAAAATTGAAGAAAAAGTGCCAAATATCAGTCAAAGTTTGTATTCAATTAATTTACTTGCGATTTACACCAAACTATTCAAAGTGAGCTGGAAGTAGCTTTTAGCAAACCTCCTACTACTGCCACTAAAATGTAATTGTCCAATAGAATGTGGGAACCAGGCCTGTCCTTATTGTTCTCAGTTTAAATGTATGAGCCTAGCTTGGTGCCTAGAAAATAGCAAGTGCCCAATGAATACTGTTGGCTGAATGAATATTTTAATAGCCCTTATGAAAGTCTTCTATAAAGGCTTCCTTGTCAATCCCTTTTCCATTCCATTCAGACAAAGCATAAAGGAAGGAGTAGAATTATTTCATGTAATAAAATGTTCTCATTGCCCTTCACACCACCACTTTTGGTTATAGAACAGGCTGTTAAAAATAATTTTTTCCAAAAAAGAAGCAGTTCTTAAGACGGATAAAGCAATTTCATTTTGTCCTAAGTAGCTCAGTGCCATTCCCTAATAGACTTATTATAGCATTATAAATAATTTAGACTGAAGTTATATATTTTGAGCCATCAATAACCTTGAATTTAAGAGAGTAGAAAAATTTAAGTAATTTATAAACACTTTTGAAAAATAATTTTCTTGTTTTCAGAATATCCATAATTAGATATTAACAATATATTCGAAGAGGCAGTTATGTAGTGGTTATAAGCATGGGTTCCAGAATCAGGCTGATGCAAGCTGCAATCTCAGCTGCACCATTCACTGGAAAATTAATTCTTTCAAAGCATCAGTTTTCTGCCTATAAAATTGGTATAATACTAAAGATATATAAGATATATACATTTCCAGCATAAAAAATGTTCATGATCCACTGCTAAATGAAAAAAAAAAACACACACATCATAGAACATATAATATTCTTTTGCAAAATGATACCTATGCTAAAAAAAAAAAAAAAAAAGGTCTAACATACAGGACCCAATGAAAATGCAGAGAATACTTCTGAGGAGTTCTGGCTTGGCAAGAGTGTAGGGCACGTTGGAAGGTGGGAGGGCTGCATAACAAGGAAGGGTACCAGAGGGCCCTGCACCCTGCAAGAGCTGTGTAGGGAAGTCTAAAGTGACATATTACTTTTTTTTTTTTTTTTTTTTTTTCCAAAACAAGATAGAAGTTTATTTCTCACTCACATGACAGTCTAGAAGACAACCCAGCGTTTGCGCTGGTTCTGCCATCCCAAGCATCTGTCTCCCAAGTTGCTCCTGTTATCACCATTTCTCAGCCATCAACAAGGGAATCAACAGGAGGATGTCCAGAGTACACGTCTATAAGGGAAGGACCCAGAGTTGCAAACACATCCTTTCCTACACATCCCACTTGCCAGAACAAGTCATGTGGCCATATCTAGCTGCAAGGGAAGCTAGGAAATTAATCTGCAGCTGCAAAGCTGGGTGCCCAGCTACAACTCGGGGATATCTATCACCCTGAGAGAAAGGGAAGAATGGGCATCAGAGGAGAGCTGGCAGCCTCTGCTATACCATCACAGGGAGTACAACTGGTGCAGCCTTTCTCAAGAGCAACTGGGCAATATGGATTGAAAACTTTAAAATGTTGAATCACAACTTTGCTTCTAAAAATTAACCTAAAGAAATCATCATGATATTTTACCAAGCGTTGAGAATATAAATTTTAAATTAAAATTTAAACCATACAATATTCTAGGAAATCAGAGAATTAGAGTCTACCACTCGCCTTGTAAGTTTAGGCCTATTTACTTGTCTGTTCCCTGCCCTAAACTGTGTGAGCCTTGAGGATCAGGACAGTTTCTTATTCATTTTTGATTCCATGCACTCAGCACTCAATCTGTATTTGGAAAACAAATGAATAAAAGAAAGAATCTTAAGTGTGAACAAACATTTAGCTACAAGAATAGCTATTGCAAAAGAATTGAATGTAGCAGAACTGAAACAACCTTAACATCCAAAAAGAGAGGGTTGGTACATTAAATTATATGCACAATGGACTACTATGTGGTTTTTCAAAATGGCACTGTAATAGACCATGCAATGACCTGTAAGGTTTTCAACATATTAAGTGTTGAAAGAGCACGTTATGTAATTTTACGTAACGTCTGATCCAATTTATCCTTTAAAACACACCCAGGTGGAAAAATGTATACCGAAATTTTACCTCTAATTATTATTATTTTTTATTTCCTTATATGTTATAATACAAAGACACAATGATTATGTGTTGCTTTTGTAAATAAAAATATATTTTCAAAAATGAAAAAATTATCTTACTTCCAAATCAAGCCCTCCTGCTAATTTCTCTGTTTCTTTCAGCGGTGATGATATTCGATATTCTCTCATCTCCTGCAGTCATCTTTCATTCCTCTTTTCCCTTGCCTCCTATATGCAATTATCAGATAGACTGGGTTGGTTCTTTCTTCAAAATCTCTCTTGCTTTTGTCCCTTCTGTCCTTCCTTCCACACCTCTGCTCTCTCAGTTCAGGTATTTAGTCACTTCTCCAAAGGGCAGAAGTTGAGTTTCAAAGAATGAACATATTTCAAATCATAACTGCAATATATGAAAGCAGGCACTCAAGGAGAGAAATGAAAACAGACAAGGAACATGACAGGAAAGCAGAGGTCAGGCAGGAGCCTCCTTGTCCCTCATCGCCTCCTCTGGACAATGGTTTCTCCATCCTCCCTGCAGCCCCCAGGACTTTAAAAGGTGTGACATCAGACCACAGTTTCTCTGTCACAACCATGTAAACTCCACCCATTCACTGAAGACTTCAGCACCTGGCTCGTGGTCCTTCTCTCTGCTACGACTTTTATCACCCTTATGTTGATTTCACTATTCAGGCAGACTTTCTCACCAACTCTCTGGCCTCTAAATCTACTGATCTCCTCATGTCCAAGGATCCTGGTCTACAACTTACATTCACCACAGACTCCCATGTCATACCCTACACTTTGTCATAACCAATAATTGTATCACCTCTGAAATCTCAGTTTCAATCATCCTACTCTCTGCCACCTGCCACCTTCCATCTTATTCCCACTAGCACTTCCCTGGCAACAATTCTGACTCCACCAGGACTGATAATCCTTTGACCTGATCCTGCCCATCACCTCACGTCCCTCTTTACAAAGCTTGGATTCCTTTGTCTACCATTATAATCACTCCCTTGCACGCTTTCTCAGTGTCCTACCCATCTCCCTTCAAAGTACTAGCCTAGAAAAACCTCAATCCTGGTTAAATCCAACTCTCCACCTACTCCTTTTCTACCTCTGAACAGCTGGACAGTGTTGGAGAACAATAGGACCAGGCTGATGGTCTCACTTGTGTTCTTTACCACAAGCCACAAATGATCACTTTATATTTTTTGTACATTTTTTTTTAACAAAGTGCACCTTTTTTTTGCAAAAAATCCTATAAAACGAATCTTATTTTTTTAATGTTTTATTACAAAGGTGTACTTTGTAAAAAACAAAAAGAAAAGATTTGCTTTATAGGATTTTTCTGAGGATTAAATGAGATAATGTTAACAAGCTTTAAACTAGTACATCAGCTAGAAGCAATTATTAAATATTATAAATATTTTTTGTTGATTCATATTTTTGTTTTGTTGTTATTCTGTGTTTTTATAATCACATCATGAATTAATAAAAATTGTTATGTAACCACAACATACACAATTAACCTAGTAGAAAGCTGTAATGCTTCCTATAATCTGAAGCTGTCAGAAATTCAGATTGTATCAACAGGAAACAAAGTGACAGGTTACTAAAGGATATATGATATGGAGTGAATCAGGTGAATCAGGATATATTTGTGTCTCACAAAACCATCTCCCCCTGCCATATCTGGACCCACCTAAGCATATTAGAACAGGTTCTGATGGGTCTAATTTCTTTCACATGTGTGAAGAACTCTTAAACCACAATAAAAAATAAAATTAACACGGAGAGAATGCTGCATATCAAAATAAAATGCCTTTGCTAAAGTTTAAAAAGGAAAGGTTTTTATCTATAGAGAATATTTTATACCAGCCATCTAACTGCAAAGTAAACACTATTACTTAGCAAGTATTATCACCTCTTTTCACCCCACTGCTTCTAGAGGGGACTCAATGGTACCTACAGGGCCTGAACGAGTTAATAGACTTTCCTGTGTATATGGAAGTACAGGGAACTCCTTCAGGAAGCTGAGATATCTGGTATAGATCATCCCTTACTTCATCTTTCCTTTACCTCTCCCTTTTATGTATGTATGTATGTATGTATGTATGTATGTATGTATGTATTGCTACTAGTAGTATCTAAGAAAACGTCACTTGGTTATTAAGAAAAGTATCCTTTGGTATATGTGTTGCTGAACTCATTTTTGTATCAAAAAGTGTTATCTTATACAGCTTATCAGAAATGCTGACGCTCACCCTTCCCCAAGTCTCATTTGAACTGTCAATGCTGTCAAAATTTTAATGCACGCACACTGGGATGTGTGTAGCTAATACAAATATATGTCTTTGGCATAAATAATATTCATCATTGCATTTTCTTCTATGATGTTTTTATGACCAACAAACCTTCCACTAGGCAGATCATTGCAAATTGTGATTTTCAATGAATCATCTGGTAATAAAGAAGTATGTGCTGTGCCAACTGAACCCTCTTCCATGTGACATGAACAGCTGAAACATAAATTATCCATAACAGGTTTATTTGTCTTGAACTGCAGACAAAATACCTTGATGGTTAAGTTACCTTCTGCATCTTAAACTCCCTATCAAAAATGTTTTTATGGTTTTTGAGATAAAGCTTTGCCTTCAACAACTATTCTTCTCTAGCACCAGTTACGAGTCATACTGAAACTGAATCATTAGGGAGGATTAGCAATGCCAAGTTTCTCAATGGTGGCTTATCTGGCAGCTTGTAACCATATACAAAGAAAATATGAAGATAAAAATGAACATATAAAATATTAAACCTAAGTGTTAGCTTTTTTTTTTTTTTTTTGCGGTACGTGGGCCTCTCACCGTTGTGGACTCTCCCGTTGCGGAGCACAGGCTCGGGATGTGTAGGCTCAGCGGCCATGGCTCACGGGCCCAGCCGCTGCGCGGCATGTGGGATCTTCCCGGACCGGGACACGAACCCGTGTCCCCTGCATCGGCCGGCGGACTCGCAACCACTGCGCCACCAGGGAAGCCCTAAGTGTTAGCTTTTTACATGGATTAATTCATTTAATGCTCACAACATCTTTACGAGATAGGTTTTATTACTATCCCCATTTCACAATTTCACAGACAAGGGACCCAGGCTAATGAAGATTAGTTAAGATGGCGAACGTCACACAGCCAATAAGTGATGGAGCTCAAAGAAAACCTCAGACTCTTGAGTTCCATGCTTTTGACTATACTGTTTTCAACTCTATATACAAGTACTACATATTATTTTGTGCAAGGCATTTTATATAAATTGGGAGTACAGATATAGGATTCAGGAATTCTGACTCTGGAGATCTAGGAAACCTTCATGAAAAAGATAGCAAGAACATTTCAGGCATATACATTAGATATTTTATAAAGGCAAAGGAATCATAGGAGCTCAGGAACTATCTGGGGAATGTCAAAGTGTCATCTGTGGCTTATATAAGATAGATTTATTAATTTCTTTTAACTGTTAAGAAGGTAGGTACTTATATCTATTTTATACATAAAATGGATATTAGTGATTTACCTGAGACCTTAAAACTAGTAAATGCCAGAGCCAGTATTAAAAATAGGTGGTCTGATTCCAAAACCAATGTAGTTTCTTCTACATCATGGGATGCAAACCTAAATATTTTCAGAGTCCAAAACTTAGTGGAATAAGCAGGCTGCATTTGAGACAATCAGGAATGCTGGGTCTTGTGGCAAACTACAGAGTACATGCCCATCCAACACATTTAAAGGTTCAGTTTCAAAATAAACTACTGAAGACCAAAAATACAAAATGTATGTGTGAACCAAATCCAGTCCCTTAAACTTGCTATTATAGCATCTGAATTCTGTGACTTTTCTTTAGGGCTTCTAACCACGTTAAATCAATGACTGAACTAATTAATATTTGAGGTTGTTTACTAATGAGCTATCAAGCCACGAAAAGACATGAAGGAAACTTAAAACGCCTAGTACTAAGTGAAAGACGACAATGTGAAAAGGCTACATACTGCATAACCCCAACTATAGGACTTTCTGGAAAAGGCAAATTTATGGAGACAGTAAAGAGATCAGTGGCTGCCAGGGGTTGGATGAGGGGGATATAATTTAAATCAATGAAAGTGTTTCTTGGATTAAAAAGCATTATATATACTGACTGGTATTAAAGAATGATAATCATATTCTCCTAAAGTATATCTCCAAAAGATTATTCTTATTTTAAATAAATAAATACATACACACAGAGGAATATAAGGCTATACAGGAGTGCCTGGGAGTGCACCCTATATTGGCACTTTGATACATGCTATTCATCTATTCATTCATTCCACACAATTGGCCAGGCACCATGCTAAATGATCACAAAAACAGACCCACTCTGCTTTTATACAGTTTGCAGTTTAATGGTACAGAAAAGAGAAGATGGAAATCGACTACAAAGCTGTTTTGGAGTCAAGTCATGGAGGTTTCATGCTAAAGAGTTTTGAATTGAAAACGGTATAAGCAACTTTAGTAACTTACATATGTGTGAAGATAAACAATATCCTGATAACAAAGAAGCTCCCCCACCGACCACACACACACACACACACACACACACACACACACACACACACACCCCTGAACTCAAATGAGGCTCCTCCTGGAAGGAGAAACAAATATGCAGTCCCTAAAGGAAGCTTCAGTCAGCAGGGCCTGGCTGGTAACGAACAGGGAAGTCCAGCTGCCTGGCCCACAGCAATCCACATCGGGCAGCAATCCACTCTGTGTGAGCAAATGGTCTAGACCATCTGTGAATTTAGAAAGAGGAGGCAAAAACAGCATCCGCTCAGCCAAAAGCGAGATCATCCAATCTGTGTAAAAGGACATTGCATCAGGGATCCAACTTTTTAGTTCCAGGCTGATCCGCAGGTCAGTTCAGTTTAAATAAACAGACATTTGTTGAGCCGCTCCATGTGCCAGGGACAATAACAGGGACTGAAAGTATAGAGGTAATAAGGAAGGTTTCTTGCCCTCTAGGAGCCCACAGTCTAGTGGGAGGGACAGATGTGTATACATAGTGTACTCAGAGTGCTCTGTAAAAATCACAGCTTTGTCCAACTGGAGAGTTCTAGTAAGTTTTTCCAAAGCAGGGCTTCTTAGAGGAAATTGTAGATACAGATCACCTGAGAACTGTCAATTTACAGATTCTTATTCTGTACGTCTGGGGTGGGACCCAAGAGTCCACATTTCTAACAAGCTCCCATGTAAGTAGCAGCTGTGGGTCTGAGCACCACATCCTGAATGTCCACGTTAGAGGAGGACACCATGCCTGCTTGTGTCATGATTAGTTAGACCAAGGTACCGCGAAAGGGTATCTCCTTGAGGAAAAGCTGAGCAAAGGCAAGCATATGTGAGCCAGCCAGTGATCTGTGGGGATGCAGAAAGCTGTTCCCTCTTATAGGGCAGAAGGCATGAGGCTGAAAGGGTCTAAAGGGTTAGGCAGAAACCAGTCCTGAGCAAGAACTTGAGTTTTATTCTAGAGATGCGTGAGTGATTCATAAGCTTTGAGTACCTAAAGTCACCTTGAGAGCTTGCTTGTGATCCAGATCCCCGGACTCTGCTTCCACTAGATTCTGATTCTAAAGCCTCTGCTACAGGAATCTACATTTTTAACAATGCCCTCCTCAAGCAATTACTAAGCAGGTGATTAGCAGACCACTCTTTGAAAAAAAATGACACAGATGGTGCCCAGGAGTGAAGAGTTTTATCCTGAGAAATGAGATTTTCTTTTTGTAAAGTCATTGTGGAACTACTGGTTGAAAGTGGGAAAGTCTGGAAATATGGAAACTAGTTAGGAGCCTGTTAAGATAATGCAATCAAGTGATGAGACAAGCCTGAAATAGAGCATTCAGAGGAGAGGACAGACTTGAGACACACATAGGGATTGAAATGTCAGGATTTTCCAACTTATTAAGTGTAAGGAGTGAGGAGGTTAGAGGAACCTATGTGACTCCCAGCTTGCTGGCCTGGGTAACTGATAAGATGGTGAAGCCAACCAGTGAAATAGAGGAAAAAAAAATTATCAAGAATTGATTTAAGTGGCAATGATGATACATTTCAGTTTGGGGTAGCTGGCTTTTAGGCTTCAGGGGGCCAACCCAGAGAAAATGGGCAGCTGCAGAGTGTTGGCTATATAAGACAGGAGGTCAGGAGAGAAATCAGGCCTGGAGATCTCATGCCTAGGACGAAGGACAAAATCCCTCACGCCACCTGCCTCTCGCATCCTTCACAATGTGGGAATAATGCTTACAATAACACTGGTAGAATTTAAGGCTCTTAGTATTATACTAGACCCTTTGGAAAGGAAACTATCCTTTGATTATCAGCCACAAAGAGTCTAGAGGAAGTGAAAATTAAAGTCTTAATAGAAATCACTGAAGGAAGACCTCTGGGACTTTGTGGACAAAAGAGATGCTACACTGCAAAGCAGATATTGTCTTCTCACGCAAAGGCCAGGCAGTTGTGAATGGATACAGACTCCCTAGCCAGTGTGTGACTCATCTTAAAAATAATCTTATTGCAAAACTGAAGGCTGGGGGAGAGACGTCAACCCAATGATCCTCTGGTGGAAATGAATCCACATAAGCTCTGTGCCAGTACACCCATTTATTTAATTAAGCTGATGTAGAGCAACTAATTCAAACACCACCCACTGCCATCAATCAATCATTGTTTTTGGTTGAGCAGATAATATTATCAATAATGAGTTTCATTCTTCTCAAAATGAAATCCATAAGTTTGTTAAACATTAGTAGAAAGCATAGGTTGTAAACAGTATAATCTAATTTCGGGGGCCTAAAGAACTGCTTTTACTTTTAAACTTTTTAGATGTGGTCATCTCACGGAATATTCCACTTTGATCGAGAAAAAAATTTAAAAAGACGAGAGGAGACTGATTTTTCATTTGCCTCCTTTAGTCTTTTCCACATACAAAGCTGAAGCCTAGGAGCAGTTCGCCACTGCCCTCAGACCCTCTTCCAATAATGGGGGAGCATTACACAAACCAAGTTATACCCACACGGTGGAATAGTATGCTGATGTAAAAAACAATGTCGAATAACACAGGAAAATACATAGGATATGATTTTCAGTTTAAAAATAAAGCAAAATGCTAAACTGCAAAAACCAGAAATGTATGCATTACACTAAAAAAGTAACAACAAGTTTTGGACAGAATACTAAAATGATATCAAAGATAATTTCTTGGTAATAGGGTTATAGGATTTTGGAGGGTTTTTTCTTTGTTCCGGTTTTCTATTTATCATTTTTCTGAAATGAGCTGAAGTTAATTTTATAACCACAAAATTGAGAAGATCACAAACAAAACAACTCTTTTCTTTCTTTCCTTTTTTTTTTTTTTTATTGATTTCCTCCGTGATTCTGTTCTGAGCTAAATCTCTGGAGGCTTAGACAATGGAAGGTCCAAGGGGTGATGTACAAAGAAGGGGTCACAGCAACCAGCCAGACATCAAGGCTGGGTCAACATGAGAGGCATGAAGGCCCAGGGTACAGAAAACAATCCAGGTTGTTGTCACCCTCCTCCTCACTGAGTCTTCCAAATGGCTCCTCATAACCATCATATAATAACTGCTGGGGGCTTCCCTGGTGGCGCAGTGGTTGAGAGTCCGCCTGCCGATGCAGGGGACGTGGGTTCGTGCCCCGGTCCGGGAAGACCCCACATGCCGCGGAGCGGCTGGGCCCGTGAGCCATGGCCGCTGAGCCTGTACGTCCGGAGCCTGTGCTCCGCAACGGGAGAGGCCGCAACAGTGAGAGGCCCGCGTACCACAAAAAGAAAAATAAATAAAATAAATAACTGCTGAAGGATTTCAGGTCACTCTGATGGCTCAAGGCTGCTTTTCTGTTATTATATTTATAGAGTAGAAGTCAACTCCACATAAAACATCGCTGTTGAAGCTGTTTTTTTCATGAAGCACAGCGTACCAGGTCGTGTTCCAATTGATGAAAAGACTGTTTACATTTAAGATATAACACCTGTCAGAATGGCTATTATCAAAAAGACAGGAGCTAACAAGTGCTGTGGAGGATATGGAGAAAAGGGAACCCTTCTGTACTGTTGGTGGGAATGTAAATTGGTGCAGTCACTATGGAAAACAGTGTAGAAATTCCTCAATTTGAAATAGAACTACCATATGATCCAGCAATCCTACTTCTGCATATATATCCAAAGGAAATGAAATCTCCAAGAGATGTCTGCACCCCCATGATCATAGCAGCTTTGTTTACAATAGTCAAAACATAGGAACAACCTAAGTGTCCATCAACAGATGGATGGATAGAGAAAATGTGGTGTATATGTAATGGGATATGATTCAGACATAAAATAAATAAGGAAATCCTACCATTTGTAACAACATGGATGAAACTTGAAGGTGTTTTGCTAAGTGAAATAAGTCTGACAGAGAAAGACAAATCCTGTATGATCCCACTTATATGTGAAATCTAAAAAAAACCTCAACAAAGTCTTAGAAACAGAGAACAGATTAGTCATTGCCAGAGGCAGGGGTGGGGTGGGGTGGGGGATGGGTGAGAGTGGTCAGAAGGCACAAACTTCCTGTTACAAGATGAATAAATTCTGGGTATGTAATGCACAGCATGGTGAGTATAGTTAAGAACATTACATAGTATACTTGTAAGTTGCTAAGAGAGTAAATCTTAAAACTTCTCACCACACACACACACACACACACACGCGCACATGCACGCGTGTGCACACACACAGATACACACACATGCACGCACACACAGCTACACATAAACACACGCGTGCGTACGCGCGCATGTGCACACACACACACACACACACACACAAATGGCACCTATGTGAAGTGATGGTTGTGTGGATGTGTGATAATCATTTCATAATACATACATATATCAAATCAGCACATTGTACACCTTAGAGTTATACAGTACTAGTTGTAAATTATACCTCAATAAAGCTGGGAAAAGGTTTAACATCTAAACCCTTTCTGTTGGTAGACATTGATACTTTAAACCTTTCCATCGCACACAGATATAATTTTTCTCCTCTTTACATCAAAACATGCCACTTTCAAGGAGAAAAATGTGTAAATTAAATATTGATGATGATGTGCTCAAAGCAGTTTTTCCATTGTACAAAATGATATTCTGCTTAGGAATTTATGAAACAGGGGTCCTTATAAGAATTTCAGAACCAATCTGTTCTGTCTTTAAGAACAATTCTATTTGGTATAGTTCTTGACAATTTGATTTGCATACCATATTCACGAAGCTTAATTACATTAGCATAATTGTGTTACTGGGCTTTAAAATATGTAATGTTTAACTCTGTCCCATTTAGATTTTCAGGGACCTTGTGTAGCATTTGAAAAACTTTCAATGACAAAAACCAAAATAATAAGCACAGAGCCCTTTTCTAAGAGTCTGATTGAACTGTATTATCACAAAGAAAAACAGGAAGTTAATAATACTTGGCCAAGACCATCTTTTTCAGGAAGCAACCCAAATAATACTTCAAAACGTCCTAATAGCCCACTGAAGTAAATCAGGATTCCTGCT
>NW_006783288.1:2122960-2133149 GCF_000442215.2 Lipotes vexillifer
TCCTGCTGTTTTCTCCTTCACCTTCATCAAGCAATATAGCTTTATGCCTGAATATTAGAGCATCAGTTTTATGTAGAGAGAAGGAAAAAGGCGAAAGGAAGTTCACAAAGAGAAAAGCGAGTATTTAAAAAAAAGAAAATTATTTAAAATATAAAAGAATAGGAAAAGCCAAAATGTGAAATTCATGAATACCTCTGCATGACAGAAATTGAGATAATAATAAGTAACAAATAGATCTATATATTTTTCTACCTACCATGTTTTTATGCATATAAGTATTTGATTTGCAAGGATCTAGGCTAATCTTCCACACTTAAAACGTTTTCAAAACCATGGTTTTAAAATTTTCTTAAAATGTATGACAAATAATGAGACATGAGCTTGTATGTGTTAGAAATTCAATTTTAGAGCTACACTGAAATCAACTCATCCAACGCCCTCTATTAAATGTGAGCACACTGAGGTTAGAGTGGGCACTTATTCAAGACCACGCAGGCAGAGGGCAGAAGCTCACAGATCCTTATTCTGTTTTATTAGAATTTTGCCAGTGGTTTCACTTTGTTAGCAGTAAACCACAGGGATTTGGCTAGTACAACTCAAACTATCATCATTAAACTCAAATAAAAAAGTTTCCTGAAGTGACTATTTTCCCGGCTCCTTTTCACTGCAACCTAACAGCTGCCCTGAGCCAAGCCTGGTTCCTGAGTCCTAACACTCATATCACCTTTCATGGTTCTACAAAAGAAACTTGGGTGATTTACGTAGTAACACCTAATAACAAGTAATACATTCTGAATGCCTCCTTTATATCAGGCACATTTCTAAGCATATACACGTCATTTAATCCTCACAATAATCCTATGCGGTAAGCACTGTTATTACGCCCCCATTGACAAATGAGGCAACTGGGACACAGAAAGTTTGTGTGTTTTCCCCCAAGTCACTCAGCTATACATGTATATTATTTATTTCATTTGATTTTCACAACTATGATAACTCATTAATATTATTATTTCCGCTTTATAGAGAGGGAAACAGAGGACCACAGGAATCAAAATGCTACTCTAAGGTGGCTTAAAAGGTTGGTGGTAAAGCCAGGGTTAGAACCAAACTCTGTTTGATTTAGAATCTGAATGTTTTTTAAATGTACTACATATGGAAGTTCTCCTTAAAAGAAAACACTTCTACAGATCATGTCTGAATGCTGCTTTCATGTGTTACCTCTTAGGTGACTTCCCCTGCTTACCAGGCACCAACGCTTCCCATTATAGGGCAGAGAGTGGACATGTTATTATTTTGTCACTAATACTCTGACAGATACCATGCACGTGACTCCTTGGCGTTCAGTACAGCATGGATGTCTTATCATGAAGAGAAGACCAGGACGAGTAAGGCCTGGACAGCCGCCCTGGATCATACCCTCAGTTAACTCTGGTGGATTTGCATGGCAAACTCCAGTACACATGCAACTGCTGCCATACAGCAGATCATCAGTTGGTTACTAAAGTGTCAGCATCTCTCAACTAATTGGCTGAGCATATCTCTCAAGAATTCAAAGTAGTAATCTTCAGATGTCTAAACATACAGGCAACCATTTCTGATAATGATGGCTACCAGTGACGAGTAGGCTCTGGCCGCTGGACTGAGTTTCAGCTTCTACACTCGGAAAAGGTGCTCAAGACCTAACAGGCTTCACCTGAATGATGAAACAGTGGGACATACAGGGATGTAATTTTAGAAGAAGGTAGGTGACAGTAATCAGAATTAATATCATGAATAGGGATGGAATGGAAACCTGGAATAGAGGTAGTAATACACTTCTTAAGTCAGATTTGATCCTGGGGATTGGGGAATGACTCAGTGTGAAGGAAAAGGCCTGAGACTGGGAATCCAGTGGGTTTAATCCTAACAGTAAGAAAGAGATTCTGCTGCCTAAAGACTCTCAAATTTAGAAAAGTACTTACTCACTAATTCATAGAGTATGTAGGCATTCTTTTTCTTTTTTCTTTTTTTTTTTTTGTGGTATGCAGGCCTCTCACTGTTGTTGCCTCTCCTGTTGCGGAGCACAGGCTCCGGACGCGCAGGCTCAGCGGCCACGGCTCACGGGCCCAGCCGCTGCGCGGCATGTGGGATCTTCCTGGACCGGGGCACGAACCCGCGTCCCCTGCATCAGCAGGCGGACTCTCAACCACTGCGCCACCAGGGAAGCCCTGTAGGCATTCTTAAGAGAGAATATCAATCATGCCTTCAAGATACAGATGCTAAAACTGAGAACGAAGATATCAAGAGCATATCCACAGTTGTATATCATAGAGTAATAACAACTGAAATGAGTGTGAATACGTGTGATCTAAAACAATAGAACAATTATCCATTTATACCCATCTCCTGAGGAAGGAGCTATAATTATCTCCAATTTGCAGATGAGACAACTGAAGTATGGAAAGGTCGAAAGGCTGTTCTAATGACACACGACTTTCAGGTAGCAGAAATGGGAAAGGTAAATTTAATTTACAGCAGACAAGGATGAGAACCCCGAGATGGACTTACAGAACTGTCCTGCAACACTTGCTCTAAACATGCAGATTCATTTCCTAGTCCCATTTCATTGAAATCTAAATGGTCACAGCCTGCTTCTTGACTCCTTAGCACTATATTCTGTTCTTCTGTGGATAGTAACAATAGTGAGCGTGGATTAGGCTTTTATTTTGTGGCCAGCATTGTTCTAAGTGTTTTACATCCTGGGGCAGAACCAAGGATGTTTATCAAACGTTCCTTTCCTCTCCTCATTTTGGAGCTTCTTTCAGTTAGCCAGAGATGCCTGAAGTGGCACGTATCACTTCTTGGCTGTGGTAGGAAAAAGCCCATGCCAGTCCTCCCGCCTTTCTCTTTTCCTTTCTCTTGTCCAGATGGCCGAGCGACAGGATTCAAGCAGGCTGGATTGCTGAGCAGCTGCGTGGACGTCAGCTGCCCTGGAGGCCTACCCCATCCCATAAATGACTTTGTACAAATGAGGAATAAACCTTTGTTGCACTAAACCACAGAGATTTCAGGTTGTTTTTCAGGGTACAGTAACATCTCCTGACTGGTAACACATATGTAACTCACTTAATCCTCCTAATAGTCTTAGGACTGCCAGATGAGGAAAGAGAGGCCCAGAGAAGCTGAAGGTCACAAAGCTAGGGCATGGGAATGCCAGATGCAAATTCAGGCAGGCTCACTCTGGAGACTGTGTTCTTACTCACCACACTCCCATTGATGTTTACAGTCACAAAGGAGGTGCATACTGAGGTGCAGTATTAAAGTTATTCGCTTTTGCATTACAATGTGACAAACTATTGCTAAAACGCAATTCCACTGAGCCATGCATATTAAAGTTATAAACAGGACTCTGCCTTGTCCCTTCCTCCGTCAACAGTTTCTAACGTGGCACACGTGGAAAATGATTGGAGTAAAAATAGTATAAAAAGGTTGGTTTCATAATTAGATTCTAACTTTAGCATGCTGCAGATAACACAGACAAAACATGCTGCTCAACTGAAAGATGAGAATAAAAGAAGATTTCAATTTTTATGAAAATATTCCACAGAATAAAATAGGCAGGTAAAAGCAAACCAGAGGAAGGACTGGCTTCATTAGTGGAAAGTTACTAATAGTAAATAATGATCTCAAAGGGAGATAAATTTGTTTTTCAATGAGAGAAGGATTTATTTTATGATGATTAAATGGTAAGCAATAGAAAAATGTATCCAGAGAGAGAAAGAGGGCAAAGGTTGAGAGGGAGATATTAGTTGTTTTTAACCAAGGAGTCCATAATGAGGATGATTAGAGGAGACCATAATTGATTACTATTATCTCTCAGCCTGGACATAATAGGAATTACAGAGAATTAATCTTTGGAGTTGTAATAAAATAGAGGATGATAAATACCATATGTAACTATCAGCGTGGAATAAAACAATAGATGAGAAAGGAAGTTTAACAGTCATTTCTTGCTTTCTTGTACTAAGGACATAGTAAGGGCACTACACACAGCTTTCAGAAATGCATCGAAAGAAAAAATAATATTAATTATTGCTAATGTTTATAGGGTACTTTCCATGTAATAAGCACTGTTTGAGATGTTCTATGTGAATTAACTCATTTCATCCTAAAAATCCACATGGTATCATTATTATTATCCCATTTTTCAAAAGAAGAAAACTGAGACACAGAAGCTTTAACAACTTGCTGCAAATCATAAATATAGAAAGAAGTAGCAGCAGGATTTAAACCCAGGATCTGGCTCCACAGGCTGTGCTATTAACCACTGTGCTTGCTACCTCTCTCTCAAACCACTGCTTAATGGGCAGGTGGCAACGATGCCTTGGTCCTGTAATCACGGAAAGAGCATGAGGCTTGAAACCAAATAGCAGCATTTCATTCCCATCCACCTCCACCACTTACCAAGTTTGAGACCAGGGACAGGTGTGTTCTTTTTCTACTAAGACATCCATGATCCACGGTCCATTGCCCAGGGTTGTTGTCATCATCAAATAAGCAAAGAAAAGATGTAGAAAGTGCTCTGTAAACTTCTAACTGCTTTATACATATGGAAAATTAAATCCAGGGCATAGCATAGTACCTAGATGAGCATTCAAAGCACTCCATGCAATTTCCTGGGAGTATTAGCTCATTTGCTTTTACAAAATACTATAGACTGGGGGGCTTAAACAACAGAAATTTATTTTCTCACAGTTTTGGATGCTAGAAGTCTGAGACCAGGGTACCAGCATAGTCAGGACCTGGTGAGACCTCTCTTCCTGTCTTGAAGGTAGCTGCTTTCTCCACTGTGTTCAAACACGACAGAGAGAGACAGAGGGGGAATAAGCCCTCTGGTGGCTCTTTTTATAAGGGCACTGATCCCACCCTCATGACCTCATCTAAACCTCATCTCCCAAAGGACTCATCTCCAAGCACCATCACAGGGATCAGGGCTTCAACATATGACTTTGGGGGGACATAATTCAGTAAATTGCACTGGGTAAAAAACCAAAACATTTATTTGTGTGTTTATCTTGGATAGGGAATCTGGAATACTGGCTGAATATAGGGAGAAAGGAAAACCTTTCAAAAACGTTACTGAATGTTTGGTGGATCCATGATGTCACAAAGTAAAAAAAAGTATGATGGATCAGGTGTGCATATGTGTTCAAAGTAATTATTAAATGGTCTGAAAAAGAGGGCAGAACTCTTCATTGGAGAAATGTTAGAAAAACAAGCTACATTTTATGAGGTACTCCACTCTAGTGGGTAAGAACAGGCTGCCAAACTCATCAGATCTAAGCCTTGATCTTGACATTACCATTCTGTGTGAACAAGTCATTTAACTTTCCTAAATACAAGATTCCTCTCTTTTGCTGCTAGGTTTCCCTGCCCAGCAACCTACAGCTGTTCTTAGGTCTTAGAGATACTCCATAAATGTATACATTCTTCATTGCCAGGGTGAGCCTTTGTCCTGAATCTCTGCTACTTTGGCTTTGGAATGCTGAATTTTTAACAACCATGTATCCAATTTCTGACTCAGTGTCTGCACCTGGAAGAATTGTAGGAATCCCTAAACATACCCAATAGTGACTTCTTGGTACCCAGTGTCACCCCACTTATTCTTCATGAAGAATTTCAGCAATTTGATTTTCCCAGTTGGTCAAGCAAAAGCTTTTAAATACATTTTTGCTCCTCTCTTCTCTCACAGTCTATATCCTGGCAGCTGTGCCTTCAGAATCTATCTAGAATTCAACCACTTATTTTTGCCACTTCCATCTTCATCCAAGCTATCAACATCTTCCACATGGATTACAGCTGAATATCCTTCTTATGGTTCCTCTTGTTTCCACCCCCTGCTTGCCTACAGTGTGCTCCTCATGCCAGAAATAAAAAAAACACATGTTTTAAATGCCTGTGTTAATGCAGGTGAATCAATTTAGTATAGCTTATTCTATTAACACCTCTACATATGGGCTAATAAACTGAAGAACTGAGTTAAAGCCTATCTGTGACTCTTCCTACGAAGGTCTATTGAATAGTATAGAAATAGCTGATTATGTTCTGGAATTAAAGTGAACAAAATACAAAAGAAAAAATAATGTACATATATATACACACACACACATACATACACGCATATATACAGCTGAACCTTGAACAACTCAGGGGTTAGGGATGCCGATCCCAGCACAGTGGAATATCCAAAAATAACTTCACAGTTGACCCTCCACATCTGTTGATGCAACCAACTGCATATCATGTAGTAATGTAGTACCTATTTACTGAAAAAAATTTGCAATTAAATGGACCCATGCTGTTCGAACCCATTTGCTCAAGGGTCAACTGAATATGTATACATACATATATATATACACACACATATATACACACACATTTATATACACATATATATGTGTATATATGTAAAAAGTAACAGACAACACCCATCAGTTCCTAAGGATCTTGGCAAGTTAAGATGAAGCTGTAAAACCTTTATCTACTAAAAGGTGAGAAATTAAGTTGATGTATCCAATTCCATGCTGCTGGTATAAGTCATGTGCATAGGGTCTGTAAACTCCTGCTCAGGTCAGAGGCTTAGGCATGATATGCTGAGGAAGAGAGAAACTACATTCTATGAACAGAGGTTGAGAGTTCTCAGCCAAACACACAGACTTTTCATTACAGACGCAGGACCAGCAGGGACAGTCAGACTCCTAAAGGCAGCTCCCAACTGACAAACAGGTGATGCTCCAGTAGTTCATTTTAAAATTGATTGTGCGGAACTCACAGCATTTTCTCCCATAAAAAGTGTTATAAATGGTGGTAGGGTGGGTCCCATGGCCAAACACATAAAAGCTTATTTAGCCCATAATGAAGTTGAAACTCAGCACATTTGCTGCAGAAAAATAATTCTCTTGCAACTAGTAATGAAACAAAACAGAAAAACCTATAAACTTGAATAAAAAGAATAGTGGCTTATTTCTCTCGAGTGCTACTGCTTACAGAGGCATAGTTTTAATTAAAAGAGGATGAGGGAGGGGATGGAAGTGTTGATGTAGGGTCTAAAGTGGACTGCTGAATACTCTTGAGAGTGGCTTTGGTTATTGTCTTATTTCACTTTGAAGCATAAGGCATTGATTCTCCTTGATATAGCTATATCTACTTGTAGCATTGCTTTTGTGTTTATAAGTCAGGATGTGCATCAATTTTTTTTTTAATTCTTAAAACAGAGAATGGGAGACAAAGGTAATAGGAAATAAGAATATGCTCATAAGGCAACCTGAAGAAAGTTAAGAAAAGTGAAAAGGAGATGGAAGTATAGATGTGTGTATGCATGAGGCAACAGGGGTCAAGTAGAGTTAAGCTGAGAAGAAAAGGTCATATTTTGTGTGTACTCTGTACTTGGAAGGGAATAAAAGAGAACAGTGAAGAAGTGATCTTGGGTCATAAAATTCCATGAAGAGGTAACTCTGGACAGCCTTGTGGCTGTCTGGAATAAGACAGGGAAGAGAAAATACGTTTGATCAAACATTATATATGCAGGGACATGTTTGTTGGGAATCTGGTGTTTACCAGTAAGCCCTTTTTTTTTTTTTTTTTTAAATAAATTTATTTATTTATTTTTGGCTGTGTTGGGTCTTCGTTGTGCATGCGGGCTTTCTCTGGTTGTGGTGAGCGGGGGCTTCTCTTGTTGCGGAGCATGGGCTCTAGGTACGCGGGCTTCAGTAGTTGTGGCACGTGTGCTCAGTAGTTGTTGTGCGTGGGCTCTAGAGCTCAGGCTCAGTAGTTGCGGTGCACGGGCTTAGCTGCTCCGTGATTGTATAATACAATAATGTTATTTGCTAATAAAGCACTTGAACTTAGCAGAAAAATTAATGGGGGATTTTAATTATCCTTACATTTTCTTTAACTCTTCTCGTATATGTTATTTTTGCTATGATTAAAGGTGTCAAAAACTCAGTCCTTTGTGTGATTCCCAGCTGCTAACCACAGCAGAACCTGAAGCCATTAGGACTGTGAAGTTATTTTCGATGTGCTGAGTTAAGCACTAAAAAAGCTTCCATTCTGTTTTTGGTTGAATAATCTAATGTTTAAAAATTAATGCCTTCAAATTTCACTATTAATATAGTTTTATCAGTGCTTAATGTAGCTAAGAATACTATCGGCTGTTTATTTGGAGGGACTGGGAAGGGGCATGCCACAAGATCATCAATAGCCGTGCAGTTTCTGCAGCCAGCTTGCCTAGGTGCTGATGGGTTTTCTTCCACTAACTCTTAACCTTTATGTGCCTCAACCTTCTTACCTGTAAAAGGAGGTTAATGTGAGCCTTACACGAGTGAATCCAGGTAAGAAACGTACACAACTGCCTGGCACATCCTGAGCACTCAGTAAATATTAGCTATTATAATTCTTATTAAGCAAACATTTTGATTAACAGTTCCCACATCTGCCAGAAAGTAGATTTTAGTCTTGAGGATATAGGAGTATATTTAATGCTAAAGTACAGCAAGCATATATTGATTTTTCTTGTATATTTTAGAAGGCATTTAGGGTATTATAGCATTTCAAAGTCATTTGCACTGGCAACCAGATGGCAGTTCTTATTACGCTTTTTGAAGAATACCTATTTTAGTATCACAAAACTTGTGAGAAGTTTAAAGTTCAAGTGTTTCGATTTAATTTGAAAAACTTTTGTTAAGAGATGTTCTGTATATCACTTAAGATCTTGTTCTCAGGAAAGCCTTGTTTGACCACCAGCCATGACAGATCAGGGGTTCCTTCTATGTGCTCTCATAGCACTAGTTCCCTAGCATTGATCACGCTGTCTCTTTCCTCACCTGCCTCTCCAGGTCTGTACAGACAAATACAAATTGGATATTCCCATTTGTGATGCATGGAGACCTCAAGTTCAACATGTCTAAAACATGCATCTCTCAACTCAAACCTCCTCAAACCTCCTCATACTGAATGTATTCCCTAGTGAATGGCAACATTTGCTCCCAAACCTATCATACTAGGTACTTTACTAACCCTGACTCTTCAAACCATACATCCAGTGAATCATCCAGTCTGGCATTTCTCCCTCACTGTCTCTTTGATCTTTTACTTCTCTCCAATCAGCACTCTCTACCTTATTAATAATGACTGCTACTAAGATTGACATCATCTCCCCTGAGTTGCTAAGGACTTGCCTTCTGCTGCCTAATGCATTTCCCTCATGGTAGCCACCAGTCTTCCTGAAAAACAAATCTGATAATGCTTTAAAAATCCAACAATGGCTTCCCACTATCACAGACCAAAATTCAAGCCAATTAACTTAAGACACAAGGTTATATGTGGCCTGTTCCCTCCTTTTACATCTAGCCTTATCTCACATTGGTGTTCTCATTTGTGAGATGGGATTACAGTTAGTGTCACCTGGGCCGCTGGCAGGTACATGAAGGGCCCTCATTAATTGCTAGCTATTATAATTTACCTCCTAGAAGAGCTACACTTTTGCCAGGCTGAATTTCACACAGACTCAGTGTCCCCACTGCTGAAATCTAGCATGTGTTAATATGCAATGTTCTTCCATCTTCAATTTAGTGCTTGCAACTATCACACTTATACCCTGATAGAGATATTCTTGTTTTCTTGGCATCCTTGATTGCTCAAGTGGATAAGACCATGCTTGCCCCTTGAACTACTCTTTGTGTAACATAAAACACAATGGCACACACACACAAAAGTGTCCGTTAACTATGTGTGGATTAGATTGATTGAACAATTTTATCCATGGCAGATAACTATGAAAGTTACATAATGGTTTCTTCAGACATTCATTCTGTGATATAACACAGATATAACAGATATATAAAGAATAGATATAACACAGTGGCAAAACTAGTATTAGAGCCCTGGACTTAGGGTTCTTCATTCCTTATTCATTCACTCATTTATTATAAGTGCATTATATACTAGATATTTTCTGTTTTCACAATCCATTTAGGGAGACACATTAAAAAATAATTGCAGCATGGTTTAGTTAAGTATAGTGACGTAAGTATAAGGTACCACGAGGACATATGAAAGGGTCCTGTCTATCTGATGGAGTCAAGAAAGGCTTCATGGAGAAACTGGTGCTTGAAGTAGGTTGTAAAAGACAAGTAATAACCAGTTCAGC
>NW_006783288.1:2133177-2145830 GCF_000442215.2 Lipotes vexillifer
TCAGCAGGCAAAGAATAAGAGAGCATGGAATGAGAGGCAGAGGAAAATGTACAAGATATTTCATATCATAAGGTAGGTAGTATTGGGGCAGGAGAAGCAATAAAAAATTAAAAATAGAAGCAAACAAAGTTTATTGATGGCCTCTTTTTAGGGGGCACCATCACTTCCTTCTTCCTGAATTGTGGCTGGCACATAAAATAACAAGTGCTACTCTCTTAGAGGTATTGGAGAATATCTCTTTTAAGCTAACTCTCTTTGTAACTAAGCCTTGCCTAATCCTTTATCTGACTGATGAGAGGGGAAGATTCTGGGATCCACTGGCCCATATTTCTTTTTGGGGCAGGGTTAATGTGTTGAGTGATCCAACCTACCTCTTCTCAAGCATTAGCACACTGAATAACTGTTTTCTGCTTTCCTATCTTGAGGTGATAGGTGGGGGCCCAGAGGTTGGGTGAGAGCAGGATTTCTCAGCTCAGTAACTGGATGATTCAGGGATGAGGTGGCAATTCTGATCATAAATATTAATAGAAACCATTTCCTTCAATATAGATTTTTTTTTGGGGGGGGGGAGGAGGGAAGCTTATATTTAGAACCTGAATTTTATGTCTGTGTCTCAGTTAGTTCAGAACCCACAGGGAATAGTCTGAGTCATTCTGAAAAGGTTTTCAACAGCTTTACTGGTGTTATCAAGCAAGTGTGGACATTTACCTTTCACAGGTGGGCAGCAATTATAGGGGAGTTCTACAGAAGACACTGTCTACAATTTACAGTTTAAAAAATTCAATAGGCAACAGTTAGTGACACATCTAACTCCTTCCAGGGAAAACCACATAAACTTTAAAAGAACTATATAGCATTGCCTGAACTTCATATGGATCACCGGAGGGCAAGCAAAGCTATAAAGAAAGGTAAAATTATACTTTCAATTTACCTACAGTAAAAATATTTCAAAGTACACTTGGGAAGTTGCGTATACTGCATTATAAGCACAATTTTGGTAGAAGGAACAGGATTAGACCAGCTAATTTCTCTGATGGGGCTCTGAAATCCTTTTATTATATTCTACACAAGGATTTATTGTAAAAGGACTCGAAAGATACGAAGATAACCTGGTTATGATTTTGTCCCATCAAGAAACAGAAAATGAGAGTCTACCATAGGGCATCTTGGTTTGGGTGAAAGGCATTGCATGATCTCTTAATAGTATTAGTATCATTAATGGAATATGTACTTGAAAAGACATTTTTCTTGTGAAAGAGATTTACAAATCTTACAGTCAGCTAGAAAAAGGATGTAAGCACATTTTAAAGATTGTAATTGAAAAAGAAAATATGCTATACTCCTTTAGAGAAATAAAAGGATTACACTGTTTAATCTTCTATGAGTTCAATATATATAGTTCAATCCAGAGGGACTCCTGTGGGCATTTAATTAACGATATTTTGTGGCTCCAATTAGAATGAGATTCTTAACCTTTCTAATGGGCTGACCTACCTTTACAGGGAAGAAAAATTATACCACAGGCATACAAAGTAATTATATTAACATTAATGCTACCAAGGAATTTCTTATTGGGAAATACTCCAAAAGGTCAGGAGGTCTGATAAACTTTCCATTCTTAAACATAGTAAACAATTTCTTGACACGACGAATATATCCAAAATACCTTGTTCCAGTAATACCAACATCCAACATCACCCTCAGGGGATGAGACATTACTAATGCCTCAAGTAAGACAGGAACAAGGCATTTATCATAAACTCCAACAGAAATTCCAATTATAGTCCCCACTTAACTCACACCTGATGGAAAACTCTAAGAAGGGACTAAGGGGTTCTATTTATAAAAAATGATGATCTACTCTTCAGTTGGTACAAATTACCTAATAAGTATATCATGTCTAGGTTGAAGAACAAATGTTTTACCAAGTGAAATAAACCAGACACAAAAGGACAAATGTTGTATGATTTCACTTATATGAGCTACCTGGAATACTCAAATTCATAGGGACAGAAAGTAGAATACTGGTTACCAGAGGCTGTGGAGAGGGTAGAGTGGGAGTTGTTTGATGGGTAAAGAGTTTCAGTTTGGGAAGATGAAAGGGTTCTGGAGATGGATAAGTGGTGATGGCTGCACAACATTGTGAATGTATTTAATACTACTAAACTGTGCACATAAAATTGAGTAAAATTGTAAATTTTATATGTATTCTACCACAATTGAAAAAAAAACTTTAACTGGATCCCTAATTTGGAAGATAGGATACTTTCTCAGGCCATCTGAAGGTCACTTTCTAAATTCTCTATCCCACTCTAATCACCAAAACCAGAACACAGTGACCCCAGTAGAGCCTGTCTTGCTTAAACCCCACTCTGGAGTCATCACATTTGTTTTTCAGTGTTTTCTAAATTTGTATCTATATTCTTGAAAAAATTTTATTGAGTTCCTGCTATGTGCTGGGCATTGCTTTAGCTTCTGTATGCAATAGTAAACCAAACAGTTAAAAAAAAAATTACTGTCCTTATGGAGCTAACATTCTCCATCTCCAGAAACATGTTAATATTTATTCAAATACTGTGAGCATTAGTGTCATAAAACAAAATCTCAGTCAAGTAACAGTGGATCAGCAGGGCACATGCTACTAAGTAACCTGTTCTTACAGTTTTTTTTGAATTTACTAAACTGACCAAAATTCTTGGCCCTATGTGGTCATTTTCTTAAGAAAGACATTGAAATTAGCTCATGTGTGTCAAATATTTTCAGACTGGGTGCTTCTTAAACCTTGATGTACTAATCATAATGAATCATTTTGTCAGTTGTTTCTTATTACAATTATTTATTCTGGAAAGCCTAAAATAATGGATCAAACATAAGTCTTATCAAACCGAAATCGTTGGCATTGGCCAAAAACACTAAAGCTATGTATATCTTTGAAAATTAAAATTGACTGTCTTCCTTTATTATGTGAACTTAAGAAAGGGACATATCAAAATAAATAATTAAGAAGACTTTTGAAAATCAAGGAGATGTAGAAAATAATCCAGGAGTGAGTGTGCCCTGGGAATATGGCATTTGCATTCTTCAGATGTTCCAGGACAAAGTATGTTGTTAGAATATCGTGAGAGACCACACGCAGAATTCTGGCTTAGAAAGTCCTCTTAGCATTCCTCTAAAATAGAGGTAAGGGGATCAATTGTTTGTCCCTTAATAAAAGTAGACTACAGGTAAAAATTTATGTTTTTGAAATGCAAAAGGAAAGAATTCGAAGAATAAAAAAAAATGACTAAAAATGTTACAAGGGGATAGTATAGAATTTGAGACTGAACTTTTTTTTTTTTTTTTTTTTTTTTTTGCGGTACGTGGGCCTCTCACTGTTGTGGCCTCTCCCGTTGCGGAACACGGGCTCCGGACATGCAGGCTCAGCGGCCATGGTTCACGGGCCCAGCCGCTCCGCGGCATGTGGGATCTTTCCCGGACCGGGGCACGAACTCGTGTCCCCTGCATCGGCAGGCGGACTCTCAACCACTGCGCCACCAGGGAAGCCCCTGAACATTTTTTTTTAAGATTCAAAGTATAGAAGAAGCAAGAACTATCCTAAGAAGTGAAATTCAAAATTGATATTAAAAATTATATTAAGCATATAGTGATATTAAAATGGGATATTAATATTAAAATAGGATATTGATATTAAAATAGGATATTGATATTAAATAGGAGCTCTAGAGAGACAGCACGTGGGAGAAGCCCCTGAAATCAAAAGATCTTTTCCTCTAGATTTCCTCCAATATACACAATTCATGGTGGGACTCATGGTCAACCCTCTGGAGCATGCCCTGTTGTGATCAATGCATCCTTTGTGATCAGTTGACTGTTTTCTTTATAGTTACTAACTCAGTCCAAAAGAGGACTTACCTTTTCTGAATTTTAAAATAGTTTTCATAGATGAATACTTCATATATGTAAGAATTGTATGAATATATGTGTGTGTGAGAGTATGTGTGTGTGTGTGTGTGTGTGTGTGTGTGAGAGAGAGAGAGAGACAGAGACAGAGAGACAGAGAAATAAGGATAGGCTGAACTTGTATTCTTCTTCCCTTGTATCAATAGTCCATTCTCCATCCCTACCTAGGTAAGCAATATCAACAACCTAATATGCCTCTTTTCCTATTTTTATCCATGCTTACATAATCCTACAGAGATATATGTATAAATATTTTTAATCATAGTTTTTGTCATTATTTGTTTCAAAAAATGGGATCATAGTGTATATATATAGTTAAGCCTTGCATAAACCTCTTCCAGTAATCTCCCAGGACTCAAATTCACTCTTTCTAAGGGCTCTATACGTTAAAATTTAAAAATAATCTGCCTACAAGACTGTGATGTGTAGCTGGGTTTGGGAAGCACAATTATGGAAACATTCCCTGATTTGGGGGCATTTTCTATTATTGGCCATTAAGAAACAATGCTACAATAAATATCCTTGTAATGGCTTTACTAATTGGTATTTTATTTCTATGGGATAAATTCCCAACAGTGAACTTGATCAAAGGGTATATGTATTTTTTATTTTAGTAGGTGCTGCTAGATCGCCTTCTGAAGAGGCTTAATTAACACTTGACATTTCTTTCATCAATGTAGGAAAACAACTGTATGAGTCTGAGTAGACTTGGTTATGCTGTGGCAACTGACAATTCTGGAATTTCTGGGGGGTAACACAAAAATGTTTATTTTCCATGCACACAAAATCACCTATGAGCCCAGGTAATTCTCCAAGCCAACTGTCCTTTATGAAGTAACGCAGACTTCTTTGAATGTTGGGCTGTCTTCTCAATAATCACCTTGAAGCCTCAATCACGTGAAATCTCATCCACAGCTATGATGGCAGGTGAGAAGAGCAGAGAAGCTAACTACAATGCCAATTCACACATATCCATACTGCCCAGCGATTAGCAAGAACGAGTGACGTTGCCACATCTAACTCTGAAGGGATGAGGGGTTGCAATCTTGTGTGCCCAGCAAGAGAGAAGACCAGATATGAGTGTACACTAGGTATCTCTGTTACAGTACATTTTGCTTCATATCCTGTCTATAATAGGTACTTTAATCTTTTAATTCTTGCCTATCTGAGGGGTTTAAATGGGAACCTTGATAACTTAATTTACATTTCCCTAACCACTATGACTTTGAACATTTTTTCATATGCTAACTGGCATTTTCAATTTGTTCTTCTATGAATTGTCTATTCATATCTTTTGCTCATTTTCTGGCACTAACCTCCCTTTCCAGCTTTATTTCTCGCTCTCCTGTCATAAAACCTGTAGTTACCCAAACAGATTTCTTAATTGTCTCTAAATGTGTCAAGGGCTATAACATTTCTGTGCTTGTGTTTATGCTGTTAATCTTCCAGAGACTTTCCTTTTCTTCTCTCTCTTCCACATTTATCTAAGTCCCTTTCACTGTTAAAGGCCCAACGAAAGGCTCACATCCTCTCTGAAACATTCCCATGCCCACAAGCCTTTCTTTCAACAAATTTTCTGTATCATTCTTTTGGTGCTTAGTCTATACAACCCTCACTTGCTCTTTATCATTTCACAAATATCCTGATTACCTTGGAGAACTGGGGATTTCCTGTTTTTCCCAGTAAACAACCTTGCAAAGTGAATGTCCTTCTTTATATGATAATTCCGCTCTGTTTGGTTGAAGAAATGAAACGTCAAAGTATAGATTAAAGATATACAGTCTTAGAGATTGAGCCAATGTAGGGTCCCTGGGATCTGGTGAACCATTTGCTTAGCGTGTTGTGTTGCTGCCTGTAGTGTCTTCAGCACGAGAATCATTGTAATTCACACAGGAACACCAAGCTGATCAAATACTTCTCAGATATCTGCTACTCAAGAATAGGCAACACGAGGGTACTTGACGCTGAAGTGGACCATTGGTACTTTCAGACAACTATGGGGTCCTCTTATTAATATGTAATACTTTCCATGGAACTCATGTGGATTAAAATACCAATATATCATCCAAGGTACTTTACTTTCTCCAAAGGAGCAACTACAATATTAAAAAGCTAAAGGGCAACGTATAGTATATTTATACATAGTATTTTTAAATCAATTTACCTGTCAAGTACCAAGAGAAATTATAAGTAACTCACTTTAGAGATGTGAATGATTAGGAGGGTAAGCTATAAAGCTGCTGCCCTGTGTATTAAACACTAAAAATAGCATTCAAGACAGCTCATTTATGTGTTGCAATACTTTACTCGTTAAGAGGAGTGGGGATATGCTGAACAACAATGAAATCTTTTAAGTCCAAGTCCTCCAAACAACCTGATTAGTTTTCCTTCCTTGATAATAATTATTCTTCTGGCTTAATAGCTGCTCTTCACCTTCTTAAATATTCCAAGTGCCCTTGACACAGGTCAGGGGTGAGCGAGGAGAGCAAGCTCACATCTTAAACCAAAACAAAGATACATTTTGGGTGAAAAGATGGTTTTTATTGCATGTAATTTCAATTTTGGATTATTCAATTTATTTGCTCAGTAGACTGCTAATTGCACCTAAATCTGCACATAGATGATACAGGTTGGAAGTAAAGTTACAGACTCAAATCCAGTTGCAAACACTGATCTCTGATGCTACACTGGGTTTTCAAAATATATATATATTTTAAATCTCCAAATATGAAACCAAAATGGAATGAATGGCTGGTGCATCCACAGTAATCAATAATCCACCTTAGCCTGTATTTCCATGTTCTTGGTGGCCATGCAAATTTGCAATATTTATTATCACCAGCTCCTTTAAGTCACTGCATTTGGGCATGTAAAAAACTGGAATAAGTGTATCGCTCCACGGGCAATAACATGTCTGAGTCAGAGTCGTAGTTACATGCTTCTGTTCTTGCCAGATTGTGATGTATAGTAAAAGGTGACTTGGTGTTCTACTTTAACGTACCTTTTAACTGTTTACATTCTTGGTGTTATAATACATACTTATGTACTCTAAATATGAGACCTGGCTGAAGAAAGGATCATATTAAATTTGCTAGGATTAATTAAACAAAGATAGAAACTTTTTCGGGTTTTAGGCTGTCAATATATGGACAGCTGATTGTGAAAGCTTTCAGTAAATTTTCACAACTGCTTTAAATTTGACACTTGGACTGCATACTTTGTTTTGATTGGACTTGAGCTATTCATACTGGCTGCACAGTTCATTCAAAAATGTCAACATTTTTGAGCATAAAGTTGTTATGCACTAAAATCTTAGAGAAAGAAACAGCAAACTGGGTGTTGCATTTTCCTCACTAGTTCTTCAAACTTTCTATGAACAGAGTCATTCAAGAAGAAATTCCAAACTACAGATTCACGGGCCTCACGTGAAATCCACTAAGTCAGACTCTCTGGAGTACAGTCCAAAAATTCACATTTAAAAATAACCTGCCCAGGAGACTGTGATTTATAGCTGGGTTTGGGAATCACAAGGCAAGCCCTTAACTCTCTTACTATTACAAATATACTCCTTAGATATCCAAATAAAGATATTAAAGAAATCAAAATGTGCTAAACTAGTATCTATTGCATTAAAATTGATATTTAAAATTTTTCTTCATACTTGTTTTGTTTTCCTACCATGGCAGAGTTCATTCATTTGGAAATTTCCTGCTCTCCACTTCATTTTGCTGCCCAAGGCTCATAATAAAAAATCTATGTTCTGATTCTAGTGGGGTGTATGCTCCATGGATCTGGGAGAGTTGCCAGACTATAAGAGGAAAAGGTATAGGTTGGAAGAAAAGTAATAAAGGTGAAAGATCTTGAGTAATCATTGAGTAAATGCACATTGCTCTAACTTTTCTCCTGATTTTTCTCATTAAGATTTCAGAAAAGGGTAGCAGATATATAATGTTAATTGTTCCAGAGAAGATGAGCCTCTTTGTAGAATCAAACTTTCTTGAGCTGAAAGAAATTTAGGGGGAATTTAGTTCAATAGCTGTAAAATTCAGCAGCCTCGCACCCAGTGAATGGCCCCTTGAAGAAAGGCTCTGCACTGTGAGCATTCCAGATGCTGAATGACTCGACAGAGATTCTGAGAGGTAGCTCATAATGGAGCAAAGAAAAAACTGTCATTAGATTTCAGGCAAACCTGAATTCTTATGCATAATATACAGCACATTCTCAGTTACTTAAACTAAGTGGCTTGGGCTACTATTTCCTCTCTGTACCTAACCTCCTCATATTGCTTTTCCTAGCTCCTTTTCTCTGTTGGGATTGCTATTAATATTCATTTTAACATGATAGTTTCTTAATTTGAATATTAGTAACTTTAAGTTTTAGAGCTATAAAGGGAAAATGAGAAGTAATTTGATCACAAAAAAAGAGAAAAAACGCAAAAGGAAAAAAAACAATAATTTTTAAAAGTAACAGATATCAAGTAAAACATGTAAGTAAAATAAATTGTATCAATCTATACAACAGATGAAAGAACTGACTTTTCCCATTAAAAGGTAGAAATCATCAGGTAAACAGGTGAAATATAAAAGAAAACTCAGTTATAACTTATTTAAATTACACATTTAAAAGAAATGTGAAATAGAAAGGTTAAAAGAAAGGAGACAGGAAAGGCAAACCAAAAAAAGAAAAAATTAAGAGAAAAACAATCAGAAGTGACAATATTTTTTATCAAAAAAAGTAGAACTTTTGGTTAAAAATACTAAAGGGAATAAAAAAGACTATAAGAAAGAAAAAGCATCAGTGATAAGGAAGGTATGTCAAATCACAAATTCACATGTACCACGCAATATATCTAAATACACAAATAAAAATTATTAGATTTACAAGGAATTTGGTGAAAATTTAAGTTAAAGTGTGATATTTTTAATATCCCTCTCTAATAACTGGACAGACTAGTAGAAAAAAAAATGGAAATGTAATAACATCAGTACATTTGATATCACAGATACATCACTCTTACTGCTGTAAGTCTATGGATTTAGATAAATCTAATGACATGTGTCCACCATTATAGGATCATATAGAGTAATTTCACTACTCTAAAACCCTATGTGCCTACCTATTCATCCCTCCTTTCCCCAACCCCTGAAAACCAGTGATCTTTTTACAGTCTTCATACTTTTGCCTTTTCCATAATGTCATAAAGTTGGGATCATGCAATATGTAGCCTTTTCAGATTGGCTTCTTTCATTTTCTAATATGCATTTAACAGTCCCCCGTGTCTTTACATGGCTTGAGAGCTTGTTTCTTTTTGGTGTTGAAAATATTGCATTGTATGGATACACCATAGTTTATTTTTCCATTCACTAACTGAAGGACAGCTTGACTGCTTCCAAGTTCTGGAAATTAAGAACAAAGCTGCTATAAACATGCACATTCAGGTTTTTGTGTAGACATAAGTTTTCAACTCCTTTGGGTAAATACCAAGATGCAGGATTGCTGGATCACATGCTAAGAATATGTTTAATGTTGTAGAATTGAAATCAGGATGTTGAAGAGATATCTGCCCTCCCATGTTCACGGCAGCATTACTTACAATAGCAAGAGGTGAAAACAACCTAAAAGTCTGTCAACTTTAGAATGGATAAAGAAAATGGGGTATGCGCATACAACGGGATACTATTCAGCCATAAAAAGAAGAAATCCTGTCCTATGTGTTAATATGGATGAACCTGGAGGACATTATGCAAAGTAAAATAAGCCAGTCACAGAAGGACAATTACTGCATGATTCTACTTATATGAGGTATCCAAAGCAGGGAAATTCATAAGACTAAAAAGTAGAATGGTACTTGCCGCCAGGTGCTGAGAGGAGGGGAATGGAAAGTTACTGCTCAAAGGGTATAGAGTTTCAGTCATAAGATGGAGAAGTTCTAGGGATGTGCTGTGCGACATTCTGCTAACAAGAATATAGTATACACTTAAATTTGTTTAGAGTTTAGATCCCATGTTACGTGATTTTTCTAAATCACAATAAAAGAATGTCTACCCTGATGCGATGAATAACTAGCAGTCTTAGAAACATCTTTTATACCTGTGAATTTAAATAATGTAATAATGCAGCACAATATGCTGAACACAGTCATTAAAATAATACTGTCCAGATATATAATCACAGGTAGCAGTCTTAGCAACACCCTTCATTCATGTTAGAAGAAAGTTAAAAGAGTGAAAGAACTAAGTATTTATCATAAGAAATTGGAAAAGAACAAAAACATGAAACAAAGAAATCAGAAGTCAGAATGGATGTTGGTGCAGGCAGTCTGTGTTTTGTTTTATAGTCCTGGAAGATCCAGCAAAGGGCTCTAAGCAAGGCAGTGACAAAAGGAAAGAGGTATTTTCATATGAGTAGTCTGAAAATAATACATAAAATAATAGAAAATGAGAGAAATGTGGGACAGGGCACCAATTAAAATATTTTGCACAAGCCTAATTGGCAAACATGTAGCACCTGGACTAGAGCCACACTGGTAAGAACGTAGAGAGAAATAAACATCGAGATATTTTCAAAGGGACATCAACAAACAATGGCTAACAGGATGCAGAGAACGAGAAAACAGGTAAAGAACAGGATGATTCTGAAATGTCAATCCAAGGTGAAAGCATTGCACATTCACTGAAAGAAATGTGGATGACTAAGCTCTGATTTATTTTGACAGAAAATAATGGCTAAATTCAGTAAGTAGCATTGCTAAGGGTAGCTGGGAGAGATTTTAGCACTGATTCACATTCCATTCCTTGAAAATACAACTTCAAATGTAATCTAAGTATATCATCTGTTTGGTGTTTAAAGGCAGTGTTAAGATATTTTTCTTATATACCCTTTATCAACTGCTTCCCTCCAAGCCACACACACAGAAATGAGAGGGCCACCTCTGTGCTAATTTCAAATAATGTAAGAACACAAAGTAGAAATGCTTAGCAATATATTTAAGATGCCAGTATGAACCTTGGTGGGCTGGAGGGTGAGTAAATATTCTTGGCTGAGGACACAAGCTTGCTATCTTCTGTATGATCTCAGCCAAGATTCTTTATCCTACCTAGACCTTGGTATCCTTATCTGTAGAATGTCCAAACTCTTGCTGTACTAGACAGCCTCTAATATGGGAAGTCTAGCAACACTTCACATGCAGAGCAACTGAAATTTAGGACCTTGTGGTGTTTATATAAAACTTGCTTTTAATATCCATGCAATGAGTCCCTTGATGGGTAATACTACCTTAAGAATAATTATAGCCTTTTACAATTTTGACCACCTTTTATGATGGCACTTATTTATTCAGCAGTCATTTATCAGGTATTACATTTGGCACTTTACTTACAGTGTTTAATCCTTAGAACATTACGCAAAGTGATTACTAATTACTCTCATTTTACCAATGAGGAAATTGAGGCTCAGGTTAAATATCTTGCCAGAGACCATTCGAATGATAAGAAACAGAATCAGAATACCCATGTCTATTGAATGTAGCCTATACCTATCATTTTTTCACTGAATTATGTCTTATTTAAAACATTCAAATATTATATGAGAAACAGAGGGTTGAACACGACATGTTGCTGCCATTTGAAACGACTCCAAAAACTAACATGTGTTCTATTCAGTTATTACAAATACTTTAAGTACCATCTCTTTATATTTTAGCTACTTATGATAGAAATCATTTTTAAATGCACCAACATTTCTACGATTTCTTCAAGAGAATACATAATTCAAACTATGATTATTTCTTGGTGATTCAGTCTCATTATTGTTCATGTGCATTATTAAATTGCATAAGTGTTTTGCTTTATATACCTCTGATAATGCCTTATATTTTCTGGGCTTGCATTAAGTAAATTGGACTTCTTCCTCTCTTGATAGCTGTCATTTTTTCTCTCTCATACTAGTATGTTCCATTGTTTCTAATCTGCTGCTTCATTCTGACTCAAAACTATGAGAACTTGATGAGTGTTTTAGGATGATTTCAATCTCCCATGAAATAAGCCATTTGGACTTTGTTGCACATCATTGCTGCTCAGAGGACCTTTTCACTGTGTCTGAGATCACAGTTCAACATTTCAAGTAAGTTTAAATTTGAAGCAACCTGTATCACAAGACAAACAAACAGAAAAAAAACAAAGAAAAGGGGCTACACTGTTCAAGGGCTAAGGCTTTTGTAGTTTTAGTGTATCACTAAGCTGCCCAGATTATAGTATCCAAGAAGTTGTAATAAATTGGGGCTTTACCTGGCTGAAGTCAATATTCAACAGGGTCAGATTTAATGTTAGTTCGTATACGATGAGTCTGTAGTATATGCATTTGAAGAGAAAAAAGGGTCATCATTTTAGAAAATATCACAATCAGCCAGATGGGAGAAGGAAGAGTCATGTGTAAAGTATATCCAGTATAACTTTATGTTTTTAAAAACCCAAGCTCCAGACAAGAAAGATCAGAAACATTATTTTGACTGGTATGAATCCACAGAAGAAAACACGAAAGTATTCTGAAGCTTAGGTCCAAACATTTGAGAAATCCATATCTGAATAGTGTTGGTATGTACTGCACCTTTTAAGAGAGTAGTACCTGGTTTTACTCAAAGTCCTAGCTCGTGATAGGAGATAAAGAAAAATCATCTCATACAGTACCGGTTCAGC
>NW_006783288.1:2145896-2186736 GCF_000442215.2 Lipotes vexillifer
AAGTGGATGGGATAAATCTCTGCTTTAATATAGGACCTTGGAGGGGCTAAAAATCAAGAATAGTCCACTTCAAATTAGATCACACCAATTCCTTTAGGATGTGAAATGCTTCCGCATCTCCATATTACTTTCAGAAGTCAGTCCACACCCCTTAAAAGACTTCCCAAACCTCGTTCATATCTGTTTCTCTAGCCATAGCCTTTATCACTTTTTACATCACGTTCTACACTGACAACCTTCCAAATGTCTTTCTTTTTTGTTTTTTTTTTAATATGAATTAGTTCCTCAAAGTTGTTTATTAATTAATTTATTTATTTTTGCTGTATTGGGTCTTCGTTTCTGTGCGAGGGCTTTCTCTAGTTGCGGCAAGCGGGGGCCACTCTTCATCGCGGTGCGCGGGCCTCTCACTATCGCAGCCTCTCTTGTTGCAGAGCACAGGCTCCAGATGTCTGCGCAGGCTCAGTAGTTGTGGCTCATGGGCCTAGTTGCTCCGCGGCATGTGGGATCGCCCCAGGCCAGGGCTCAAACCCGTGTCCCCTGCATTAGCAGGCAGATTCTCAACCGCTGTGCCACCAGGGAAGCCCCAAATGTCTTTCTTAATCTGGCCATATTTTCCTGCCTCCAGGCTTGCATACACTGTATTCCCTCAGTCTGGAGGACCCTTAGCATTTCTCTTCCCTTGGATAATTCAGTTTAAATAATATATTTACCCTTAATCTCCACAGACTAGGATGTTTCATTGCTATGTGTTCTTAGAACATTCTGTGCTCCTGCTTTTAGTCTTTGCACAGTGTACTGTTACCCTGTTTTTCTGTATTACTGGCTGAACTGGAAACTGTAAGTGAGCAGAAACTTTATCTATGTTGCCAACAATTTCATCTTCCAAGCTTACCACAGGGCCTGGCACACAGCAAGTTCTTAATAAACATTTATTATTTAATTAATACTAATAATGGGATGGCTAGACAGATGAGTAGGTGGGAGGGAGAATGGATGCATGGATAAACAATGCAGACTTTTTTGGAGTCATCAGGGTTGTCAGAAAAGCAAACTCCTCTTGCTATTGTGTTAAAAATAAACTCGATTTTTTCTCAAATCCTAGGGTAACTCTAAAAAAATGGATGATAATTTTTCCTTTATGTTTTCCCACTGTGTATAGCATATGGCAATCTGTGAACACCAAGAACAATGTATTTACAGGATAGAACAATTTTAACATCAAAAAGAACTATATCCTCTTTTGTTGTTTAAAAAGGATGTCACATTTCAATATAGTTGCTTACTATTTTCAAGGGAGCTATTTATAATCAATGGGGTAACTCAAAGTAAATGTATTTGCAATGGCTCTTGCTGTGTTATAAAACTGAACATCACTTTAAAATACATCATAAATCATTTGTAAAGCATTTCTCCATCACATTAATGTTGTCTCAATACACTGTTTCTAAATATGTTCATTCTTCAGAACAGTTCTTAAAATTAAAAAATACCTTAAAGTAAGATTGGTGTCAAAGCTTGTGGAGTCTAGATGGAAGTTTTTAAAACCATCCCTATCTTGCCCCACTGAAAAGTCCCTGAGCGCCTCTAAAGCCTTGCACGTATAAACATATTTAGGCAAAATTTCCCCTTAAGCCTAGTGCAGGCTACTGGTTATTCTGAAAGCCACAAGAAGATAATAACGCTCTATATACATAGCAAAAGATTATGAATGGCAATACTACCTCAGTATTAGTGCTTACAGTGACATGTAAAACATGGGATTTTAAGTATATCAGGACTCAGAACACTCAGTTCTTAGGAGTGCTTCTCCCCAAGCAGCCCCCTTATTTTCTTTATATCTCTGTCCCTAAAGATTCAGAACAAACTGAAAGGGTTAGTTATTTCAATTAAGCATAGTGTTCTTAAGCCAAGATGAAAGTAATAAAGAGGTGGAGCAAGATGTTATGAACATAACATTTCTTAATGAACCATGGTGGCAGATCTATGTTACATGCTTTACAGTTAATTGGGAACTACCACCTTATTCTGAGAGATGGGGAAACCAAAATGCAGAAAATTTGAGAAACTAGTCTAAGGTCACAACATTAAAAATTTGTAGAGTTTGGACTCAAAATCACATGTGAAGATACAGCATGATAAAGTAATAGACACTTAATTTACCATCTGACTGTAAGCAACCACCAACTGTATAAAACATGTAAAACAACAGTCTTCAGTCATTGGACCATAAGCAGCACAGGGCTATTATCCTTGAGAGACGTGAAATACATAGTGAGCTTTGGGGCACTTTCACATTGGCTTTGGGGCACTTTCTAAATAGCATTACAGGGAAGTAGAGGACAAACAGAACAGCAATCTCACTAGGAAATGGAAACCAAGATCAGAATGTGGAGGTGCTGAGGTGGCTTAAAATTACATGTCAGGGTCCCAGGGAGGAAAAAGCTAAGAAGTAAAGAAAGCTGCATAGGAGTTACTTGAGTCTTTGGCCAAGTACTAAGCTATGCATGCTGAAAACAAGACGCTGTGAGGCTTAGAAGAGAACAGCTACTGCAGACTATGAACTGAAATAAACTTTTGAAGCGTATATTGTGCTGGGAGGTATTAGAATTAGAACCAGCCAGGAATGCTGAAAAACCGAGGCATTTAGTTAAGATTCCAGAGGGGCCACAGTATAAGCATAGGTCTTCAGTAGTCCTTGAGAAACTTCAGATGTGCCCCAACAAATTCTAAAAGTCTCCACAAAGCATGAGTCTAACCATGAAAAAATTAACTGCTCTTTAGAACAAGGCTCAATATCCTTCAAAGGAAGACAAAAGAAAACCGAAACTTGTGACAATGTAGCATCCATAATGTATAAAATACAATAAAAAATGTTACAAAGAAGCAGGAAAATGTGACTAAAAAACAGGAGAAATAAATAGTCAAGAGAAACAGATCAAGAGATGACACAGATGCTGGACTTAGGATAAAAGGACTATAAAGGTACTGTTATAAATATATTAAAGACACTAAATGAATTTACAAATATTGGCAGTAAACAGAGGATTTCAATACAGAAAAATTATTAAGAAGAACTAGATGGAATTCTAAATATGAAAAATACAATATCCTATATTCACTGAATGGGTTTAACAGCAGACTAAAGGAAAGCAATGAACTTGAAGACAGGTTAATGGAAATTAAAACACACAGAGGAGGGAAAAGTTAAACAGACGAGCAACAACAACAAAAAGTCCATGTTAGACCATTTGTGAAGATATCAAGTGGTCTAACATACATGCAGGTGGAACACCAAGAAGTAGAAAAAAGACTGGGCCAGTAAAAAAAAAAAAAAGTTGAAAATTAATTGCTTAAAATGTTTCAAATTTAATAAAAAGACATCAAGCCAGAGATCCAAGAAAGTTAACAAATGGGAAGCAGGATAAACACAAATAAAACCACATCTAGGATTATTCTAGTCAAATTGCTGAAAATCAAAGCTAAAGCTAAGGAAAAAAATATCTTAAAAGTAGCGAAACAAAAGGAGACACTTTACATTTAGGAGAACAAACATAAATATTATCACTGACTTCTTATCAGAAATAATGTAAATTAAAAGACAACAGAATAAAGATATTACAGCAGACTACTATATCAGCTGGAATTCTGTATCTTACAAAAGTGTCCTTCAAGGATAAAGGCAAAACCAAAACATTTCTAGGAAACAGGATCTGTTTATTTTCAGATAAACAGCTGGGAGAATTTGTCACCAGCAGACCTGAATCATAGGAAATGTCAAAGAAATGCTTCAGCCCAAAGGCAAATGATACCAGATGAAAACTTACAACTACACAAAACAAAGAACAGCAAAAACGTAAACATATGAATAATTTAAAAGGCTACTTTATTTCTCCTTTCTTAATGTCTTTATAAAACAACTAACTAGACACATGCAAGTCTTAGTCCTGCCTGCCCATGTTTACGGCAGGATCTGCCTGTGCCCTGTGGAGGCTCTGTTGGCCCTACCCTGAGCAGCTGGCTAAAGAAGTAAAGACAAAGAAGATTTATTATGGCAACAGATTAACAGAAAGCAGCAGAACATAAACACAGACCCCATGGGGGTGGAAAGTAGGAAGCTGAGGTCACTCTCCCCCACTGGGTGCTGTGGTTTATATGATCAAAGACCAGAGGCAGAACTGACTTGATAAAAGATAGCCATGAACATTTATGTTACTGCCCTGCACTGTCCATAGCAAAGGTTCAGTGGATAAATTCAATACCTCAAGAGTGGACCCACAGTAACAACTATGAAAGGGAAGGGAGGATATAATCAAGAAACACAGATGTTTGAAACCATCTTTACTCAGGTCAGCAAAAAGAAGTAACTGACGTACATAACCGTGTCCAAATGTTTACTGTGGGCATCGCATTCACCAGCCTCTCCTTCTATTATCTAACGTCATGCTTCTGGCTTAAACAAAAATAGGCTGTGAAAAGCATGCTGGATGTGGCTGGGTCACCAAGAGAAGCAGCACAACCCTACAAAGATCTTAGGGCTGATCAAACAACTTTGCTTGAATTTTGTAAACACCTCTGTTCATGATCATAAGAAACAGCCGCTATGCTTGTAGGGTGCCATTGGTCAAACATTTTATTCACATTTGTGTCCCACTTCAGAAGTATGGGAAAGGCAGAGAATTTTGGAAAAACTCATTTATCTCTGGGACCACAAGTGGAGGGTGACAGGTATATGGAGGCCATCCCAGTTGTGCATCCAACAGACATACCCAAGCGGGTGGCAGTGGTAAGCCTCTGCAATAACTTGGAAATATATGAATTATGATAACAAGCCAGTAGCAGAGTATGTGAGCACACACCTATAATTTGTTAGTAGCCTTCAAAATGTATAGTGTGCGTATCTCTTGAACCCCTTCTTCTAGGAATCTTCCTGTAGAAATATTAGTGTAAGTATGCAGAATATAAGTGTATATGAGTACTTGCTATAATAATACTTCCTCTGGCACTGAAGCTATTTACACAAAACAGAAATGATCATTTGACAAGGGTACTACAGAGAGATTCCTGCATCCAATGGGGGATTACACTTGATAATCTCAAAGTTTCTTCCAATTATAAACTCTTAATTTGCTCATCTATAGGAAGAGTGGGGAGCAGCAGTAAAGGTAGCAGCAGCAGGGAAATCCACAATCCTAGAATCAGGTACTGTGAGCATGACAGCAACCAAGTCTGCAGACCAAGGACAGACACATTCAGGAGCAATGGCAGGAGCAGCTACTGAAAGTGCAGGAGGAAACATACCTAGCATAGCCCTGGTATGTGCTGTCACTGTGTCACCCTCTTCTCATACCCCGCTCTGGGATCCAGGAGGGACAGCAGATGGGTGTTAACATGTTCATAGTGGGTACCGAAAGCATATCCTTGGCAGGTACTTCCAGCATGTTGGTGAAGCTGTCAGTCTTTTCCCAAAGGGCAGCATAAGTGTGATTGCAAAAGGAGAGACCACTGTAAAGCATGCTGCAGAAATAGTCAAAGGTTCTGTAGAAGGACCTCTTGTCTCAAACTTGCAGAGTGAAGACTACGTGATTTAATGGGATGGCAGTCAGAAAGGCTCCTGGCCCAATGCTGAAGACTGTAAAGAAGGGAGAAAAGAAAAGAAAGACAGCATTCACAACAGAAGGAATTCTCTTCCCCGCAGGAGGGCTGAAAGTCACTGCAGGACAGTGGAGGACAAGTCAATCCAAAAAACATCCTCCAACTGGTCCTTAGCTAGCCATGGAACTACTGGAGATGACAAGAAGAAAAAAGGCAGTGTAGCCCAGGGCCAACAGCCACAGCTCTTCTAACAAAAGCACCAGCCGAAGACCTACCAATTGTCTCACAAACTGGGGAAAAGCTAATCTACAACTAGTCAGGTTCTTCAAGTGAGTGATCTGGTGGGATAAGATTGCTCTTGAGGAAATTTTAAGTCAACCCTACCAGAAAATCAATGATTCCAACACATGGTAGAGGGGTGTACATTGTGTCTCAGACTGTTGAGGGAGCAATATGGAAGCCATCATGAAGACAAGAGATGTGAAAGGCTGAAGACCCTGATAATAAGACATCTTAGACCAAGGAGTCAGTAACCTTTGAAGCCTGTTAAATAGGAAACAAAGCAGGAAGCTGTAATAAAGACTAAGATTCAGAGACGTATCCCAAGAGAGCTAATTTCCAGCTTTTCCTTACATAGTTTAAATTTCATAAAAATGAAATATTCTCTTCTGTTTGAATTTTTATGTCCTGGAGTCTATTAGTAACTTCACAGTAGATTCTTTGATTTTTATCTCTGCTATAGCCTGAGACACCCTTCTTCAAGTATAGCCCTCACCTCACACTCATGCCCAGCAGAAATATTATTACCTTGCCTTATATTCTTTCTGGCTTTTGTTCTCCAAATATATGGCTTTTAAAAAGTCATAGATTTCAGGGTAGGAAAAAAAAATCACCTCTTCCTATTCTTCTTCCTGAAGGTTCCTGAACACAGATATTTAGCCCTATCCGTAGACCAAGCAAGGGAAAGATTCATGCCCCCTAAGAGGATATTCAGGGGAAAGATGGAGAATGGCAGCTGTTCAGCAGTTTTTGTTGGCAATCAGGCAAATCTATCATTTATACCTAACTATCACCCTTAGATATATAATCTGATTAAAGTCTTATATATGTTCTAGGAGACAAAAAAAAAATGTTCACAACAAAATGATCTGTAATAACAAAGCACTATAAACAACCCCAATTTCCACCAACAGGAACATGAATACATTTGGGTGTATGTGTATATATATACAGGGGGAAACTATACAACAATGAAAACGAAGAGCAGATATGGACATAATCATGGATGGATATGACACAATGTTGAGTTTAGAAAAGGAAATCACAGAATATGTGAGATACAGTTACATTTACAGAACTGTTCAAGAATAAGACCAATGTATCTTTGAGTGTGTATTTATTAATGCTGTAGAAAAATACAAGGATAAATAAATACAAAATTCAGTTAGTGGTTATTTCGTGAGTGAGAAGGAGATGCAGTAAGGCAGATATATACAGGGCTTCAACAGTGTTGGGACTTGCTCTTTTTTTAAGCAAGGTGACAGGTACACAGAAGTTTATGTTTGTATTATTTCACATTTTAACATCTCTGAAATCAGCATGGTCTTAACATTTTAGCCAGCCAGATGGCAGCTGGGATATAGTTGTCATTGCCTCAGAAATTCTTCAGCCAATTTCTTTTACTTATGTTTTCCTCTCTTGTTTTCTTCACAGTGATATATGTCAAAAATCTGTTTGAAATACCTATTTTAATCAATGCAACATCAAATTTCTAAGTGGCAAAAATGACTATTTAAAGCAAAAATAATAAAAATGTTTTGTAGGGTTTAATACATTTGTGGAAGTAAAAGATATAACAATAGCACAGATGATGTGATGGGTAAAAAAAAAATGTATATCATCGTGTGGCTTGTACGTCGCACTTGAAGTAGTATCATGCTAATTCAAAGTAGGCTAAAATAAGTTAATAAATCGTAACACAAACCCCCAAGAGGCAGGATTAATATGGCAGAGTAGGAAGAATCTGAGCTCACCTATCCCCACACCCCCCCTCCCCCAATCACATCAAAACTACAACTACACATAGAGCAACTCTCATAGTAAATGACTAGACCTTCAATGAACAGATCTTCAACCAAGGCTGTAAAAAAAAGAACCACATGGAAGCTGGTAGGAGGGGAAGTGAAGCCATCTAGTTGAGATCCACGCCCCTTGTAGGTCACCCAGAAGAGGAGAGGGTATCACAGGCACAGGGATCCTCCCTGGCGAGCGAGGAATTCAAGCCATATATAGGCACCCCAGCCCATGGGTCTGACACACGGAAGACAAGCCTCCTTAGCTGGCTTGAAAAGCAACAGAGGTTACCAGAGGGCTGTGAGAAACCGAGACTCTGCTACTGAAGAGCATAAGTAAAGACTTACTTACTCCTACTCCCAGTGCAGAGGCAACAGACTGAAAACTGCTTGCTGCTCTGGCTGGCCTGCCAGGACTTCCCCAGTGTGCCCCCAGCCTGAACCAGGCTCCTGCTCCAGCCTCTCCTGCTCTAGCACTGCTCCCCACTAAGGAGAAGGCTGCCACTAGAAATGCACGTGTGCCCATGCATTCTCCAGGGAAGGAGTGGGAGCAGAGACCACCACAGCCAGTACACACATGCACACACTTGGATAGAAGCAGAGCCAGCTTAGTAGTGTGGCTCCAATCTCCTAAGCCCTGACCCCACCTCTAACTGAGGCACATGTACACTGGGGAAAACAGCAAAACCAGCTTAGAGGTATAACCACTAGTCCCAAGCCTTTGGGCCCCAGTCATACCTCCAACCAAGGTAGAGACCGCCATAATGCCTGGGAGAATCCCAGCTCCCTCAGGGTTCCTGCTCCCAGCCACTCAGACCCCAGCCCCACCTTTGAGCCAAGGAGAAGCCCCAGCTTGCACCTGGCTCTGGCTCTAGCCCCACCAACCCCAGCCCTATCTCCCACCAAGGCAGCAGCTGCCAGCTAACACTGGGAGAAGACATGGCCCATGTTCATTTGAAATCCAGCTCTCTCTCTAAAGCCACTGGACACCAACTGACTGCACAGGTACACTCCCACACAAGGACATGCCCATAAGACTGCGATAGGAAACTGTTTCACTTAATATCATAGAGACAAAGAGAGAAAGTTAAACAAAACGAGAAGATAGAGGTATATGTTTCAAATGAAAGAACAAGATAAAATACCAGAAAAAAATAAACAAAACAGAGGCAAATAATTAACATGATAAAGAGTTCAAAAAAAATAATAAAAATACTACCTAGACTCAGTAAAGAATAGATGAACACAGTGAGGTCTATCAACAAAGAATTAAAAATAGGAAAAGAAACACTTAGAACTGAAGAATACAGTAACCAGAATGAAAACCACACTAGAAGGAATTAACAGCAGGTTAGGTGATACAGAAGAACACATAAGCAGACTGGAAGATTGAACAGTGGCAATTATCAACTCAGAACAAAAGACAAACAAATTAAATGAGGACAGCTTAAGGGACCTCCTGGACAATATCAAGTATACTAATATTCACATTATAGGGGTTCCAGAAGGAGAAGAGAGAGAGATACTGGATGAAAATATATTTGCTAAAATTATGACTAAAACTTCCGTAACCTGAAGAAGGAAATAGACATGCAGGTCCAGTAAGCACAGAGAGTTTCAAACAAGATGAACCCAAAGAGGACAACACAAAGACATACCATAATTAAAATGGCAAAAGTTAAAGATAAAGAGAGAATTTTAAAAGTAGCAAGAGAAAAAGAAATGGTCACATACAATGGAACTCCCATAAGGATATCAGCTGATTTTTCAGCAGAAATTTTGCAGGCCAGAAGAGATATTTAAAGTGCTAAAAGTGGGAATGATATATTTAAAGTGCTAAAAGGAAAAGAACCTACAACCTAGGATACTCTACCCAGCAAGGTTATCATTCAACATTGAAGGAGAGATAAAGAATTCCCCAGACAAGCCAAAATTAAAAGAGTTCATCACCATGAAACCAACCTTATAAGAAAAGTTAAAGGGTCTTCTTTAAGCAAAAAAGAAAAGGATGTAACATGAAATAAGAAAATATGGGAAGGAAAAAAATCTCACTGGCAAAGGAAATACATAGCAAAGGCAGTGGATCAACAACCTAAAAATGTATGACAGCTAAAAGACAAAAACTGTAAAATCAAGTATAACTATAATAAACAATTAAGGGATAGGCATGAAAATATGACATCAAAAACAAAATGTGGAGGGAAAGTAAAAAAATGTAATTTTTTTTTAGCATATGTCTGAATTTAAATGACTACCAGTTTAAAACAAGTAGATATAGTTATTGGTCAACATATATGCCCTGTGGTAATTATAAATCAAAAACCTACAATAGATAGTCAAAGAGAAAGGAACCCAAATATAACACTAAAGAAAATCATCAAACAGGGAAGAGACTACAAGAAGAAGAAACGAGCAGAGAAGAACTACAAAAACAACCAGAAAACAAGTAACAAAATAGCAATAAGAACATATCTAACAACAATTACTTTAAATGTCAGTGGACTAAATGTGCCATCAAAAGACACAGGGTGGCTGACTGGATTAAGAAAGACCCAACTATATGTTTCCTACAAGAGGGTCACTTCAGAGCTAAAGACAGAAAATGAAGGGATGGAAAAAGATATTCTATGCAAATGGAAACAAAAAGAAAGCTGGGGTAGCAATACTCATCACACAAAGTAGACTTTAAAACAAAGTCTATAATAAAAGACAAAAAAAGACATTATATAATGATAAGGTCATCAATATAAGAATTAGATGCAACATTTGTAAACATATATGCACCTCATATAGGAGCCCTTAAATATATAAAGCAAATATTAACAGGCATAAAGGAAGAAATTCAGAGTAATATAATAATATCAAGGGACTTTAACACCCCCCCCCCACATCAATGGACAGATTACGCAGACAGAAAATGAATAAGACAACAGTGGACTTAAATGACACATTAGACCAGACGGACATAACAGATATCTACAAGACATTCCATCCAAAAACAGTACAATACACATTCTTTTCAAGTGCACATGGAATGTTCTCCAAGATAGACCACATGATAGGCCAAAAACCACATTTCAATAAATATAAGAAGGCTGAAATTATATCAAGCATTTTTTCCAGCCACAACAGTTCAAACCTAGAAATTATAGGAAGAAAAATGGAAAAAACACAAGCACATGGAGACTGAACACCTGCTACCAAAAAACTAATGGGTCAACAAAGATATCAAAGAAGAAATGAGAAATTACATTGAGACAAAGGAAAATAAAAACACCACTTTCCAAAATCTATGAGATGGAGCAAAAGCAGTTTTAAGAGGGAAGTTTATAGCAATACATGCCTACCTCAAGAAATAAAAAAAAACCCTGCAAATAAACAACCTAATTTAAAATCTAAATGAATTAGGGAATGAAGAACAAACAAAGCCCGAAGTCAGCGGAAGGAAGAAATAACAAAGATCAGAGCAGAAATAAAATACAGACCAAAAAACACTACAGTAAGTCCCCTGGATATGAACCTTCAAGTTGCAAACTTTCAAAGATGTGAACATGTCCCTGTATGCCAGCTGTTGTACTGTACTACTGTACTTTTCAAGGTACTGTACTGTAGGATTAAAAACGTCTTCTTTGTTTTGTGTGTTTGTTTGCTTTTTTATTTGTGTGAGAAGTATTATAAACCTATTACAGAACAGTACTATATAGCCATTTGTGTTAGTTGGGTACCTATGCTAACTTTGTTGGACTTATGAACAGCTTGGACTTACGAACGCACTCTCAGAATGGAACTCATTTGTGATTCAGTGCTGAATCACATAGAAATAGATAATCTGAACAAAAAAATTACTAGTATTAAATTGAATCAGTAATCATAAAACTGTTAACAAATAAAAGTCCAGGACTGGCTTCACAGAGGAATTCCACCAAATATTTAAAGAAGAGTTAATACTTATTTTCTCAAACTATTCCAAAATATTGAAGAGGAGGGAACAATCCCAAATTCATTCTATGAGGCAAGCATTACCCTGATACCAAAGCCAGATAATGACACAGAAAAAAAAAATTAAAATATAACAAAGGCATTTATGGCAAACCCACAGGTAATACCATATGCAACGGTGAAAAGCTGAAAGCTTCTCCTCTAAGATCAGGAATATGACAAGGATGCCCACTCTTACCATTTCCATTTAACATAATATAGGAAGTGCTAGTCACAGCAATCAGACAAGAAAAAGAAATAAAAGACATCCAAACTGGAAGGGAAGATTGTAAAACTGTCACTATTTGCAGATAACATTATACCATATATAGAAAACCCTAAAGACTCCACCATAAAACCACTAGAACTAATAAATGAATTCATTAAAGTTGCAGGATACAAGATTTATAGAAATCTGTTGCCTTTCTATACACTAGTGATAAACTTTCAGGAAGAGAAAAAAAGAAAATAGTCCCATTTACCAAGGAGGTGAAAGACCTATTCAATGAAAACTATGTAACATTGATGAAGGAAATTTAAGACAATACAAATAAATAAGATATCCTGTGTTCACGGATTGGAAGAATTGATATTGTTAAAATGTCCATACTACCCAAAGCAATCTACACATTTAATGCAATCCTTATCCAAAAACCCACATTTTTCACAGAATTAGAACAAATAATCCTTGGATGGAATCACAAAATACCCCAAATAGCAATCTCAAAAAAAAAAAAAGAACAAAACAGGAGGTATCACACTCCCCAACTAGACTATACAACTAAGCTGGAGTAATCAAACAGTATGGTACTGGCACAAAAACAGACATATAAATCAACAGTACAGAATCAAGAGCCAGAAATAAATCCACACACATATGGCCAATTAATCTACAGCAAAGTAGGCAAGAATATACAATGGAGAAAAGACAGTATCTTCAATAAATGGTGTTGGGAAAACTGGACAGCTACATTAAAAGAATGAAATTAAAATATTTTCTCATACCGTATACAAAAATAAACTCAAAATGTAATAAAGACATAAATATAAGACCTGAAACCATAAAACTTCTAGAAGAAAACATAGGGAGTACCCTCTCTGACATAATACTTGGCAATATTTTTTGGATCTCCCTCCTCAGGAAAGGTAAACAAATGCAAAAATAAACAAATGGAACTACATCAAACTAAAAAGCATTTGCACAGCAAAGGGAACTATCAACAAAGTGAAAAGGAAACCTACCAGTGGGAGAAGATATTTTCAAATGACATGTCTGATACGGGGTTAATATCCAAAATATACAAAGAACTAATATAACTAAATGTGAAAAAAAACAACACAATTACAAAATGTATAGCGGATGTGAATAGGCATTTTTCCAAAGAAGAAACATATATGGGCAACAGACATATGAAAAGATGTTCAATATTACTAATCATCAAGGAAATGCAAATCAAAACCACAATGAGATACCATCTATACCTGTCAGAATGGCCGTCATCAAAAAGACAAGAAGTAATAAGTGTTGGCAAGGAAGTGGAGAAAAGGGAATGCTAGTATACCACTGGTGGGAATGTAAATTGGTACAGTTACTATGAAAAACACTATGGCGTTTCCTCAAAAAATTAAAAGTAGAGCTATCATAAAATCCAGCAATTCCAGTTCTGTGTATATACCTGAAGAAAACAAAAACACTATTCAAAAAGATATATGGACCTCAATGCTTACTGCAGCATTATTTACAATACCCAAGATACGGAAGCAACCTGAGTGTCCACCACTGTTTAGTGGACAAAGACATCACACACACACACACACACACACACACACACACACACACACACACACAATGGAGTATTGCTCAGTCATTAAAAATAACCCTAAAATTTTGCCATGGACCTGGAAGATATTATGCTTAGTGAAATAAGTCAGACAAAGAAATACAAATACTGTATATCTTCCCTTATATGTGGAATCTAAAACATAGAATGAACAAATATAATAAAACAGAATCAGACTCAAAGATGATGAGAAGAAACCAGTAGTTACCAGCAGGGAGAGAAATTAGGGGAGGGGCAAGATAAGGGAAGGGGATTAAGAGGTACAAACTACTAGGTATAAAATAAATAAAATACAAGGATGTAATGTACAGCACAGGAATTATAGCCAGTATGTTATATGGAGTATAATCTATAAAAATATCAAATCACAGGGTTGTATAGATGAAACTAATATAATATTGTAAGTTGACTATACTTCAAAAAAAAACCCAAACCATCATTTAAAAAAAAATCAAACTGCTACACCAAAATGGCAATGGAAGAGACACAAGTGAATAAAAATACTTAATGAAGATCAGGCGGAAAGGGACAAAAAAGGGGAAAATAAAAAGAAAACAAATAGGAAAATTGTAAAGTTAATACTAACGATATTGAAATTAAATGGATTTAACAGTCCAATTAAAAGGCATAGATTGTCATATTGGATCAAAATGCAAGACTGTATGGTATCTAGAAGAAATATCCTGAATGTAAATACACCGATCAATTAAAAGTAAAAATATGAGAAAAGATAAACCACAAAACCTGGTTAGGTACAGAAAGTTGATGTGCCTATATTAATACCAGACCTCCCTCCCCTCAAAAAAATCACAAAATACCAGAATTGACACAAGGTATAATAGAAAATATGAATATCTTAATATTTGGTAAAGACATCAGTTGGTAATTATAAATCTTTTCATGAAGACAATGCAGATACAGTTTACTTCCCTGTTGACTCTATCAAACATTTAAAGAAGAAATAATGTCAGCCTTACAAAAACTCTTTTAGAAAATAGAGAAAAAAGAGAAAACACTTTTCAACCCATTTTATGAGGTCAATATTGCCCTGATACAAAAACCAGACAGAGATATCACCCACAAAAAAGCACAACCAAATATATACTTATGATTCATGAATAAAAAATATAGCTGACATATTTCAAGGTAAGACAGCTATTTCAATTATAAACTTAATTAACACTAACATTCTCCATTCATACACCAGTACACACAAAAACACAGACCCTGGGATATTCTCCCAAGCATATTAACTTAATCTTTGGAAATAAAATTTCTACCAACTCTTATTAGTATGTTAACTTTTAGGCGTACGAAGACAGACCAGATGTTCTAGTTTACTTTCTTCTTGTGGGAGCATCAGTCAAGTTCTGGATACGATTACATAAAATTACAAAAATAAATTGGCTCTTGGTTGTGGAAGGCAAGGGTAAATAATGGGACTGGAGTGTTCATGGTATGTGTGTGCATGTGTGTGTGTGTTAGTGTAAGTGTTTGAAAACAAGATTTAACAAACACATTTGCAGCTGGCTGAAGTAATTTCCAAAATACAGAAAACTAGTAGAATCAGAAATAACCTTGATCAATTCTCTGTCTTAAAAATGATTTGCTTTCTAATAAATTAAAGTAATAACTTTTCATCTTAGATAAAAGTACAGAAAGGAACAAAGAAAAAACATTGAAAACAACCGTAATCTCACCATCAAGAGAAAGTTCATTAATATTTTTTTTAATTCCCTAGTCTTTTTAATACATTAGTAAATTTTATTTAACCAATCCCAAATTGCTAGACACTTGGGATATTTACAATGTTTTTCATAATCATAAAAATGATTATGGAACATGTTTATGTTATAAATTGTCCAAGATCATATGACAGGACTAAACTAAATTGTTTCAGACCAGTTATGAAGATCCAGTAGTGCTAGACATAAAAGACTCTTAATCCAATATACAATTTGCCTTTCTGATTCCTCTCACATGCCTAAATGGTAAACAATGGCAGTGGTATCATTTTGCATTGCAAAGGCAGGAACATGCAAATGTGCTGAAAATTAGCAGTGCAAGGGACTCAATGCTATTTTCAGGAAGGTAAACACTTTCCCAGAAATATCTGACTTAGGAGAGTCAATTGGACCTCTAAATTAAAAAGGCTTATGAGCACACTGATAGGGATGGACTCAATAAGCAAAGTTGTTTTTGTAAGATGGCCATGTATGTGCAGCCATAGGAGCTGGAACATGTGATTAAGTAAATCGCACATACTTATTCAGCTTGAATATAAATGTTCCTTGCCGTGATCAAATTAACTAGCTGTGTTGCATTGTACTACAATGACACTGATGACGTTTCCAGGTGTTGGGCTGGGCTTTGAGCAATTACCATTTCTTGTTCTAAGTGTCTACTGAAAGTGAGGCACAGAATCCATTTTGAGGGCTTGCCTAAATTACTTCCTGATAACACATAAGATGTTAAAGTGGATAATCTGCTAGTGTTTTATTTAGCTGTAGCTTCCTGCTAAATATTTTCCTAAGCAGGATGATGAAGAGTCAGCTCGATTCAGTGGAAAAGAAGCCTAGAATTTCGAGTCTGACCTGAATAAAAATCCCCCACTTATTACTGTGTGAAATATGGCAAGTTACTTAGTCTCTATCTAGTCCAGCTCATGTGTAATATAGGAAAAATAAGATCAGGTCTATACCCACCATCAACACAATTGGTCAAGCTTAAGTCTCCTATGAGGGAGGAAAAATAAAGTTAATTCTTCTCTGTATGTTATAGAGATGCCCCCTTCTTCCTCAGAGACAGGAAAGAAGTAAATTCACCAAAGCCCAAGTTTTCACACTGTTTCAAGTTATAAAATTGAAAAAATAGGTTAGAATATAGCATTTCTGGCCCATGACTATCTGTAAAATGGACAACATTCTCTGCTAAGATTTTTCCGAGAAAAGTATTTACTGGACTTGAGCATTTTTCCTGTAGATTTTATCTAGAGAAAACGGTTTTACTGTACTCTAATTTTGGAGGAGATTACTTCCAAATCTAACCCATCCTGTGGCATATCCCCCCCAAATCTAACCCCACACTCAATGATAATACGAAAATTATTTTTTAGAATAAGGGCTAAGCTTCAATCTCTCTTACTGAGGGCACACTTTTTTTAATTTTCAAGGAATCCACGAAAGTCTGTATTTTTAATTTTGTTCTTCCTGTTCTTTGAGCTGTCTAAAAAGAGCAGTCATAAAGATACTTTGAGGACAAGAAAATTATAGGTTTAAAGCACATACAGCTGAATTTACTATTAAAACTGACTAATTCTATGTAGTCTCCGCACATTCTTCTAACTTACTCCTATTTTAATGGCAATTTTCTTGTTCTTAAGTAATTGTGTAGGTCTGTTCTCTCCCTCCAGATGAATTCGCCTGGATACTGATGACTAATAACGCAGACAGGCAACTGGAGATGGAGAACTTATTCACGTCCCCAGCTCCTATTACTTAGATATATGAAACATATGTGTTTTATAGATCAAGACACTCAAAACTGTCTAAAGTGGTGAATTTAGACCCAGATTCAAAAGGATGCCAAAATAAGGCAATAACATTAACATGGAGAATATTTTCCCCCCAAATTTCTTAAGAGGCAATGTTTTAAAAAAATATCTAAATTTTTTATTTCAGGAGATATTAAGAATTAGGTCTTGCTTCCCTAGAAAAATTTATACTTTCTGTATATGTATCTTAATGACTACAATTCCACTGTTGGGGAAAAAAAAACAAAAAAAACCCTCAAGTTTGAATTTCTAAGTCACCAGCTGTAGAACCATGGGACAATTAATCTCTTTTTGACTTAGTTTCCGCATCTGTAAAATGCGTGTAATAATTTTATCAACTTTATATAGTTGAGAGTCAATGTGTAATTGTGAATAAAATACTTAGCATATAGAGTCTGATATAGAGTAGGCATTCTATAAGTTAATAAATAAGGTTAATAATAATCATAAGGTTAGCTTTTATTACAGTTATGAAGCCCACCCAGCTGATTTAATAATATATGCAGAACATGACACCAGGAGGGCTCCTCAGTGCCTGCAGAGTCACGGCCTTTGAGTGATTGTACAATTACAGCCCAGTCCCTGAATACAATAAATTGGAGTGTTTAACAATAAATACAGACATGACCCTTTGATTGAAATAAAACATTTTCCCAAGGTTTTCAGGAGAAGAACAATTTGTTTCTTTTTAAAAATTTCCATAGTGAAAAAATTTTTAAGTATATCATTTCCCTGAATATGTAACTAACATAGAATAACCTTTCAGAAAAGCTGAAATATCTGAGGGTGTGACTACAGGGCTAGTTTTTTAAGAAGGTTTTTATCAGTCTAATCATCATCTAACTCTTTTGCAGTTAAAACAAGCAATGTGATTTTTTTCAAATTATGTCAAAGGAGAAGTAAAAATGAGCTTTGTCCATTCTTTTTTGCACATGCACACACACACACACCAATATGAATACCATATGCTCTTCATGCCATCACTTTGTGAAAGCTGATATACGTTTTCATACCCCACTTTTCCATAATGTCTCCTGGGAAGATACTACTTGATGAAAAATTAAGCTGAATCACTTTCTTTTTTCAAAGTACAGAGATGAGAGTGACAATAAACCCACTGTACATCTCTAGCTTGCATAATTTGCTCTTAAACTGTCACTTTAATTATTCTTGAATTGCAAGATTGCCTCCAGGCAGATTTCACAGAGATTTTAAATGATCTATTTTATAAAATATTATTATGGACACCAGAAAAATACTGATAATAAAAAGATGAACCTAAAGTTTAAAAAAAAAACATGAAGTACATTTATTTATGGACAGGTAAACTTTTAAAACTAGACCTTGACATATCTGTGTAGACTACATGCTTGAAATTTGGAAGCATGTGGTTCTCCCAGTGTTTTCCTGAATCTTTGACATGGGGAGGGGGTGAGGCTATTTTGCTAGAGACTTTGAAGATAGTGAATCATGAGTAATTGTCTTAGGACTTTGAATGCTGCACAAATAAACAAGCTAGACCTAGACTCATAGAGACATGCTTTAGGGGGATTTAAAAAGAGAGCTCTAACTGCAATGTGTTATGATTTTTATTCTGCTCAAAACCAGCACTCCTATGACAGCTACTATTTATTGAATCTCTAATATGAACCAAAAGTGAATTAACTTCTTTAAAATAACTCTTGCATATAATGTTCATAGCAATGATACCAAAAGAAAACCCATTATTGGTGACATTTTATGGTTTGGAGAGATTAGGCAACATCCCAAGGCCTTTAATTTATTGTTGAAGATATGATAATTTGAACCCATGTCTATCTCAAAGCCCATGGCTTTTACCACACAAGGGGGCAGAGATAGCAATGATCTTTTACTCTTCTGGGAAGAGCAAGGGAGAGAGGAAAGGAACAAATATTTACTAAGCATTTTCTTATGTGATCAATATGTACTAGCTGGTATCGTACTTACTCTGGATCTTTTACATCATACCGCTTCAATGAAACTAATGTATATGGAAGTGCTAGAAATAGGCCTGCAGACTTTGAAATGTCTTCCAGCTCTCTGGATATTGCCTATTTAATTTAGACCTCCAGCTTGATATTTTTAAATCCATCTGAATTCCAAATTAACTCTTCTTCCTGGCCTCTGCCCATGGAAATTTCCAGAAGTAGCCTTTCCTCTCCTCATAGTTCACAGTCCTGGCCATATCTCACTCTGCACAATGCAACCTCTTTTTCAACTGTCAAAGTTTAAATGTCTTTGCCCAGATAACAGTAGTTTGTTTTTCTTGGGTAAAAGCACTGTCTAAAGTAGGCGTTGAACTACCCAAATCAATGTATAAGAACAGGCAGAATGTCCTTTAGGCCTATAGAAAGAGTAATTCTAGCATACTTTGGTAGACATTATAGGCTTAGTCACTGAGTATTCTAACTTCTTTATCCCTCATCTCTCTATATTATGGAAGCTAGAATATCTAAAAACAATTAAGTAACAAAAACAAAACCTATTTTTCCAGGTTTTCTGTAAAGGTAGCTAAGTGGCTCATTTCTGGCCAATGAGTTTAAAGCAAAAATCTTCTGGCTCCATCTTATTTTTATGCTTTTTTTTTCCCCCCCTATTTGTATTGACTGTGATAGAGCAATAGTAGTCATGTTGAGACCATTAGGCAGTGAATATGGGGGAAAGGACAAGATTACTGTGAAGGTACAGTCTTTGACATTTGTGAGTTTCTAAAGAATGTGAGGAACCATATACCTTCAAATTTGTTGTATGTAATAAAACGCACTTGGATTTTCTGGCCTTGATGCAGAATACTCTATTAATTTTACACTAAAGAAAGGTCATCAGCAAAACAAACAAAAACAAGACAAAACAAATACACAACAAACTAACAATCCCATGGCTCAAAAGACAAATGTCATTAGCATGCACTGACTGTGTTCAAAATACCTAATTTACCAGACAGAGTCAACTGTGAAGCAGCTCTTTCTATGCAATAGCGATATGTCATTATTTTATCCAGGTACTTAGGTAAGACGCCTTCCCCCAATATTTCTGCCCCTCTGGTTCTGAGTTCCTCCTCACCAAATACCCCTATTCATGTTTTAACCTCCCAGCTATCTTATACATGGGACGGGTGTTTTCTGAATAGGAAATAAAAGTATTCTACCCCTAGACAGAAGGACATCCCCATTAGAGATAAATTATACATCCTGACCAATGTATCAGAGAATTAGGTAGGGTTACTAATACAACGAACTTTATATAACAATGCAAATATCAGTGGCCTAAAACAAGGAAGGTTTATTTCTTGCTCATTTCAGAACTAGGCAGCTCTCCCGGGTGACTTTTCTCTAAGCAATGACTGAAGGATTCCTTTTCCAGTTACCTTGTGGCCCTGCCAGATCCAAGGCCCTCTCTAGAGTCATCCTCTGGATGCCCTCCACTGGCCTAGCCAATATGTTAAGATACAGTATGGAAGGTTGCACGTGATGTTTTATGAGCCAGTACCGGGGATAACATCTATCACTTACCCCCAGATAAGACTGATCGGAAACCAACCACATGCGACCAAACTAATTACAAGGGAGTCTTGGTAAATAGTCTTCCTGTGTGCCCAGGGAGAGAAGAGAAGCCTGTTAAGCACGTATGTAACCTTTGCCACAACCTGTCTCGTGTGAATTAAAGAAGGATGATTCTGTCCCTGGAGATTCATTTGCTGTGAATGAACCAATAAAGTCTAGTTTCAAACTATGCAGAGATGAATACAAGACTTGTTATATGGAGATTCAATTGAGAAACCCTGCCTGTGGCCATTCAGCAACGTAAAAAACCAAGATGCTACAAATATCAGAAACTGAAGCCCTGGTCTTCTGATGCCAAAATTCATGCTCCTAGGGTATCGATTGAATTTCAAATATTTATTTTTGTTTTTGAAAATAAATTGTCTTAAATTTTTGTCATTCTGTTTTCAAAAAAATACAGAGAAAATGAAAAGTTAACAAAGTATCTCTTTGGCAACCTGTTGCAAATTAAATCTGACACAAGAAAAATGAGGGATGATTTTACCTTGATGGTGAATGAAAAAGTGACTTATCTTTTAGCAAATGCATCAAACGGCTCACACACATAGAAATGATAATGGGTTGCCTAAAAATTATAGCAACTACAAAAATCTCAGCACTTTTTATGTGCTATATCCTGTGCTCTTTATTTTATGACCAATCTCCTTATGACATGAAAAAGTGTTTATCTTTATCCTCCACTTTCATGTAAAAGGAAGCTAAAAGTCCAAAAGTCAAAGCAACACAATAAATTGTCTATAATTAGCTGAATGACCTGATGTACAAAGTCACAATTCACAGAAGTGAACTCAAGCTTGTCTCAAAGCAACAATTATATTTAAATTTTAATTTATCACCTACACAGAATAGAAATGAGGTTGGAAAAAAAAGGTCTGGAAGTCATATGCATGAGTAAGCCAATTAAAGAACTGGTTATTTCCCAATTTTAAGTTGCATTTATTATTATAAACCAGGCGATAGATAATATTCATTAAAATATTTATTGTTGGTATTTACTGAGCTCTTAGCCGGTACCAGGGACTGTCAAATAACATATATGCATTTTAAAATTACATTGGTCAGCTGTTACCACAATGCTGTTGTATAATAAGCAGCACTAAAACTCTGACTTACAACAAGCATTTAACTCTGACTTACAGACTTGTGAGTTGGCAGCCACTCAGCAGGGATAAGCTGTATTTTATGTTCTAGGCTCAAGGCTGAAGACTGGGTTTAGGTCTGCTCTATATAACTCTCATTTTACTTGGACCGAAAGCTACCTGGACCATGTTTTCCTTAAGGTGAACAGCAGGATGCAAGAGAGTAAGTGGCAAAGCATCATGTCTGTTAAGGTCTTTGCCCAGAAGAGACCACATTCCAACGTGCAGGGCACAGGGAGGGCTCTGTGAAACTGCAAAAATAATTCAGCCTACCAGATAAAGTAATCCTGAAATCCTGATAACAACCCTTTTAGGAAGATCCTTGGTAAAAATAAGTAACTTTTTTAAGGTCACAGACTTAGGAAGTAGCAGAGTCATGTTATAAACTCAGCTTCAGGTAACTCCAGCCTAAGCTCTAAACTATTATACTGTCAAGTTGATAGCATTCTTGACTCAAGGATTTATATCAGTTCATACTCAACTTCGGGTCACAGGCCACAAAATACTATCATGCTATATCATTTACTATATATATATATATATATATGTATTTATATACACATAATATATATTTTATATACATACGTAAATAAAATAGCCTAAGAATTAATTTGACCAGTCAGGTATGCCAAAAAGCAGAAGTCTATCAAATATCTGGCTTGATGTTATAACTCTCTAAAATCCTTCATTTCAAATGAACTGAACTCTTTGCGTCTCCATGAACAAAATGGTAGTTTAAAGAATTTAATTTGACCAAAAACTTTGCTGTAGGCATTTTAAAAAATGTATTTACTTTTATAAAATTCTATAGATGCTGTAGACTTTTCATGGATTATGAAAATTTAGAACTTAATTTGCAAAAAAATCCTAAATTCTTGATTTATCCACTTTAAGAGGCTTTGTTTTCAGATAAAACAATTTTGGAAAAGAATTAAGAGAAAGTTACAAAAGCATACATTCGTTCACATATAGGTTGAGCTGTCCTCTGTAGGAGATAGTCATCTTACTTTCTCTGAGATAAGATTTTTTTTTAAATAAATGTAAATGTCTGTTTCCTAATTGAATTTATGAAAATTTTGTAGATATTTTTGGTTTTTAGTTTGGAGAAGACTTCAAAGAACTTTAGTAGCCAGCATGTGAAGCAGTAGGATCACATCCAGCAGTTAGAATCAGGGCTTTGAACTTCTTGAAAGGAAAGAGGTTCTTACTGGGTTTTCACTTATTGTTTACAAAGTAACTCTATTTGATAAGTTTCTATTCAAGTTCAAATATTCAATAGTAGAATTATATGAGGAGGTCTATTAAGCAGGGGTCCCCAACCCCCGTAATAGTCCATGGTCTGTTAGGAACCAGGCCGCACAGCAGGAGGTGAGTGGTGGCGGGGTGAGCGAAGCTTCATCTGCTGCTCCCCATTGCTCGCACTACCGCCTGAACCATGCCAGCCCTCTCCCGCCTCCAACGATGGAAAAACTGTCTTCCATGAAGCGGGTCCCTGGGGCCAAAGAGGTTGGGGACTGCTGCTATAAAGGAATATGTAGGAGCCTTTTTGAGAGAATTATTACTTAGGGTAACAAAGTATTACTACATGTATTATTATAATTAGTAGTAGTACAATTATAATTTCATCCCAGTAATGCTATGTTTTCAAATCACTGAGATTTAAATTTGAGAGAAAATAAAGTATCTCATATTCGAAGGCATTACAATATAGTAGGGCCTAATTCAGTATGCCTTAAAAGGAGAAAACTTGGCAAAACATGACTAAAATAGAGACAAGAGAATTCATGAGGATCCAGCCAGGACACCAGAGAGGATTGTAGTAATAAAATTCAACAAGAGGGCTTCCCTGGTGGCGCAGTGCTTGAGAGTCCGCCTGCCGATGCAGGAGACGCGGGTTCGTGCCCCGTTTCGGGAAGATCCCACATGCCGCGGAGCGGCTGGGCCCGTGAGCCATGGCCGCTGAGCCTGCGCGTCCGGAGCCTGTGCTCCGCAAATGGGAGAGGCCACAACAGTGAGAGGCCCGCATAACGCAAGGAAAAAAAAAAAAAAAAAAAAAAATTCAACAAGAGACCCAGGTAAGACCCAAACTGAGAATACAGAGATTAAATCTAAAACAAGACAAACTAAATTTCATATGATCTTCTAGATCTAGGATCTGAGAAATCCCATTTTCTTTGTATTTTGGAGAGCATGAGGACAAATGTTAAAAATATAATCTGCAGTTACATAATAGGATGTAGGACTGAAATTTTCAGGTAATTTTTTTTTTTTTTTATAAATTTATTTATTTATTTTTGGCTGTGTTGGGTCTTCGTTTCTGTGCGAGGGTTTTCTCTAGTTGTGGCAAGTGGGGGCCACTCTTCATCGCGGTGCGCAGGCCTCTCACTGTCGCGGCCTCTCTTGTTGCGGAGCACAGGCTCCAGACGCGCAGGCTCAGTAGTTGTGGCTCATGGGCCCAGTTGCTCCGTGGCATGTGGGATCTTCCCAGACCAGGGCTCGAACCTGTATCCCCTGCATTGGCAGGCAGATTCTCAACCACTGCGCCATCAGGGAAGCCCCTCAGGTAATTTAATATATCAAAGAAATTGTCCAGAAAGGTCAGATGCCTAGGCTTGAGAGTAGCAACTTTAGGTATACTACTTTTTAACTTGACTGTGAATGAATCTTTGTTTCCTGGATGAGTAATTTACTGAGATAGTAGCAGACATGGCTTTGAAATATCACAAATTTAGGACTTAAAGGTAAAGAGGAAATGTGGACAACAATAAAGTTTAAAGTATAGAGATTTACTGAAGGCAAAGATTATGATTTTCTTAATATAATGATGTAATTTATAATACAAATGCTAGTTTTCAAAATGTTTCTGATGATGTACTCTATTACTAAAAAAACTATTAGCACTGCAAAGTCTATGTTTAGATATACAGATGCATGCATACATGCATGTACAAACAACTGATTATGATTATGCACATACACGCATACATGTATATATACACACACATCTATTTCTGCATTAATCTGGAGTTCATTTCAAGACATACTCCAAACTAGAAATTCAGAAATGACAGAATATAAATAGAAATATTTTCCACTCAGATCTTAGTGAGTAGCTTTTTTTTTTAAATGTTTTTTATTGTGGTAAAAGTCACATAATATAAAGCATACTATTTAACCATATTTAACTGTACAGTTCAGTGGCACTAAGTACATTCACATTGTGATGCAACTCTCACCATCCATCTCCCGAATTTTTCACTTTCCTAAACTGAAACTCTGTCCCCTTTAAACACTAACTCCCCATTCCCCCTGCCCACCCTTCCCCCCTGCCACCGCCCCCGGCCCCTGGCATCTACCAATGTACTTTCTGACTCTATGTATTTGACTATTCTAGGTACCTCGTATAAGTGGAATCAAACAGTATTTGTCTGCACCTAATATATATTGGAATGCATTTTTAAGGTTAACTTAATATATGTCCTGCAAACCAGGGGTCCCCAACCCCTGGGCCGTACACCGGTACCAGTCCGAAGCCTGTTAGGAACTGGGCCGCACAGCAGGAGGTGAGTGGAGGGTGAGGGAGGGAAGCTTCATCTGCCACTCCCCATCGCCTGCTTGCGTTACTGCCTGCACCATACCCAACCCCAACCCCGCTCTGTGGAAAAACTGTCTTCCACAAACAGGTCCCCGGCCCTGGCGCTGAAAAGGTTGGGGACCGCTTCTGCAAACAGATTGTATCTTCTCTTTTTTCACCCTCTGTGCTATACAGTAGCTTTTTACATACTGTGTGATATATACATTCCACTTCAGCGGTCAGAAATAAATGTAACTTATGAGCATACTTTTAAAATACTGAGTGGAGGTACGCGCCACCCAAATATATGGGGAAGGATAAATTTGCTTCCAACATGTGTCTTCTTGATTTAGTAAACTGAGGTCACATAGCAGCATACTGTAACAGACCAAAGTAAAGCTGCTTATTTTGATTGACCACCCATCAAAGAAAATATTCCATCAACTCCCATTTGTGGCACTTGAAAATATGGTATTTAATTTCCTTTATTAAAGAATTATAATTTTATTTGAAATATGATATAGATCATTATAAAAGACTAAGCTATATATGGGAGTACAATAAAGAAATTAAAAATTAATCTCCAAATTACACTACCCAGAAAAAAAATTATTAATGTCTGACAACATGTTTCTGAGCATTAATGGAGATAGAAAGATGGATGATGCCATAGATCATCTGTGGCATGAATGAGAGGGCAATGGAAGTGCTCCATTCTGTATGCAGTCAATAAGGAAGTACACTGATTGTAGAGAACTTGGGAACATTAATAAAATCAGCTAAAGTCTGCTTTTTATTATCACCCTATGCCAGCAATTCTACACAATAACTGTGATTAAAATACTCCTCCCATCAGAGTAGATCCCTCCCAATGACACTCCACCTTGGAACACTAATGGAATAGCTATCTAGCTGATAAACATATTCATAAAATGGAATTTTATAATAAAATTAATTGATTTTACTTTATTTTAACTTAGAAAAAAAACAAATTCACATAGAATTGAAGAAAGAGCTGAGAATCAGGGAAATATAGCTTTACTACATCAAATATTACCATCCAAAATATACTTCTAACATTAAGAAAGGTTATATTAAGTGTTAAGATCATTATTTTAATGATAAGTTCAACTTTAGACCATAGTTATTGATTCTCTGCTCTGAAAGTTGAGAAAATTCTTCCCAAACTGTCTTCCTCTATATTATTATTTATGTATTGTCAAGATTTATTACAATTATACCCCATTCTATAACTGTAATCTTCAGTTATTTTGTTCTTTGTCCTCTCTTTAAATGAATCCATGCTTATTTCCAGTCCTAGTAGTATGATTATTCTATCCCTCAATTCTTTCTTTCCTTTAATTGGCTGGATTTCATAATCTTGTCCTCTACTGTCCTCACACAAAAATGAGATCTAGGGCACTCTGTCCCCTAGTTTTGCATGCTTGAAAATCTTTATCTGCTATACACATTAACATACATAATTTTCAAGTGTAATTTTCATAGATTCTGTTTTACATTTTAAGTTCATTAACTTCATCAGAGTATTTCTTAGACACAGAAAACCCATTTGTGTCATCAAAGATTTATTCCAATAAGTTAATCTTTATTATATCATTATAAGTATTAATACTATGTTTGATCAAATTCTTAACATATTCTGTACTCTTTTTTAGGAACTGCAGTTATTATACCTATCTATTTTATGCCTTTATTTCATATCTTCTCTCTAAAGAGATTTTGAGGGTATCTTAGTCTTTCTCATCTTATTTCATATGATCTCCTCTAGCTGCCTACCATATCCCAGACTGTGCTTCTCGTGTTTATCTGGTTTTGTCACTGTTCTGATGTGGCTTTCACCTATACATTGGATTAAGTTTACTCTATCATTTTTTATTTCTTTCTGGAGTCCTATAATCTGTTCTTTGAACACTCACATATATCCCTTGTGTGTGGGGTGTGTGTGTGTGTGTGTGTGTGTGTGTGTGTGTGTGTGTGTGTGTGTGTTTAGGGTGAGAGAAAAGCAAAATTGTTTTAATCCACTATTATAATCCACTTGTATAACACATCTAATCTACGAGTATAGATTAGAAATGCATAATTGATTTTTTAAAAATAATAATAAAGTATAACTTTCTGATACAAACAAAATGAATTTTCAAAATTATATAGTAACTATCTAGCATTATAACTCAAGTCAACAGATACAGAATGTTACAATCCGAAAGACTAAATTGTCTAACATTACACTCTGCAGTTAAAATACATGAGCCATATATATAATTTTTCTCCTAGCCACATGAAAAGTAAAAAGAAACTGGCAAATTAGTTTCTTTTGTCTGAGAGGCTGCCTCCCGGACATAAGTCCTCAGTAAGTCTGCCGAATAAGACATAATTCTCAATGTTTAGGCTGTGTGTTTTTTTTTTCAGTTGACACCAGAATTCACAGATTTTGTTTACTGGTAAAACTTAACATTCGATTTATTAAAACTATATCTTTAGATCCCACTCCCACTTCTGCCTCTGTGCTCACTCAGCCAACATTGTCCCTGGATTCCCCTCCTTTCACCATCTACATCATGAGGAGGGGGACAAGATGAACTCAGAGGGGGATATGCACAAATGCAAAAATATTCACAAGAGTGCTGTGATGGGTCCTTTTAACTGAGAGGTCATCAGCATTTGTTAATTGGTGCTTGTGGAAATTAGGTTCCTACCTTCCCAGAGAGAAAGGGAGACAGGAGTCCTAGGCGATCTTGACCATTACATTTCAAAGGGATGGTTCCCCGTCTCTTGAAAAAGACATTCCTAGGTTGTAGAATATTTACATCTTAAATGGGCAGAGAAAGAATTTACAATTTCAAGATTTCTAAAGAAAAGCTCTAAGAAATAGGAGATCAGGGGCTATGATCAGGAAGAAGTCTGTCTAAATTTTACTCAAGCTGAGGGGAATGCCAAGGCCACGTTGGTCAGTACTCAAAGGGCTAAGTTCATTGTAAAACAGACATATTCCCTTGCAGATGGGGTAGAAAACTGAGAGTCAGATGTATCTTTAGAGTCAAGAGTGTCTAAAGTGACTGTTCATGAATGAGAGAAAAGGAAGAGCCATGAGAAAGAGCAAGAGAGAGCCACACTGGTCAGAGAAAGGGGAGGCAGATTAGGTTGGCAACTGACATGAAAGTAGACTGTAGATTGTCTAAAAATCTTATCAGTCCAATAACCAGAGCCAGATAAGACACAAATGAGTGTAGCCAGCCAGCTGTGATACACTAGGGACTTTTGGGGGCTGTGGTAAATTTCAGAGCACTTGCCCAGACTTGTTACAAATGCAGAGTCTCAGGCCCCACCCAGAGCAATTGAATCAGGAGCTGCATTTTAACAAGATCTCAAAAGGATATATGGACACATTAAAGTTTGAGAAGCACTGCTGAAACCACACCTCCCCAGATAACTTTGCTTTTCTGACCAGTTCCTTGCATTGGTTTTTTTACAATGCTTCACCTATACAGCAGCTCTTCAAGGGGAGGGATTTTTTTTTTTTTTTTTTGCTAATGCTTCAAGTATTTGCTTTGACAACAGATTTTCTGAGTGAATGAAAGCGTTGCCCTATGTTTGACCTATGTAAAATTATTCTTGTAGGTGGGCCCTCATGTTGCTCAGGATTAATCACATGTACTTACTTATGAAGGTGAGAATTTCAAATATAACTCTGAATCACATTCTGGAATATATTTTGGTATGCAGGAAGAAAAGATGAACACATAACCATTACATATTCTTTAAAACAAAGGGAGGAAACGGCAATAGAAAATATAATGTAATTTTATCGCTGAGAATTTTCAAACAAGCATCATGGAATGTAAAGTTATGGTCCTCAAAGGAATCATAACTTGGCTGTAAGGCAAATATATATTAAGGCATAAATATAAGGGTCTATATAATAATAGAAAATACTACAACCAGATGTGCCAAGAGACTAAATCATAACTTACGTGGGAACCATAGATTTGGAATTTCTTACTGCTTAGAATTTAAATTTTTCTGAAACACTGAAGTAATACCAAGGCATCCAGGTTCCACAGGGCGGGTATGATAAAATATACGAGGAGGTCATATCAGCAACAAACTGTTAATGATATTTATTTATATCATCTAGACAATTTAATTAAAAGAATAATCAATTACAAACTTATTCAAATAAGGGTGCCTGTAGGTTTTATATAATGCATAAAAAATCAATCACTATAACTATACATGGAATTATAGGGAGTCTAAGTACACACAGCATATAAACTCATTAATTTTGACTCATTAACTTGAAATTTATGTTAAGTGGATGAGGACTCCCAGGCTCTTAGGTTGTTGGCAGTGGAAGAATTCTTAGAGAACATCAAGGCTGAATGTTTGTCCACTGTACTGTGGTGTGAGTGTGGTGCGTATATGTGTGTGTTGACCAAGACAGCCTTAAGATTTCCCTCAACTTGACTCAGCTTTAGACAGCTTTCTCCCTGACTAAAGGCCCCTAATTTCCTATATCTTAGAGCATTTTCTTTAGAAAACTTGCAATTGTAAATTCTTTCTTTGTCCCTTAGAGATGTATATCTTCTACAAGTGGGGATGTTTTACTCAAGAAACTGCAAGCCATCCCTTTGAAATAGAATCATGAAGATAAGGCCCCTCTCATAGTCTCTGTGGGAGGGGAGGAGCCCAATATCAGTAAACTGCAATGAGCACCAATTAGCAAACACTGATGGCCTAATCACATGGACCAACCTCCTCACTAATGGCTACTGTGCCCCAGTACTTTGCCACGAGCTTGCCTCAGTGATTAAAAATTCTCCCACCTTTTTTTTTTTTTTCAGGAGAGTAGAATTCAATCTCTCTTCCCTATTGCAATAGTCTTGACTCCTATTGAAACAGTTATGAATAAAGTCTTCCTTGTCTATTGAATTCCGTCTGACATAATTTTCCTGACAGTGTGTGTGTGTGCGTGTGTGCGTGTGTGTGCGTGTGTGCGTGTGTGTGTGTGTGTGTGTGTGTGTGTGTGTGTGTGTAGAGGGCCTCCCAGGGGACCTTAAGGTCAAGCCTTCCACATCTACACCTCCCTCAAAGCAGTCTGCTTTAATCTGTTTTATATGTTGATTTTTTCCTAAAACTGCATTAAACAAAAGTCAACATAGTTTTAGAAACATTTAGAAACACTTACTTTAAGAAAATTATTTCATTTTTCAGGTGAGATAATACAAGTCTCAAGAAGGGATAAGATTCACCAGGAAGCCCAAGGTTGCAGTGTGAGGAACAAGCAGCTCTAGAGCGTTGGGATGCTGCTCCAGTGTTTTCTAGATGTTACCTTTGTATCATCAAAGAAGACAATGTGAACTAGGCAATGTAAGAGAAACATGAAGGGATGGTTAACCTACTCTAAAGGACAAATGATCTTCAAGTGCCTTAGGAACATTTATTTGCATGCAACCAATTCATATGCAAATTAGGAAGAATCTTTATACAGGCCCTTTGTTTGGGAACATTTATTAGCCATTAGTCCTGTTACTTTATTTACCTGAACGCATATTTTCCTAAATGCGGCATAACTGCAGAGGATTATAAATCTAACATTGAAAAAGGTACAACAAATACATAAATAGAAGCCAGGAGCACTAGTACAGATAGTGACTTTATCCGGTTAACTTATATTAACATGAATAATTCTTTAGTATTTTCAGTCAGATGGTGACTTAGGGCATATAATCACAGTTATGAATTTGGCTGAGATGCTTAGCTTTGCAAAGTCTCACCTCCTCATTTGTAAAATCACAGGTAATAATCCCTAACTTTGCACCACTTCAATGAGGATAAAGAAAATACATTTCAAGAGCTTAGACAGTACTAAACCCCTAGTTGTGTTAATACGCAACTCCGGGGTGTTAGTATCCAATATCAAAATAAAGCATCATCATCATCATCACTCTTCTTCTACAGCCGTTATAATGGATCCCTAAGAAAATTTGCCTAAATATTAACAACTATCTTGACACTAGTCCCAGCTAGTGGGACTGTGGAAATCTATAACTTAAATGTGGAAGCTTTGGTTCATAATAGAGTGTTGAGTTTAATTAAACCAAAAATTCCAGTTAGTACAGATTTTTTTCAGGTGTTAATAGTACTGACTTGAGGCAAATGGTCATGACAAAGTAATTGGGTGGTCACTTAGATGTGGCCTATACTTCTCAATCCTTTTTAGTGATGTCTCTTTATAAGACTCTATTAAGCTATTTTATGAGAATGAAAAACAAAATAACAAAATTGTAGTATTAGTGAGGGACAGATGCAGCTAATAAAATAATGCTGCCACTGTGTTCTCACATAAAAGGTCATTTCTTTCTCCAATTCTTCTATGTCTCCAGAAGTCAAGTCAAATTAATGAATTAGGGAAGAGAGGAAGTGGTCAGTTGAGGGAAATATTTTTACAAAAATTTGACCTGTAAGTTCTTATTAAAATAAAATGACCTGGATTACCTTCATATTTATTCTGTTTAAACATTTGTTTTCCTTAGGAGTGGGAGGGGGACTGTAAATTAAATTAGAGAGAGGTACTGTCACACTGATGGAGACAAGTTCAATACCAAGGATTTATCTACTTAGACAAATGAAATCAGAGTCAGTACGTCTATCTGAAATGTTCTGATGTCTCTGCAGAAATACAAAGAGTTCTGGGCAAATGCAATTGTACTTCAGTCAAATTTGGTGCAGTTGTCTAGAGGCTGCTAATCGTTAAGGGTAACCTTTATCAAATCAGTTCCAGGGATTTCATAAGACTGAAGAATAGGGTTACCAGATAAAATACAGGTTTCCTAGTTAGGACTGAATTTTAGATAAACAACAAATAATCTTTGGCATGTCTCAAATATATATACATAAATTGCGTGTGTCTATTTATTTCTATCAACAAAATAACCAATAACAGCTTCTAGATATTATTTTTTATCCTTAACATACTGTTTGACCTAAAAGCCAAACTGACTGATTTTCATTTGGGGTATTCATATTTTCAATCAATTTATTCCAAAGTAGTCATTTAAAGGCTATATCCACAGAGAAAAAGAGACGCGATTAAAAAATTTAAAACATAGCATGCCTATACTTTGTTGTGTTTACTCAATGGGCAACAATCAGGTTAAATATTTTTTGATATTTTTAATTTACATAAAATTTGAATCTCCTAAATTATTTGATTTTCAGTTGTTCAAATTGATATAAATTTATTCTACCTTAGAAACTTCCATTCCTTAGGCCAGCGGTCCCCAGCATTTTTGGCACCAGGGACCGGTTTCGTGGAAGACAATTTTTCCATGGACCGGGGGTAGGGGGAAATGGTTTTAGGATGATTCAAGCACATTACATTTATTGGGCACTTTATTCTATTATTATTACACTGTAATATAAAATAATTATACAACTCACCGTAATGCAGAATCAGTGGGAGCCCTGAGCTTGTTTTCCTACAACTAGATGGCCCCATCTGGGGCTGACTGGAGACAGTGACACCCCAAGTGTGTTGCTTATGTCCAGTCTACTCTGTAAGATTCAGCTTAATTGTCACTTGCCACTCACTGATAGGTTTTTGATGAGTCTGCGAGCAACTGGATTATTATAGTCTCTGTGCAGTCAAACCTCTCTGCTAATGATAATCTGTATCTGCAGCCGCTCCCAGGGCTAGCATCACTGCCTCAGCTCCACCTCAGATCATCAGGCATTAGATTCTCATACGGAGCTCATAAACTAGATCCCTGGCATACACAGTTCACAGTAGGGTTCGCACTCTTATGAGAATCTAATGCCACTGCTAATCGGACAGGAGGCGGAGCTCAGGCAGTAGTGTGAGCCATGGGGAGTGGCTGTAAATACAGATGAAGCTTTGCTCACTCGCCTGCCACTCACCTCCTGCTATGAGGCCCAGTTCCTAACAGGCCATGGACCATTACCGGTCCACAGCCCAGGGGTTGAGGACCCCTGCCTTGGCTACTCAAAAATGAAAAATGATTTCCATCCCCTCAAATAATATTTATGTCTATTATCACTTTAAATATAGAGATGCAATTTATGTCACCCTTTGAAGACCCAAACTATAGAACGTAAATTTCATAAAATTATTAAACTTTATATTTTGGTCATTCAAGTTCTTTTCAAGAAATTTTTAAAGGAAGAACATGTGATATTCTGGCAAAGTAAAAAGTGATTGCTGAAGCAAGTGCTGTTATACAGCTACCCATATGAATTTGATATGTTATCTATATTTTTATAAGAAATATAAATTGATTTGTTGAATGATAAACACTTTACACATTTGTTGAAATTTGCTAATTGTTTTTAGATAATAAAGCATAGTCTATGAGATCAACAAACACATATTCTATGTATCCAAATAAAGTAGTTAATATTTAGACTATGAATTAGAATATGAGAATAATGAACCAGATAAAAAGCTAAAATATTATTCTTTATTTCTTCCTGGTTCTCCAGTGTTCCGTTTAGAAAATTTTTTTCTCTGCCTGAAAAATACTCTTTAGTATAAATATGCTGGTGACAAAGTATTTCAGTATGGATTTATGTAAAAATGTACTTATTTCAACTTTATTCCTAAAGTATATTTTAATGAATATAAAGTCCATGCTTAGGATTTATTTTCGTTCAATATATTGGAGCTCCACTCTCACCAGTGTTCACTGTTTCTTTTGAGAAATCAGCTGTTAATCTAAGTTTTGCTTCTTTCAAAAGTCATGTGATTTTTTCCATTAGCTGCTTGCAAGATATTTGATATTCTATATTTTTATTGTGATACCTCAGATATGAATTATTTATTTATTTTTATACTCCCAGGGGTTTACTGGGTAGAAGTCTTTCATTAGTTTAGGGAAATTTTTATTCATAATCCTTCTTTCCCATTTTTTCTTCCCTCTCCTTTTGAGACTCCAACTAACTATCTTAGATGTTCCCCTTTTATGCTCTATGCTCCTACATTCTCTGTGTTTTTCATCTCTCTATGCTTCATTCATTTTTTTTTCTGACTTTTTTCTAGTTAATTAATTCTCTCTTCAGATGTTAAACCAAGCCATTGAATTCTACATTTTATTTGTTGTATTTTTCAGTTTTTGAACTTGTTTTTTTTTAATTTGCTAGATCACTTTTAATATTTCAGTCCCTGCCATAAGTTTCAATCTTGTCATTTGTCTCCTAGAATGTGAGAATTATAGTTATCTTACAGTCTGTGTCTAATAATTCTAATATCTGGAATCAGTAGATTTCTTCATATTTTCTGTTATTCCATCTGGTTCTTAATTATGAGGTCTTGTCTACTCACATTCTGGTTATCCTTTGGATATTGTGTTTGAAAAATTATTTATATAAGTAATTTGAGAACAAAGATGATATTGTAATCCTCCAGAAATGATGTCCTATGGTTTTAAAAGGTACATTGGTCACAGTAATTTCTACATCATCTTAATCCAAATTCATAATTGAATTTTTTTCTGACCACTGCAAAGCTGGTCTAAAGTTTTTTCAAGGCTTAGTTTACTTCTGCTTCACTCTTGATACTAGAGTCCTAATAACACTGAGGTAATTTACCATGCCACCAAACTTAAGGCCCTCCCCTCTGTCCTGGGGTCCCTTGAACTCAAAAGACCAGCTGACTTGAAATCCCCAATACCAACAGAGAAAAAATAATCCTTAAAACGTTGGACTGATACCCTCTTTTGGGTCTAAATCTGGCAATTATTACTATATTTTTACTTACTATTATTATTCATTTTATCTAGTATTGCTTATATTATTTATTTGACATTTTTAATCAGTATGTTCTCACTCTTTAAAATTTACTTGAGCTGTAAGTTCTGTCCAAATTATTTAATTTGGTATTATCAGAGGCAATATCAAATCCTTAACCATTGAAAGTTAATTTTTCAAATGTAGTTTATCTACAGAAGGCACAATCTATCTCACTACATTGTGAAAGAATGGTTTATTCTAACACAAATACATTCAGCTCTCATTGGTCATATTCTGTAAATGAATAATACTAGAATTTTTTTTTTTCTTTAGTCTTCAATCACGTAGTAGAAAATAAAGAGCTGGTAAGATAACCAAAAAGTAAATAAAAGGATACATTCTAATTAACTTGATGGCAACCAGATAAGGGAACAGACCCATACTGGAGGGAATTAAGTTACTTTGTTGATTCAACAACTCACTTTGTAAAACAAGTTCAGTGTTCTCATTCAATCTATCTTATTTGACCTATATCCAAAATACCACAAATCCAAGTGAAAGAGGAGACAGACTAAAGAGTTGATTATGAACTCCATCTAGAAAGAGAAAATTCTTTGTATACCAACATAATGAGGAAAAAAGAAAAAAAAAAAAAGGCTGGAAAAAAAATCTACCTTTCTAAGTATCTCTGTAGGGTGGGAATGACCATTAAAATGGTCAAAAATTATGTTTTTATGAAAAATAGTGCTTGGATGGAAATTAGAAGTTATTGCGTCCCAGCTTGGCTCCTGCTTTTCTGAACGCATTCTCCCTCTTATTCCACATCTCAGTAGTCTCATTTGTAAAGTAAGCCGTTTGAACAACATATGCTCCAAAACCAATTTCAACTCTACGCTTTTATAATCTATATTTCAAAGTTACACTTCTTTTACATTTTTGTCAATTCCTTGGGTGAACATTACAAATACACATACACATACGTGAACAAAGAAAAAAATAAATGTTTTCATTCACAAAAAATATCTCTTACAAAACGAACAAAGGCAGGAACAGAACTCCATTAGATAAAAATGTACTTGTAAAATAGGTCAAATTCAATCCACATTCTTAAACTAATGAAAACCACTGTTAGCACATGCTTACAAAAAATATTCATTACAGTTCAAACCTAATTTCTCTTCTCTAAGCAGCTATAATAGAATCAGTGAATATTTCCATAATATCTTTTATGTTCATGTCAGTGAGATAACAGTTCCATACTCAAAGATTTCTAATTGATTTGACCATAAAATAAACCTTTTGTTCAAAGAAGGGCAAAAAAATAAAAGATAAGAAAGATGGCAATTTAACTTTCAGATGTATACTGCATACGGATATCTTGGGGCCATTATAATGCTGAACACAAAAAATAAAAAGGCTAGGCAATAAAATCATGGAACTGGCCAAAGAGTGACTTAGCTACAATAACTATACAAGGACACAGGCATATCTTTATGTAACTTTTCAAAAATGGACTTAGTCCATTTCAGAGAAAAACATCAGATATCTGTACATATATGAGTTACTTTGCAGACAGAATTATTAGGAGGATTATTTAGTAGCAAGTAACTTGTAGAAGTTTCATTAGTAAGTCTTGAAAATATCCCTGGCTGGTGTGTGGTGTGTGTATATATAGTGTTCTCACCTTTGATTTTAAGATTGAATCTGAGCATCTGGAAAATATTTATCCCCATATTCACATTTCTTAATCTCATTTCCCTCATTTGTAAAATGTTGACTATAACATCTATCCGATGGAATTATTATGTATACCAAAAGCTATAAAATAAATTTAAAAGAATTTAAATTGGGTAGGAACATATTAATATAAGCTATTACTACTTTCTCCTTGGTAAGTGTTTAAAAAATTAGAAACTCTCGTCATCAGAGTAACCTGCCAGTGTTTGAAAAAAATACAAACATCAAGAGGGAAGCCACAAATGGCATCCTTGAGCTACAATATATTTAGTTCTATATTTTGAAAACAATCAAACAAAATATCTCTATCTGTATCTTGCTATTCATCTATCAATCTATATCAAGTAAATCAATAAACACTGTCTTTGAAATTGCTCACTACATTTTTGATCACTCCCTTTCTTTTTCCTTCTCTGATTGCTTTTACTTTTTCCTATCTCCGTTTTCTAGACATTGCTCCCCTTCAGTGTTCTCTGCTTTAAAATCCTCATCTAATTGTGGTTTCAACCATTGTCACCAAGTTAATAAACCCCAAAATGGGTATCCACCAAGTGGATAAATCCCACCCTTCCCTCTGACTCCAGACCTAGTTCTTTTAGATGGGGCATCTCCATTTGGATAGTCTCCTCCTGTCAGTTCAAAAAAGAGTGCCCCCAAATAAACTACTCTTTTTCTCTTCCTGACAGGTAAACTTTGTATCCCATATATCCTAGCTTGCCTGCCCATGGAACCTCAAATTTACAGTGAGCCTTTCCAAACTTTTTTTTTACTTCATCTCACACTTTCATTTTTCCTCCATGTTTTAAGTCTCATCTGTCTGCAAATTTTCCTGGATGTGTCTATGAAATGTCCATAGAACTGAGCCTTTACTTAACCCTAATTACAATCAAACTATTCCACGATTCCAAGGCTTCCTGGCTCAGCGGCCATGGCTCACGGGCCCAGCCGCTCCGCAGCATGTGGGATCTTCCCGGACCAGGGCACGAACCCGTGTCCCCTGCATCGGCAGGCGGACTCTCAACCACTGCGCCACCAGGGAAGCCCCGGACTAATACATTCTTTAAAACACTACTGCTGACTGCAGAAGTGGGAAAAGAGAAGAGGGTAAGAAAGAAGAGCTTAGTCAGAACGACGTTTACTGATGTGGAGCCAGAAGAAAGGGGCAAGAGATGAGGGTGGGTAGGTAAGGACCTGAGCATACAGACTTACATGGGGAATCAGTGACATTGAGACTCAAACTTGATCCAGTGTTGTCATGGGGTGAATATGAGTTTCTTAAGTCACTCAGTAGTGGGTTTTATGCTGTTGCTGGTAATTCCTAGGCTTAGATGATATATGTAATACAGAAAACATGATCATCTGTGATTGCCAAATGTTAATCCTCCCAAATGTTAGGCTTCCCTCTCATCTTTAATGTTCTGTGCTCTGTCCCTCCTTACCCTACTGACTTAAAACAATGCTTTTATCAGATGTCACTTTTGCTCAGATATATACCACCATGATTTCCTCTTATAATTTCAAACATGTTTGAGTTCCTCTGATGACTTTCCAGGCCTTTTATTACCTGACTTCATACTTTTTATCTAATATTTGCTTCTAGTTCTCTTGACAAACTAGCTTTACACCAGAGTCAAGTTGCCTTATTACCCTCTAACTACATCTAGCTCCTTTCGGTGCCGACGGTATGCATGTTTTTTTTTTCCCTGAAATCCTCTATTCTACATCAATATCTTTAAACATTCTTCAAGGTATATAGTAAGAGTTCTACTTACTCCATGAAACTATATCCACCTAGACCATTTCCCCCACTGTAACTGCTCCATAGACTGAGAAGTCAAAGTTGAATGGATAACATGATTAGTTAAAAGTTGAAAAGCTATTTATAAGTTTTGATCTACATGGAATCAAACAGTCATTGTGACTGACTGCTTCCCTTAGTTTGGTGATTTTCCTCCCAATTAATTAATGGAATGTCCTATGGCCATAGTAATATCTTGCCTTTGGTGTATCCAATTCTGACAATGTTTCAAAGGTTCATTAAACCAAACTTATTTTCCAGCATGATCCATAATGGCACAACTCCTCATGTGCCATATCAGTGGCATATTCTTGTTGCATGTGCACAGATAAAAATAGCAATGTCAGACACAACAACTGTCAGATTTGATGCCTGGGGCATCATTTTTGATAGAGACAGCTGTGGAAGCTAAATTGAGGTTTCCTATGTACTCCGTACTCCCACCTCTTTCGAGAAAGCTGCCTATTGCTAGGCTTTATATTTTTGTGTTTTGCATCTATATTTAGATGCTGAGAAGACAAATAATGCACTAAATCCATGGTGTGGAGAGAGGGGAAGGAAAAACACCTGTCAAATACAGAACTTTCAGCTACATCAGAAGAGAAGGTTCTCTGCTCTTACTGACAAGGGCCTTTGGAAACTTGTTAAAGGACTGGACCTGCTCAGGAGACCACTGTTATGTTCCATTTAAAAGCTATTTCTGCAAATAAAAGGATCTTGTGAATTCTACTCTGAAGTCTTCACAATTTGAAGGCCTTGCACATCCCTTCCATTCCTCTCTGATCACTATACATCAGGGGTCAACTTTTTCTGAAAAGGGCTAAGGAGTAAATACTCTAGGCTTTGTCAACCATATGGTTTCTGTCACAATTGTCAACTCTATCAAGGTAGCCAAAGCAGGTGTAGACAACACGTGAATGATTGTTCCAATAAAACATGGTTAGTAACACAGAATTTTAAATTTTATATAATTTTTACATGTCACAAAGTACTTTGCTTCTTTTGGTCTGTTCTAATCATTTAAAAATGTAAAAAACATCTTTAACTCACAGACCATATTAAAAGAAGGCAGTGGGCAGGTTTGGTGCACAGGCCATAGTTTGAGAGCTCCAGGTCTACACAAGTACTCCTTCTCTAACTCACTTTAAAATGAAAAATAGATGTCCCTTGTGAAGCAGACTATCACCTTCAAATACTGAGATATCTGAGCTTAAGACTTATCCATTTTCTTTATCAGCAAACTAGAGCTCTAAAAGAGAGTCACCACTGTATATATTTTTCAAAGGCCAGAAAAAGTCATCAGATTCCAAAATAAAAGTACCCAGCTACCCCCTCTGAAGCCAAATTCAATCATAATCTAGCTTATCTACATATCTTAGGTTAAAAAGACCAATTAATCACCAGCAATCACCGTACTTATAATTTCTGTACTTTCAGGAATCTCTATTTTTGTGCTACTAAAAACAAAAGTGGAGGGCTTCCCTGGCGGCGCAGTGGTTGAGAGTCCACCTGCCAATGCAGGGGACACGGGTTCGTGCCCCGGTCCGGGAAGATCCCACATGCCGCGCAGCGGCTGGGCCCATGAGCCATGGCCGCTGAGCCTGCGCGTCCGGAGCCTGTGCTCCGCAATGGGAGAGGCCACAACAGTGAGAGGCCCGCATACCGCCAAAAAAAAAAAAAAAATTAAAAGAAAAGTTGAAAATTTAGTACATTTAAAAAATATTAGTGTGGTTGAATGCTAAGCCTCAGTCACATCAGCCAGAGTTACATGGGATTCAATCTGGCACCATATTGAGTTCTAGTCTCAAGACTGCCATTGCTACTTAAGGGAATTGGGTCTTGAGTGCTTTAAGGTAGGAGTCACTTATAAACATGTACCAATAATCTCATGTTCTAAGATAGTTTATCAACTGTTCAACAGTGCTCACAACACAGGACTTTACTCCTCATCGAGTTCCTGAAGGGGATGATGAACAGGAGGATGTGTTGAGGTATGAGCTAGTGGGTCTATACAACTTTCTTCAGGTATTAGGCAACCACTGAAGGGCTGTTATGTTTTTCTTACTTTGTTTTCATTTTCTGTTTTTTTTTTTTTCCCCACCTAAACCTCTTGTCCATGTTTAATTTTAGTTGCCAAAGGAGAAAGCTAAGAGTTCTTCTCTGCTCGTTTCCTGTTTTTTTTTTTTTTTTTTTTTTTGTTTCTCGTT
>NW_006783288.1:2186866-2211763 GCF_000442215.2 Lipotes vexillifer
TCTCACTGTTGTGGCCTCTCCCGTTGCGGAACACAGGCTCCGGACGCGCAGGCTCAGCGGCCATGGCTCACGGCCCCAGCCGCTCCGCGGCACGCGGGATCCTCCCGGACCGGGGCACGAACCCGCGTGCCCTGCATCGGCAGGCGGACTCTCAACCACTGCACCACCAGGGAAGCCCCTCATTTTCTGCTTTTTATGGAGGGTTTCTTTTTTAAAAAATTTCTGTTTGTTTACTTTGTTTCATGGAGTGTCAGTAAAGAGTGTTATTTATCTCTTTGTAAGTGGGTTAAATCATAGCCTGAATGCCAGAAATATAATTGTATAAGCAGGTTAACCTGGGCAAGTTAACACAGCATTGGCTGGGCAGTGTTTACCAGATCCCCACTGCTTTTGAGTAGTTTACCTAACACTGCAGTGCAGCAGAACATTATCATTATTTCCAAACTGGAGTTTATGTACCACAAGATGAGAAATCTTGAGTTTCTCAAGGAACAGGTGAAGGTACAGAATAATATATGTCCCTGGAGCTTAAATTTTATCCAAAGTCTAGTGAAACCTACTATTTGTGTATTTAAATAAGTAGATGATAGGGCAGAATTCAAATTCTCATAGATTTTAAAAATTAAAATAAACCCCCCCCAAAAAGTGTTTGTCTTATAAATGGTCAATTCATCCACCTCCTTATTAGATCAAGGAAATAACATGATTCTGCAATGCCATTAGTAATTTTTGGCAGGAAAGTTTAGGAAGCATTGTTATAAGCCCCAGACACCTTCCTGATGGAGACGGCATTGAAATGTTTCTATGATCCAATCAACACTTAGAGAAAGAAGGAAAAGTAAAATTCATCCTCTGGTTCTCTTGCCATTCAAATAAACAAAATGTTAGTAGATTTAAATGTTAGTAGATTTAAATGATTTCATTTACTGAAAAGTGTACACTAATTTTTTTCAACTCGGGTGTTGTTGTTTAAAAGCCACAGGGTCTAGAAGTCTGCAGAGCTAAATTCTCCTTCCAAATCTAAGTTGTTACGTGATGGCAGTCACTTCTCTTCACTGTTCTCCTCTTAGCCTTGGGAAAGGGGCATCTACCTGCCCTCTCATGGGGTTTTAACAAAAATTTTGAAAAATATGAAAGCAAATTTAAAAGCAGAGAGCAATGAACAAATATTTAGGCTAGAAGAAAAAATATTTTTCCTAGATATATAAAGTCAAGTAAAAGTGAGCCTATAAGAGAAGTGAGTGTAATGTTCTCTGTACCTGCTCCCCCTAAAATGCCGTTTCTTCTTTACAGTTAATGGGAGAAATTGAGTGAACTGGTTTTTTGGAAGATTATGGGAATAACTTTGAAATGCTTCACTTTGTTAGGATGAAACTGTTTTCAATTATGGAAATTGTTTGAAAAGGCAAAAATTGAACTGGCTTCCACCCTATTAAAATCTGTGTCTGTCTCCTATTTTTTTCTTTTTGTTGTTGTTGTGTTGTTTTGTTTTCTTTAACAACAGCACAGAATGACAGATGTGTGAAAAAAAGAAAGAGAACCAGGAAAATATGATAACAGTCACAACTGGCTCCCTAGATTTATTTCCAGTTGATTTTACATCTGGTCCAACTGTGTTGTTTGTTGATATTCTGTTGGCAACAGACATGAGCCGTATGTCTCTTTTGCTTTTATTAACATTTTCACATCTCAACAAGAGAATTTAGTGGAAATTGTAGCAATGAACCGAGTGATCTTTGCGTTACATCTCAAAGTTGGCATCTTTCCACTTCCATATTCAAAAGGTCACCCAATCTGGTCAGTTTTGGGTTTTGGAAATATCTCTAGACTTTCTCTTTTCTAGCTCCCAGATATCCTCCCTGATTACAGCATGATAATCATGATCTCATAATCATGATATCATGATAATCATGATCATGATAATCATGATATCCTCCCTGATTACAGCACAAGCCTCCTAACTTCTTTCTGGAGTGGGCATTTCAATCCACCCATTTTCCTGGCACTATGCTTAAGATTTTCAAATTAAAACCTGATCATGCACCTAAATAAACTTCTTCAGTATGTCAGTTACCTGTAAAATAAAGGTAACATTTTATTTTACAAGTCTTGCGTGCCTCAGTGTATTAGCGATGCACACAAGACTTGCAATATTGGTTATCAATCTACTTTGTATTTCCAAGCTCCAATCTCTTGCCATTTACCCACAAATCTCAGCAATTTTGAACCTGTCATTCCTCAAACATTCCAGACCTTGTCATATCTCTGGCTCTTCACACATGCCTTTTCCTCTGTCTGTCTGTCACTCATCCTTCCAGACCCAGCTCAATGTCAACTCCTCTGTGAAGTCTTTATTGGCACTCCTAGCTCTAACAACAAAATAAACCCCTCTGATGATATACTGAATTAATTTTCCCCTAGGAATGGCTCACAACTAAGAATGATTTTTATAATGACATATTCAGCAAGAGGGAAAATAAATAGTATAAACAATCCTTTGGAAACACAAATACACAAATACAACTTCTCCAAACGGTATTTTAATAGGCCAATTTTTTTCAAATACTTAATTTAGGTTAGATGGACAATTGCTGATAATATATAGGCCTTTAAGATAAGACCATCAAAGTTCTCTTGGTACATTAAGTTTTTCTACATGACTGTAAGGTATTGACAGTACTGTGCAACTACGAATCCTGAGAAAAAGAAAATGGAGCTTTTGTGATTCATCTAATGCTACACAGGAACTCCATTACCAGGGAGAAGGAAAAAAAAAGAATCTCAGATCCTCCAAAGTCCCATAATGGGGAAAAAGCATTTGTAAAACTGGTGTCCAACCTAGCTCTCTGTGGTGACTCCTATAAATGTTATGTTCCAATGTTGGTAGATATTGCAGCCACTTTTCCAAACATTTTCTAAAAATAAAGGAGAGAATAAGTAACATTAGGGCTGGAGACAGTGAAACAGACACGCTGGTAACGGAAGTGAGATTTTCTGCACCCTGGCCCCAGTCTTTTGAGATGTAAGACCTTTCGTCCTTACCACATTGTTTTTGTGTGTCTCCTACAAATGAAGCAGCCATCTCAGTATGTTATTCCATTAATCCCCTCAGATAATTATTTAATGGAGTTTTGCCACGTTGGCTTAATTACCTCCTTTACTGCCTCCTGGGGATATGGGATGTTTTTGGAATGAAAAATGAATTGTTGTTTCAAAATAACATGCAAAAAATTATGATCCAGAATTTTCACAAAGGTTTGAAAATAACCTATGCTATTAAATCTTCTTTTTGTAGATTTGTTTCCACTCCTATCACATGTCTGGAGGAGCTGCATTCCTTCCCCTGTCACTCTTTTCTAGGGTCTAAGCTGAGGCCATCATCCCTTGTTCTTGTAGACAAAATGCCACATATGACTAAAATGTTTGGTTTTCTAGGTTATTTTGATGTCAGCCCCTGAGATGTCATAGCTTTCTAAAGGTAAGAAGGGAACAGTTTTCTCCTTTTCTCTATAATGCCAACTTGATATTTCTCAGCAAGTCCCATCTTTTTGCCTTGCTTAGAGAGACAGTTACTTCTGCTTCTTATCAATGTGCCTCTTTCTAGCAGTTCCATGATTCCTGTCTCTACTTGGGAACAATGCCTGGAATCCTGCCATGTAAGCTATCTATACATATTTCTTTCTATTTTAGCTTTTGGTATATTGGCTTATTGCTACAACTAAAGTTAAAACCCTTTGAATAAAGGGACCTTGAAATATTCATCTTCACATTCCCAAAAGAGTTCTAGCACAGCACCTTCACATAGTAAATACTCAAAGTATGTTTGTTGAATAAAAAAATGAATGAATGAATGAATGAATGAAATAACAAAAGACAATGGGAACTGAATGGTACCAAAACTTTTGCTTTTAAACAAAAACTGATTATAATGGAAAACTTTCATATTTTTATCTTCCTTTTGTAATACTGACCAGCCTCAAGTCATCATATGCGAACCTTATAAATATGCAGAACTGGCTTTCACATGGGCAGAGAAGATCTGCCCACCAGTCACATGGAGAGAACTTCTCTGACAGAGCTGGGATCAGGCTTGCCTGCCCCTCTTCTCTGAGCTTCCACAGTCCTGGAAACCAGCCAGGGCCTGCCAGTCACTAGGGAACCACCACTCCTTGTGCTCAAACTGTGTTTATTACCTGTCAGCTTCAATGCACTAAATGACACTCTAGTGACTAGAAAGAATTAATGGTCCTCCAAAAAGAGAACAACTCACTCCCATCTGATTGTTAGGATCAGTCCCCTCATGTTTTACTTGAAAGTTTTGGTTCCTTCTCCCTTTTCTCTCTGCAATGAAAACACTGGGTCAGCTAAATCAATTTAAACACTTTTACAATTGTTTTAAAGCAATATTTAAACAGTCCCCAAATACATTTTTTTCCTCTGCTCTATCCACAGATTCTCTTATTTCAGGATATCTCCAACTGGGAACATCCAGCACACCAAAATCCAAATTGTAGTGAGATACTAATAACTTTAAAGGTTTTACTACAAGATTTTCTTAAATGTTGAAATGCCTCCCCACATTTGAAAATAATAAACATATATATAGTAATAATAAGGAAACAGAGAATTTAAGAAATTGTCCCTGTTATTAAACTACACTGACTTCAGCTGGGAAAGAAAAAAAAGGTTATTGAGTGAGTGGTCAAGTGTGGGATATCAAGAAGATGTCAAACAGAGTGAGACAGTATCTTTAGAAAATGCCTTGTAAAAATACACTCAAGCATATAAAGATAGGAGTCTTTCTGCATTGGTCAGATCAAGTATTTGCAGAGGCCAAATGGAGTAGGGAAAAGAATGACACATAACTAAGTGTGAGTAAAGCTCTACAATGTTATTAACCCTGTGATTTTGAGTAGGTAACTGATTAATTCAGTCATTCATCAATCCATCTATCTTTCTCTCCATTTATCCATCATCCACTCATCTGTCTATACATTTATCCATGATTTAAATGCAGTGGCTAGAACAAGCTACTCCTCAAATAATTTCTTACTGAATACATGAATAAAGTAATGAATTACAATGCTGTTTGGTTGACCAGAGATGCATAGGGTTATTTTTGGACTCTCAATTGTATTCTATTGATTGATATGCCTATCCTGTACCACTACCAACTGTTTTGATTATGCTAGTTTGGCAGTAAGTTTTGAAATTGGAAAGTCTAACTCCTCTAACTTTGTTCTTGTTTTTAAGATTATTTTGACTACTCTGGGTCTTTTGCAGTTCTCTATGAATTTTAAGATCAGCTTTTCCATTTCTGAAAGAAAAGGCTTTTGGAATTTTGATAGAGATTACATTAAATCTACATTATTAATTTAGGGAGTACTGCCATTTTAATAGTATTAAGTTTTCCAATCCATGATCAATGGATGTCTTTCTATTTATTTAGGTCTCTAATTTCTTTCAGCAATGATTTGTACTCTTCAGCATACAAGTCTTATACGTTTTTGCTTAAATTTATTATTTAATTAATATTTATCAAGCTTAACAGATGCAGTAGGTGCAGTGAGTGATAAAGATACAATTAAAAGCCAAATCCTAGCTCCTTTTTATTTACTTGTCTTAATAGGTCCTTTTAGACTGGGGCAGAGGCTTTCATTTAGGACTGCCATTACATACCCAAATATTTAAATTTTACTGCTTGTACATCTACCAGTAACCTCCACTGCTGCTTCAAAATTCAGCCTGACTACAGTCTCTATTATTGCTTTCCTTCTGTGTGTGATCCCAGGCTTGAAAAAGAAACATTCCAATGGTACCAAGTATTATGAGTTTGATGGCATAATGTCAGTCAGTGGTTTGAACATACTTAACTGATCAGATCTTTCATTCACTTACACGCTAAATAAATGATTATTTTATCCAATGACATTTTTGACCTCCTAAGTGCTGGACACCACTATAGGCACTGGTGATGGAAAAGTGAAAAAGACATTGTTCCTGTCCTCAAAGAACTGAATAAAATTGGAAAACAAGTATAAACAATAAAATATTGGATTATAAAGAGATAAGTTTCAGCACAATGATTCTTACAAAGTGTTCGGTTGGAATAAACTAATAGAATTAAAGAAAGGTATTCACTGAGTCTTAATGACTGAAAAGGCATTTGCCCATGAGAAGACATTCTAAGCAGCTGGAACAGAATGTACAAAGCAGCAAAGTGTAAAGTAGGAAGTTACATTTTGAGAACTCTGCATAATTGTATATAGGAGAGGGGTTGAGCAGGAGGTGCCAGCGAGTAAGTGCCAAGAGATGAGCTTTAAAAGATACCAAGGTATGATGCCATAGACAACAGTATACAGATCGGTGCTTTCCAAACAGATTTTCGTCACATACTTCTTTGTACCCAAAATGTAAGCAGAGCAAAGCATAAATAAATAAAACATAAAAGCAAGAAGACTGCAAGGCCTCCCCAGCTACCTCATGACTCTTAGTCAACCTTCGTGGAAGAGCTCTGAAAACCACTGCTGTTCACATGTGAAACTGTACAGTATTCCGCAAATATTTGGAATCCAAAGAAAATTATTTCATTCATGCTGATTACAGGGAAATTCAGCCTATTAGTCTAGGAATGGTTTCAGGTTTTTTAAATGGATTAGGAAATGCACACACTGATTTTACTCTTCTGTAATTCATCCTCCATATATCTGCCAGAGTCATTTCTTTAAAAAGTAAATCAGATAACCAAAGTCTTCGGTTGAAATTCTTGCAGCTGCGTCTAAATAAGATCCAGACTCCTTTCTGTAGCTCCCAAGTCTCAACTCCCCTGCCTGCCTCTCCATCTTCATTCTCTTCCCACCTTCCCTCCTACTTAACCTGACCCAGCCATGATGGCTTTCTTTCTCTTCTTCGAACACAAGGCTTGATTCAGCCTTTTCGCTCTGCTCTCCCTCAGCCTGAGATGCTTTGCCTCTAGCTCTTCATATAGCAGACCCTTCATCATCAGGATTCTGTTGAAATTTCCCCCACTCGTAGAGGCCTCCTCTGTCTACATCAGCTAAGAGGGATCTCTCCTGTCACTCTATGACACTCACCCTCCTTTTTTATTTTAAATTTTCTTCCTTGCATTTAACACAATCTGAATCATCACATATATTTATTATTTCACATGTTTATATCCCATCCCCAATTTTCCCTAGAAAATAAACACCATCGGAGGGGCCTGTCTGCCTTGTTCATGGCCAGGTTCTGAGAATAATGCAAGGAACATGGTATTCCCTCACTGCATAGTTGTCAAATAAATGAAGTGAATAAGGAGTAAACAAAAGGTAGCTCCACCAATAAAAATTAGAGGAAATATCAGTGGGTATAGGTCAAATAGCCCAGAACAATCCTAATACAGTCTATAAGATTTTAGCTGGTCATCCATCGAAGGACAGCTTCTATGAATTTGGTGTATGACTCATCACCTCCACTCTTTCTTTCATTTTTACCCCTCCTAATTTATCTTTCGAGTCACCTATGCCTCTGCCCCTTGATTTTGAACAAAGAGTTTTTATTCAAAAGCATTCCCAAAGGATCACAAAACAGGGTGTAAGACATTTAACTTCAAAACAAAGCAGCTTTGGTGAATTTATTATAGCCAGCAAGCTGTCACCATAACCACGTGAGTTATTCCTATTTGAATGACAGATGTGGAAAAGCATCTTACAACACTAATAAGATGCTTACTCAGAGTCACATGCATTATTGGCAACAGTATATAAGATATTATACAGATTCTGGGCTAACCTCACACTTAAGATTCAGATTTTACCAAGAGAATATGATTAAAAACTCACTTCTCATATTCAACGAACCATTTAGAAAACTCAAAGAACTTTTGACGACTTAAAGAAAATGGATGAACTAAAAAGCACTCTGACTTCAGGGTATAAGAAAATTAAATTGGTTTCCACTAGGTTGACCACAATCAAGAAATTCAAACTTAACTCCAAAAGTAAGAGAGGGACTTGAAGACTAGTAATATGGTTTCAGGGAGTGGAAGATGAATTTAGCCAAAGTTTTTGAACTCTCTAGTGAGAAGGGAGGTCATACATGGGACCAAGAAGTAATCTGCAGTAATCCACACAGGCAATGATTAAACCCTGGATGAGAACAGAAATTATTGATTGTCTAAAGGGGGAACGGGTGGAGGGAGTTAATTTCCCTTGCTACTTCCTTACTTCACACAAATAAATCATTGTTTTCAACCTATACATCTGAAGAAAACACATCATGAAAAAAAAGAAGAACGGTTGGTGGTTTAAAAACTGAGATATAAAAAGTGAAGTGCTGCTAGAACTGAATTTGTAAAGATAGCTATATAAACTTAAAATATTAATTGCTAGGGCCAACACTGATTCCCATAGTGCCAGATCCTGCTGAGATTTTGAAAACCAATATGTTTTTGCCTTGAAGGGTGTTTGAAAGAAACTGGTTAACCTAAAAGGCCTTGAGATGTTAGGGGAATTACAGAAGAGAGACTCTGTAAATCAATACAATTTCTTCAGCAAATACTGTATCAGAAAGAAGGACATTGAATTCAACATTGTCAGCAATGGAGATAAAATCATTTATATCCAAGGAAGTGTAAACAGCCTCAGATTAAATAGTTAACAGCACAGGAGGAAATCGAAAGAGGCTCTCATCATACTGCACCCGCACAATCTTTGATTCAGTAGGAGGCCCATTTACAAAGACATACTATTGGTTTGAAGAATGACCACCCCCTCCAAAGCCTGCTTTTAAGACTTAGTAGAAAGCACTCTGTGTTTTCCTTTCGGAATAATGAGGACGTTTCACATCTTCAAACAGTGATTCTAACTGGTAAAAGGATTAAGATGATCTCTCCCATTTTACAGGTAAGGCACAAGAGTGTGACAAAGCTTAAGTACCTTAAATGATATATGTACTTATTACACTACAATTTAAATTTTGACTCTCATCTTAAGAGTCTAAAATTGTTCCAGAATTGAAAACAGAATTCCCACAGGAAAAAAATCAGTGCTAAAATAAAACACTGAAGCATTTGAAGCATTTATGCTGGCTGTTACAAATCCTCGACTCTCTCTAGCCTCACTTTCCTTATCTTTAAACCCAGTAAACAATATACCTTATGATTTTGTGGATACCTTCATTCAAATATTTAATTATTATGTGCCCCATGTTTTGTTAATGCCTCCAGCTCCCACAAAGTCAACACAGCAAGACAAAAGTGCCGAGCTTTTCCTCTTCATAAACATTCCTCTATTCCCAGGTAAAGTCCAATGGAACAGGGCTTCCCTGGTGGCGCAGTGGTTGAGAGTCCGCCTGCCGATGCAGGGGACACGGGTTCGTGCCCTGGTCTGGGAAGATCCCACATGCCACGGAGCAACTGGGCCCGTGAGCCACAATTACTGAGCCTGCGCGTCTGGAGCCTGTGCTCCGCAGAGAACAAGAGAGGCAGCGATAGTGAGAGGCCCGCGCACCGCGATGATGAGTGGCCCCCGCTTGCCACAACTAGAGAAAGCCCTCGCACAGAAACGAAGACCCAACACAGCCATAAATAAATAAATAAATAAATAAATTAAAAAAAAAAAAAATCCTTGCCCTCTAAGTTGCCTTAGTGCTTAAATCCTAATTCTCTGTCCATATCTAAGAGATGCACTTCTAGTCAAACACATGCACATGTGCACGCACACACACACAAGGACAAAAAAAAAAAAAAAAAAAAAAAAAAAAAAAAAAAAAAAAAAAGTCCAATGGAACATCCCAAGGAGATGCTGGGAATTGAGTATCTGAATCAAAATGAGGAGGAAACCTGGAGGCTTAAAGAGAATGAAGAACGAGTCCATTAATTACTAGTACTTATTGACCATCAACCATGACATACCCAGCAGTAAGGCATTACAGAAAATGTTGAAGCATGTGAATCATGGTTCATACCTTTAGAAATCAACACTACAGCACCTCTGATATAGTATTACCTCTAAAAACACCAGAGAGCCCTATTTGAATATAACATCTTTGAAGATTCTTGAAGTCACAGATACATATGTGTATCTTACGAACACCTCACTCGGTTTGGTTTGAGTTAAACCTGAGAGATAGTCATTAAGTTAAATAAGGTAGTTTCCCCCCAACCTCCACAATCTCCCCACATTCCCCACCCCCAGCCATCACCATATCTTGCCAGCAGTGTTTGGCACCAAGTTATAGTAGGAAGTATAATTAATAACATGGAAATTCAATGGTTGGTATATTAACTTGGTAGTTTCCTCACTGAATATCCTGAACCACCTTCTCACAATAGCTGATGCTTAGGTGCTTTCCATTTGAGTTCATCCACAAGTCATGAGACTTCTAGATGCTTAGAGCACACAAATCTTCAAGGGTTGAAGCCTACCAGCTCTTCTGGTATCTCAGGTCTCTCAGAAAAGGCTGACTTCTCAAACACCTTCATACTTTACTCTGATTCCCAGATGATAAACAATAGCGCCTTCATTTCACAGAAGAGGAGCTTCCTTTCCAATTTCTACTAGAAACAACCTTTCGTCTCTACCAAATTACCTCCTAACCATTGTTTTTCTTCCAGACACTGTCACTCCAGCTACTAGAGGAAACTTTCTCCCTCTTTTTACATGTAAGAGATAATGCAAGCTAGCGGAGTGTATCTATCTCCCATTTACACTAAAATTGGGACTTTTTACAGTCAAACCAGTCCACAGCTCTCTCCCTTCCTCTGGCTCTCCTCACAAGTTCCTGGCTCTTCCACGGACTTTAGACTCTTAACTATTTAAAGTCATAAGTGCCGAGCATTCACTTAGCTCCTCCAGAGAAAATGGGCAAAACTAAGAAACATTCAAAATCACCCCTTCCCAAGATTAGAAAGCTTATAGTAGTGTTGTTACAATTCCAAGTTTCAAAGGAACAAAAGCAATCATGGACTTGTAGTTCATATTTAAAAAACGGAGAAAACCAGAAACTAAAACAAACTGGTTTGCTCATTATATAGTTTAATCACTATATAAATACAACATATTCCAGACATTCCAGGATTTTATTTTATATGTTTGCAGATTTGTTTTTTTAATTTTAAGCTTACTGGATCTTTGATACTAATAGTCACTGAGATCCAGCTACTAAGATGCAAATGTAAAGGCCCCCAAAGAGGATAATGTCAATGACAGAGGAGCAGCTCATGATATTCTGAAGATATTTTAGGCTATTAATCTTTCATAAGCCTGATGTTATGGTGGGCAAATATGGACACTGCGATACAGACAGGAAAATCAAGCCCATGCGTGTTAAGTGTGTTGCCACAGCCCAAACATTAAATCATGAGAAGAGCAGAGCTTCAATGTGAGACTGACAACTTAAATAAAAACTAAACAGTTCTTCAGGAGCTTGAGACAACTGATGATATTTGATGAATCTTAGAACTTCAACAAGGAGAAGAAAAAGCAGGAAATATTGAATAGGTCCAAATAAAAACATACTGTGATGTTTTGGCAATATTACATTAGACTTACGGTAAAGTGACCAGCACTAAAATTGATCCATATGTCTTCTATATGTCATAAAAAAAAAATACTCCGTCAGATGAATGATGTCTCAGCCTAGTGATTTATTTCTGATACATACAAATGAAAATTTGTGGGAGAAAATGGTAGACATTTCCCATGACGCTTATATGAAAAGATTAAAATTCACCTTTTTCATACTGTTTATATATGTCAAATCTTGAAATACAGTTTCATGTTCTCTTTAACAGCTTCTGTACTGTTTCTGGTAAAAATTACAAAAAAAAGCTAAAACATACTGAGTGCTTCTGTATTTCAGGTGCTACGTGAGGCTCAGTACTTGTGATCTCATTTAATTTCTATAAAACTTCTATAATGTAACTAGTAACCTCATTTCACTGATGCAGAATCTTTGGTCCCAAATTATGGAATATCCTATCAAGGGTCACACAGGTAATAGCGAGGGAGTTAGAATTTTCAATCAAATATGTCATTCTTAAAGTGTCAAGCTCATTGTATTACATCTGGGTTTTGGTATATATAATATTATTGTCCACTGTTTCCATCTGTCCTCAGGGCAGAAATTAATACTATCCCGGCATGTTTCTCTTGCTGAACTGGACCACGGCCCAGAGAATACTTCAATAAGTCACTAAGCGTCTAGTGGACTGGATCTGATAAATTAGATAAAAACTGTCATTTCTGCACTAAACTATACATGCTAGATAATACACTCACACACACAAACATTTTTAAACTTTAAAAGAAGTCTATAGGGTCCTCTGTCCTACAGAGAATTGGAACAGTGTTCAAGCACTATGGATGCATGTTCTGAAATTCAAAGACTTGAGCAGAGCCCCACATCTAAAGAGGTGGTACATTTCCTATTACTTGGCAGTCCTGGGGGGAAGGGGGCTTCATCTCTCATAATAATTATCTTTCCAAATGCTGATCACTAAGAAGTCCTCCCTCTTCTATCATCTTCTTCCAATCCAACCTAAGTTTCAACTCCTAATTGGAGCCCTTCTTACCTCCCTTATTAGGCCCCCTAGACTGCTCTAACCCACATAGGTATCTCTTATCTCTCAATGACTTTTTAGCACAGAGCAGTCATATGTAATTATCCATCACTCCCTCATACACTGTCTTATACAGTGACCTACTATTTTCTGTTACTGTTTCTTGCCAACTTTTTGTATTGCAAACAGCAATGACTGTCTTGGTGGTGGTGAGAGTCTGTGGCCTCTATGTCAAAAGCAGGTGCCCAAAATCACTCAAAATAAACATTCAATTTAAATTAAAAGGTTGTCACAAGAGGAAGGAGATATGGGGATGTATGTACATGTATAGCTGATTCACTTTGCTATACAGCAGAAACTAACACACCATTGTAAAGCAATTATACTCCAATAAAGATGTTAAAAAAATTAATTAATTAAAAGTTTGTGATTACTATGCAAATACGGTTTCAAGACAAAATTCCTAACCTCCTCCCTAAACAAGTATTTCCAAACAGAAGGCTGCCTCCTCTAAGCCACTTCTATGTAGATATTTTGAAGTCACCACTAGTGGAAAGTGATTTCTCTTTCTCTGCATCTCATGATGCTTGATAGGCTCAGTGCTCAGAATTACCTGAAATCTTCAACTAAGTAAAAACCTCTAGTCCCCTTTCTCCCTTTTCAGGCAAAGCAATGTATATTTGTAAACACCTGATTTGTGACCAGTGCTGACTTTTTCAATGAGAACAACAAGTCTGAAGTACCTAACAGGTTTTCAAGCTTGAGTACATGGGTTTGACAACATTATGTAATAACCTGGTACAGTACTAAAAATACTTCCCTTTTTCTTCCCTCTTGTTGCCTTATCCAGATTTTCATTCAGGATGCACTGAGCTTATGTTATGCCCATAATAATTTTCGGTCTTTTTATGCTCTTTTAATATGGAGAACTGCTGGGTGTCCTAGGCCATCTTCTTTGACTTGCCTTGCCTTGCCTTTCTGGGAACGCATAAGCTAATACTGGCTAAGGTGCTTTGTTGTGTGATTAAAACTATGCGAGAACTCTCTATTCTGTTCCTCATGTACATTTTAGATACCAATTATAATTAAACCGAGCTGTATTTGTTGTTGTGTGTTTACCCTTCTTACACCTTTAATTCTGATTCATGGCAAAGGCCATTTTCCTACAGATGTTCTTTTTCATTTATGCCCACTTGTTTCTCAAGCACCGTGAGACCTCTTTTTATATTTTATTTTATCCTTCCTCCTTGTGAATCCCTGTGTCAGACATCTCAGCAGTTAGACAGCTTAAGAGCTTCTTTTCTTGGCTGATATTTGCTTTGACATCAGTGGGAATTCACATACGTAAATGAAAACTCTTATATGGAAAGAACTTTTTAAGGACCCATCTGGGTCAGCCAGATAAGTCTGAGAATGGTTCTCTATGTTGCTCAAGAAAATACAACTATTTACTACCGCAAGGTACTCCGAGTAGATTCATATAGGAATGCATTAGCTGTGTTGAAGAACATTTCATACCGTCATATGAAAATGTATCTTCCAATTTACAGCTTTTTTTTTAAAGATTGTTTTTGATGTGGACCATTTTTCAAGTCTTTACTGAAATTGTTACAATATTGCTTCTGTTTTATGTTTCGTTTTTTTTTCGCTGTGAGGACTGTGGGATCCTAGCTCCCCAACCAGGGATTGAACCCAGACCCCCTGCATTGGAAGGCGAAGTCTTAACCACTAGACCACCAGGGAAGTCCCAATTTACAGCTCTTCATGTAATAATTCCTAGTGTGATGCTTTAAAAAAATACATCATTACACAAATTTTGCAAAACAATGATGTGAGGTGGTATGGGGATATATTACCTTGGTAATTTTTAGGTAGATTAACTAAGGCATATATACAAGATTAGATCATTTGATCAAGACGGTAAAGGGCAGAATCAGGATTAAAATTTTAAGTGTTCTGATTATAAACAATACAAAAGATGGGTGATATTTAAATGATTTTTAAAGACCATAAAATGAACTCATTTTGAAAGCCCATTCAATTAAACCAGTATTTTTTGCTTATATAATGTGAAATGATTAATTCACTTATTCATTTATTTATGTATGCCAATATGCTGGTCTTTATTCAACAAGGATTTATTAATTACCTACTGTATGCCAGAAGTGCTACACACAGGAGCAGATGTAGAGATGAATAAAACAGGGTTTGTGCAGTATGTGGCAATGCAGTATAGTGCTTAAAATGCTGGCTCTTGAGTCAGAATTTGGGTTTTTTTTTTTTTTATATATCCAGAGTCAGATTAGACATTGGCCTATATCTCTGCATCTTCTATTTTCATATTAGTTACAGAACATATCTAATGTTCTATTTAAGGGCAAATTAGTCACAAAAATATACATCCAAAAAGATAATAGAAAAGTGAATAATGCTTTTCTATTTTGAGGTAACTTTAAACTTCCAAAAGAATTGCAAAAATAGTTCAAAGATTATATGAAATGTCCAGAATAGGTAAATCCAAAAGAGACAGAAAGTAGATTAGTAGTTGCTTAGGTCCAGAGGTGGGGCAGGATATGGGGGAGAAAAAAGAGTAACACTCTACAGCAGAGACCCTGAAAAGGAAGAGCAGGTGCTATTGAAAAGTCTGTGAGCAAGGAGGAATTTTAGGGTAAATGGACTGTTCCAGTTCCCTAAAGTACTGCTACTCAACCCGATGTCGCAGATCGGTTTGAAGGCGCAGGTGCGCTCTGTACCCATCCAGCACTTCCCTAAGGAAGACTGGGTCTCATCCCACTGCTCAGGCCACTGAATAGGAGTAAATTAAAAAAACTGACTGCCAGGACTTCCATGGTGGTCCAGTGGTTAAAACTCTGAGTTCCCAAGGGAAATAACTACTGCAGAGCAGAATAAAGAAAAAAGAATGAAAAGAATTGAGGAGAGTCTCAGAGAACTCTGGGACAACACTAAATGCAAAACATTCAAATTATAGGGGTCCCAGAAGAAGAAGAGAAAAAGAAAGGGACTGAGAAAATACTTGAATAGATTATAGCTGAAAACTTCCCTAACATAGAAAAGGATATAGTCAATCAAGTCCAGGAAGCACAGAGAGTCCCATACAGGTTAAATCCAAGGAGAAAAACACCAAGACACATGTTAATCAAATTATCAAAAATTAAATAAAAAGAAAAAACATTAAAAGCAGCAAGGGAAATGCAACAAATAATACACAAGGGGGCTTCTCCGGTGGCGAAGTGGTTGAGAGTCCGCCTGCCGACGCAGGGGACGCGGCTTCGTGCCCCGGTCTGGGAAGATCCCACATGCCACGGAGCAGCTGGGCCCTTGAGACATGGGCGCTTAGCCTGCGTGTCTGGAGCCAGTGCTCCGCAATGGGAGAGGCCACAACAGTAAGAGGCCTGCATACTTAAAAATAAATAAATAAATAAATAAATAAATACACAAGGGAATCCCCATAAGGTTAACAGCTGACCTTTCAGCAGAAACTCTTCAAGCCAGAAGGGAGTGGCAGGACATACTTAAAGTGATGAAAGGGAAAAACCTACAATCAAGATTACTCTACCAAGGAGCTCATTCAGATTCGACGGAGAAATTAAAACCTTTACAGACAAGAAAAAGCTAAGAGAATTCAACACCACCAAACCAGCTTTACAACAAATGCTAAAGGAACTTCTCAAGGCAGAAAACACAAGAGAAGTAAAAGACCTACAAAAACAAACCCAAAACAATTAAGAAAATGGTAAAAGGAACATACATATTGATAACTACCTTAAATGTAAATGGATTAAATGCTCAACCAAAAGACGCAGACTGGCTGAATGGATACAAAAACATGACCCATATATATACTGTCTACCAGAGACCCACTACAGACCTGGGGACACATACAGATTGAAAGTGAGGGGATGGAAAAAGATATTCCATGCAAATGGAAATCAAAAGAAAGCTGGAGTAGTAATTCTTCTATCAGACAAAATAGACTTTAATACTTACCTGGCAGGGGAGATACCATGATCACGAAGGTGGTTTTCCCAGGGCGAGGCTTATCCATTGCACTCCGGATGTGCTGACCCCTGCGATTTCCCCAAATGTGGGAAACTCGACTGCATAATTTGTGGTAGTGGGGGACTGCGTTCGCGCTTTCCCCTGAAAAAAAAAAAAAAAAAAAATAGACTTTAAAATAAAGACTATTACAAGAGACAAAGAAGAACACTGCAAAGTGGTCAAGGGATCACTCAAAGAAGAAGATATAACAACTGTAAATGTTTATGCACCCAACATAGGAACACCTCAATACATAAGGCAAATGCTAACAGCCATAAAACGGGAAATCAACACTAACACAATAATAGTAGGAGACTTGAATAACCCACTTTCACCAATGGACAGATCAGGCAAAATGAAAATAAATAAGAAAACACAAGCTTTAAATGACACATTAAATGAGACGGACTTAATTGATATTTATAGGACATTCCATCCAAAAACAACAGAATACAATTTCTTCTCAAATGCTCATGGAACATTCTCCAGGATAGATCATATCATGGGTCACAAATCAAGCCTTGGTAAATTTAAGAAAACTGAAATCATATCAAGTATCTTTTCCGAACACAGTGTTATGAGACTAGATAGCAATTACAGGGGAAAAAAACTGTAAAAAATACAAACACATGGAGGCTAAACAATACACTACTAAATAACCAAAAGATCACTGAAAAAAAAATCAAAGAGCAAATCAAAAAATACCTAGAAACAAATGACAAGGGGGACACGATGACCCAAAACCTATGAGATGCAGCAAAAGAAGTTCTAAGAAGGAAGTTTATAGCGATACAATCCTACCTCAAGAAACAAGAAACATCTCAAATAAACAACCTAACCTTACACCTAAAGCAATTAGAGGAAGAAGAACAAAAAAAGCCCCAAAGTTAGCAGAAGGAAAGAAACCACAAAGATAAGATCAGGAATAAATGAAAAAGAAATGAAGGAAACGAAAGCAAAGATCAATAAAACTAAAAGTTGGTTCTTTGAAAAGATAAACAAAATTGATAAACTACTAGCCAGACTCATCAAGAAAAAAAGGGAGAAGACTCAAATCAACAGAAATAGAAATGAAGTAGGAGGAGTAACAACTGACACTGCAGAAATACAAAGGATCATGAGGGATTACTACAAGCAACTGTAAGCCAATTAACTGGACAACCTGGAAGAAATGGATAAATTCTTAGAAAAGCACAACCTTCCGAGACTGAACCAGGAAGAAATAGAAAATATGAACAGACCAATCACAAGCACTGAAATTGAAACTGTGATTTAAAATCATCCAACAAACAAAAGCCCAGGACCAGATGGCTTCACAGGCAAATTCTATCAAACATTTAGAGAAGAGCTAACACCCATCCTTCTCAAACTCTTCCAAAATATAGCAGAGGGAGGAACACTCCTAAACTCATTGTACGAGGCCACCATCACCCTGATACCGAAACCAGACAAAGACGTCACAAGAAAAGAAAACCACAGACCAATATCACTGATGAACATAGATGCAAAAATCCTCAACAAAATACTAGCAAACAGAATTCAACAACAAATTAAAAGGTTCATACACCATGATCAAGTGGGATTTATCCCAGGGATGCAGTATTCTTCAATATATGCAAGTCAATCAATGTGATACACCATATTAACAAATTGAAGGAGAAAAACCATATGATCATCTCAGTAGATGCAGAACAAGCTTTTGACAAATTCAACACCCATTTATTAGATAAACTTTCTGGAGACTAGATAGTAGGCATGGAGGGAACTTACCTCAACATAATAAAGACCACATATGACAAACCTACAGCTAACATCGTTCTCAATGGTGAAACACTGAAACCATGTCCTCTAAACTCAGGAACAAGACAAGGTTGCCCACTCTCACCACTATTATTCAACATAGTTTTGGAAGATTTAGCCACAGCAATCAGAGAAGAAAAAGAAATAAAAGGAATCCAAATCGGAAAAGAAGAAGTAAAGCTGTCACTGTTTGCAGATGACATGACACTATACATAGAGAAGCCTAAAGATGCTACCAGAAAACTACTAGAGCTAATCAATGGATCTGGTAAAGTAGTAGGATACAAAATTAATGCACAGAAATCTCTTGCATTCCTACACACTAATGATGAAAAATCTGAAGGAGAAATTAAGGAAACACCCATTTACCACTGCAACAAAAAGAATAAAATGCCTAGGAATAAACCTACCTAAGAAGATAAAAGACCTGTATGCAGAAAACTATAAGACACTGATGAAAGTAATTAAGATGATACCAACAGATGGAAAGATATACCATGTTCTTGGATTGGAAGAATCAACATTGTGAAAATGACTATACTACCCAAAGCAATCTACAGATTCAATGCAATCCCTATTAAAATACCAATGGCATTCTTCACAGAATTAGAACAAAAAATTTCACAATTTGTATGGAAACACAGAAGACCCCAAATAGCCAAAGCAATCTTGAGAAAGAAAAACCTGGAGGAATCAGGCTCCCTGACTTCAGATTATACTACAAAGCTACAATAATCAAGACAGTACAGTACTGGCACAAAAACAGAAATACAGATCAATGGGACAGGATAAAAAGCCCAGAGATGAACCCATGCACATATGGTCACCTTATCTTTGATAAAGAAGGCAAGAATATACAATGGAGAAAAGACAGCCTCTTCAATAAGTGGTGCTGGGAAAACTGGACAGCTACATGTAAAAGAATGAAATCAGAACAGTCCCTAACACCATATACAAAAGCAAACTCAAAATGAATTAAAAATCCTAAACGTAAGGCCAGACACTATAAAACTCTTAGAGAAAACATAGGCTGTGAAATACATCACAGCAAGATCCTTTTTGACCCACCTCCTAGAGAAATGGAAATAAAAGCAAAAACAAACAAATGGGATCTAATGAAACTTAAAAGCTTTTGCACAGCAAAGGAAACCATAAACAACCTTAAGAACGGGAGAAAATATCTGCAAATGACAAAGGATTAATCTCCAAAATATACAAGCAGCTCATGCAGCTCAATATCAGAAAAACAAACAACCCAATCCAAAAATGGGCAGAAGACCTAAACAGACATTTCTCCAAGGAAGATATACAGATTGCCAACAAACACATGAAAGGATGCTCAACATAATTAATCATTAGAGAAATGCACATCAAAACTACAATGAGGTATCACCTCACACTGGTCAGAATGGCTATCATCAAAAATCTACAAACAACAAATGCTGGAGAGGGTGTGGAGAAAAGGGAACCCTCTTGCACTGTTGGTGGGAATGTAAGTTGATACAGCCACTATGGAGAACAGTATGGAGGTTCTTAAAAAACTAAAAATAGAACTACCGTATGACCTAGCAATCCCACTACTGGGCATATACCCTGAGAGAGCCATAATTCAAAGAGTCATGTACCACAGGGTTCATTGCAGCACTATTTACAGTAACCAGGACAACCTAAGTGTCCATCGACAGATGAATGGATAAAGAAGATGTGGTACATATATACAATGGAATATTACTCAGCCATAAAAAGAAACAAAATTGATTTATTTGTAGTGAGGTAGATGGACCTACCGTCTGTCATACAGTGTGAAGTCAGAAAGAGAAAAACAAATACCGTATGCCAACACACATATATGGAATATAAAAAAAACAAAAAATGGTCTTATGATCCTAGGGGCAGGACAGGAATAAAGACGCAGATGTAGAGAATGGACTTGAGGACACGGGGGCGGGCAAGGGTAAGCTGGTACGAAGTGAGAGAGTGGCAGGCACATATATACACTACCAAATGTAAAAGAGACAGCTAGTGGGAAGCAGCTGTATCGCACAGGGAGAGCAGCTCGGTGTTTTGTGACCACCTAGAGGGGTGGGATAGGAATGGTGGGAGGAAGACGCAAGAGGGAGGGGATATGGGGATATATGTATACATATAGCTGATTCACTTTGTTATAAAGCAGAAACTAACACAACATTGTAAAGCAATTATACCCCAATAAAGATGTTAAAAAAATAAAAAGAGAGTAACAGAGGAGTATGGGCTTTCTTTTAGGGTGTCTCCATTGCTAGTACAGTTGTTTTCCAATGCTTATGTTTATATATCTACCCAGTTGACCCTTGAATAACATGGGTTTGAGCTGTACAGGTCCACTTATACGTGGATGTTTTTTCAATAAATGCATACTACTGTACTACACAATCCGAGAATGTGGAATCGCAGATACCAAGGGCTCATTATAAAGTTATACTGTGGATTTTTGACTGCATGGAAGGGCTGTTGCCCCTAACCTCCAGGCACTGTTCATGATCAGCTTTATTTTTATGTCTGTAATTATGTCAGTATCACCTGTCATTTTTAGTGTTTAGGTTGGGAAGGGGATGGAGATGAGAGGTCTTAACTGCCACGTTGATCCTATCCCTCCACTAATTCACATTTGACTTTCAAATTCAAATATTTTCTCTGTAATAATAGCAAGTCAAAATGTTATTTGTGCCTACTGACCCCTGTCAGTTAAAATATTTCACATAGCAGGATGCCTCCCTTCAAGTACAGTCCTGCAGTTTTAGAAGTTCATGACATGCATTGAATCTATGAGTGCTTCTACAGAATGTTCTGAAGCCTCATCACCCCTAAGACTCTCCCCTTACCCAGATACATTTGCTCAAGAGACCATCTCATTATATAAGTGCACTCCTAAAGAAATGCTGGTTTGTTGGATGCCATTCTTAGCATTATACACAATTCACTTATGAAAAGCCAGGAAACAGACAATTCCTTTTCATGCTCATTTTCGATTTTGGAATTGATAAAATTGACCATACTACCCACTGAACTGTTTTCCTCACCAACCCAGAACTGTTGAATATGTGACAGTCAATAAGAGATTATGATAGTGTAAAATTTCCAGCTCTCCAAATCAATTATCTTTTATTGAGACAAAAGTGCAAATATGTTTTAAGATATCAAATTAGGGATATTGCCAAGTTTGACAAGAACCATGTACAATACAAAACCTGATGTTTAGCCTTTAATTTCAGATTATTAGCAAGTTTAGGGGAGGTTAAGTACATAGACTCTATTTTGAATTTTATTTTATTTTATTTTTATACAGCAGGTTCTTATCTATTCTATACATATTAGTGTATACATGTCAATCCCAATCTCCCAATTCATACCACCACCACCACCACCCCCGCTTTCCCTCCTTGGTGTCCATATGCGTGTTCTCTACATCTGTGTCTCTATTTCTGCCTTGCAAACTGGTTCATCTGCACCATTTTTCTCGATTCCACATATATGCATTAATATATATTTGTTTTTCTCTTTCTGACTTACTTCACTCTGTATGACAGTCTCTAGGTCCATCCACGTCTCCACAAATGACCCAATTTTGTTCCTTTTTATGGCTGAGTAATATTCCACTGTATATATGTACCACATCTTCTTTATCCATTCGTCTGTCGATGGGTCTTTAGGTTGCTTCCATGACCTGGCTATTGTAAACAGTGCTGCAATGAACATTGGGGTGCATGTGTCTTTTTGAATTATGGCTTTCTAGGGGCATATGCCCAGTAGTGGGATGGCTGGGTCATATGGTAACTCTCTTTTTAGTTTGTTAAGGAACCTCCATACTGCTCTGCAGAGTGGCTGTTATCAATTTACATTCCCACCAACAGTGCAAGAGGGTTCCCTTTTCTCCACACCCTCTCCAGCATTTGTTGTTTGTAGATTTTCTGGTGATGCCCATTCTGATCCTGTCCATTGACAGACTCTTTCTAAGTTCTCTTTCTGATCATCCTAATTGCATGTATAATAACTAACCCCTAACCTAAATACATAGTGTACCAGGTTTGATTCAAAATGACCTAAAGAGGTGTTTCTAATCATAATTAGCTACCATAAAACACTACTGTATAGTAAGGAATCATTTTTGTTGCTGATATCTCAATATCAGAACCCATCAAAATTAGTTTACCTACCAAGAGCTCATCTGTCCAAGAAATGAAACCATCTGTAGTCCCAAATACTAATCGTAAAGTAACAGTTTTTTTTCGCTTTGACTTTTGAGCAGGTAGTATCATTATCAGAAATTTTACTGGCCAAAGTGTTAGTGTGTCCTTGCTATTGTTTTACATAAAACTTTTACAAACTAGAGTATATGGTTTTCAAGCTTCCGAAAAGCAGCGTATTATCGAAATAGAGAAAGTGTATGAAAGGCAGGATGTGCACGCAGCAGCCAGAGGGCTCACAGTTCTAAAACACTGAGCTGCTCCTGAAAGTACCAGAACTTTATATGTCACAGGCTGTTCAAAATGATGATCCTATATGGTAAACCAAATATTAGAAGATAGTAGGTCCATCCCATAAATTCTAATTAAAATAAATGGCATATATAACAAATACATAAAATATTTTCTTTCACTAGAACATTTTTAAAGTTTGGGTATTTAAAGTGCTAAGCTATTGGAAAATTTTATATATCCAGAATGATTCATGCATGGAGGGCTCTTGTTAGACAAGATGTTTCTGTAATTATTTTTGTGAAACGTAATTATTTCAAAGATTAAACAGGTTCAAGGACATTTTTCTCAACAGACCATCTTATGAAGTACTTGAATCATGTCTTTATATAAGGAATAGACCATTCAATAAGGTCATTAACCAAGGGTCAAAGCCAAGCATATGAGAGCATTACATGTCAGAGGTGTTGTATATGCAGCGCTAAACCAATAGGTAGAGACATTCAAACTAATTAATTTAAATCAAAAAAGGGAAAAAAATAACTCAAATTTAGTCAGAATAGACAATGTTATTCCTCCGCCCATTAAAACATTGTTTGCTAGAATCAAAGTAGTTTCTGGTTCTTTAGTCTTTAAGTATGTAAACAAGTGCCAAAAATGTTACATGTTCTGTGATAGAAAAATGTAATAGAGTCCGGAAAAAGGGAAGGAGGTTAATTTAACATTATAGGGAGGGTTCACAATGCTTTATGGAATATGCACTAAGCTGAATCTTGAAAAAGGAGATAGTGTCATCAGGCACAAATAGATGGAAAATTTCTGATAGACTTTTAATGTGTGCTTAATAAATATTTCTAAGAAAACTGTGAATGAATGGGTGAATGAATGAGTGTACCCATGATGGAATAGAATTGTGTCAGTGAAGCCAAAGACATAGAAAACACTCTGAAACATTAATAAGTTGTCAATCAATCAGTATGACTAGAGCACAGATTACACTGTAGGAGGTGGTGAAAGGTAAAGATTGTCATATGGGCAGGTTAAATGATAGAACACCTCTTCTAAATTAGAATTAACTTCTTAACATTAAAGTCAGTGGGAATAATTTAGGTCTTAACAGAAGAGTATCACTGTCATATATATGTGTGTGTATATATATATATATATATATATGTATACATATATATATATATTTGAGATCACAATAGCAGCAATGTGTAAGGAATAAAGAAATGAAATTGATTTGAAATGCCATTCATGCTATCAAATTGACAAAGTTTTTTATAAGTGTAAGTATCTAGTATTGGCATAGGTGACAACTATCTAGATTGAGGACAGTGGTAAAATTGGGAAAACTCCCATGTAAATGGGAAAAAGATTGTTTAATTCTCTATAGTCATACAAAACAACCTTGATGTAACAGTAGAGAAGGTGAAGTACTGACTTGATATGAGGGTTGGAATTGGAAAAGCAGAAGGTAAAGTGGATCAATACATTGATGGTATCAAACAGAAACTGCACTAAACAAAGGTAAATAGGCAAGAAAGACTTTATTCAAGACTACTGCAATAAGGGAGAGAGTCCAGAGCTCAGTCTGAACTCACTCAACTCCTCTGAGGGAAGGGGGATCCTAGACCACCTTTGTTCGCTAATTGGCTGTAGCCAAAGAAAAAGGATACTTTCTCATATTTTCATGACAGGAGACAGATTTACATCGTGAAGCAAGGTACCCACTGATTAAGGTTTACTCTCCCACAGACCGGGTGATAAGGACAGTATCTTTGCTGAGGATTAATCATCAAAGGAATGGCTCCCAAGTCCCAGAGAAAGATATTTCTGGGTAGCACAACAGGCAAAAAGCATTATAAAAGATCTAAATCTCAAAGGGGCACTGAAAGAATTTATAATTTTAAGTTTTCTTATGTAAATGATCTAGAAAAAGGAAGGTCAGGGACCTAGACTCGGGAAGCCAGCTTTAGTCAGACTGGGAGGAATATTAAGGTCCTCTTGGTCAATCGGAAG
>NW_006783288.1:2212227-2225214 GCF_000442215.2 Lipotes vexillifer
TTACACAGAGTCAAACCTAAGTGGTGGAAACCACGGAAGCCATCAGACAGGTGGTGGATTGGAAGGTAATAAAAACGTCAAGAAATTGGGTGTTTTCATGAGGTTTAAGAACAAAGTATAGGGAGTGAAAGACAGAGAGGTGAATGTACAGGAGATGGCAGTAAATATTAATATGTTCTATATTGCAATTTAACATTTTGGGATGCATTTTGACATGGCTATGAATGTGGGTTTCTGATATGTTGGGTGGATGAAAGCATTAAAACCAAAGAAGAAAAGCAGAGGCTAGGTTGAGATCTACTGTTAACAGTAATGGGACTTCTGGTGTATTCTTTGTGCTAAACATATTGCATGTAATGAGCTCTAATCCCCACACCGTGGAAAACGCTGTCAGATGACTTTGCTCCCATTTGAACACATTCTTGCAATGCTTCATTTAAAAGTACGGCTTGAAACCTGGTGTAAACTAAATGTTCCAGATTGTCATGATTCTGGAGTATTTGTGACTGTGTTAGTATGTTTTTTGGTTGTTTGTTTTTTGCTTTGTATTTTTGTTTCTACTCTCATAGACAGACTATCAGGGCTTCTAACTCCTTCCTGGTGCCTTTCTCAGCAATTCTAATTGGATGTTTTAATCTAAGAAATAAAATAGGCGTGTCGAATTTTAGAGACTAGAAATAATTAATACTTATTGTTGCTGGGAAGTTGAATGGGTGTAGGAGAGGCAGCAGAGTTACTTTTTACTGTAAATACTTCTGTATTATTGGAATTACTACAGTAAGTCTATAATTCCTTTTAAATTTAAAAAGCCCATTTAAAAAAATTATTTATAGATTAATTGCTTTAAATGAGCACCTGAGGGACTTTCCCCTGACAAAAATTAGTGAGTGTTAGTGTTTGAGCTTTGTGGCTTCTTTTTCTGATTGCCCCGAGGTCTTCTCGGTGTCCTTTTCAAGTTTATTGGTGCCCTCTAGATATGTGAGGTCACCAAGTTTTTGAATTTTGAATTTCGGCATTATTACATGCACACATTTTCTAATTTCAAAAGACAAGAATAGTGACAAAAAATCTGGGATCCAATAGTTTCCATTATTTAGCAGTGAAGTGGTTAAAAATCCCATTGTAGTGGATTTCAATGTTTTAGTGTTCTTTGCACTTGAAAAATGCTTTCTCTTGTCATCAGTAGGGAGTACTCTGCTCTTCTCATATTATGCATCATATTTTCATGACAGGAGACAGATTTTTCTCAGTCAGAATAGGGAAAAACATCAATTATTAATCAGACATAAATTATTCCTAATCTACACACAATGCCTAATCCCTGGTTCACAGAAATGCAAATTGTGCTTCAAAAACAATATGTGAACAAGTCATTTGTTTGCAGAAGACAGGAGCCCAGGTTCACTATAAAATATAGAACAAATAATTCAAGCTCATTTCAAAGAATATGCTGATGGAAGTTTATCCAGAACTGCAAGGAAATGGAAAACCATACAAACAAAATACAAGGTGAACTTGCTTTTGGTACATAAAAAACAAATAGTGTATCCACTGTAGCTAGTTTTCAATTCTTCAAGAAAGTTAAGAATTAACTGAAAAATTGTACTAATATATTCTTTACTACGAATAGTAAAAACACTAAATAAATAACAAAGGAAGTGACGATGGTTTTAGGAGGCCAATTTTTCTTTACCCTAGCAGGAACACTCAAAACAGGACCCTAAATCAATCATGAAAGCAGTTGTAGCCTTTAACATTATAAACAACTGTCCTCTGATAAAACAGCTATCCTAGACTGAAGGTAATGTACAGAGTCATCTAGCCTAAACCATGCAACGTGTGTGCCCTCTCCTATTCCAGTAAACTTCAATAGGCTTTGCAGTAGTAGAAGTGGTTAGATGCTCTCCTGGATTTACGCATTCCTCCCTATGTTCAGCTTCATAAAGCCTCCATATACCCAGCATCAAAGTAACTGAGTCAGGAAAGGTTCTACTACTACCCATTCCTAGAAAGATGGGGACTTTTCCTGATCTACACCATTTCAAATTTCAGATCGCAAAATCCCCGGTTAGTTGAAAAGTATTATTGTTATACTACTAAAGGAAAGGAGGGCAAGTTCTGTATTTTACCACTTACGTAGACTCATTCATTTTAGCAATGGCTTTAAGGATATGTGTACAGAGTAATGCATCATTTTCTCAAGTATTTTCTCTAAAAGTTGATCCTTATGAGATTCTCTTTAAAAAAAACAAACAAACAAAAAAACCCCCAAAAGAACCCACACAGACTGGTCAATAAATTTGACCAATGATGAATGTGTAGGGCTGAGGGATGCTCCTTTTTCTTAATTTCCCTTATCCCTCCCTGTTCCTCCAAAGATGATGATTTATTATTCTGATTGTCTGGACAGATTTCCTAATACTTATTTGAACCTCTCTGATTACTGGGTTGGGTAAATGCTGCTTTAACAGGTGCATCTGTGGCACTGTGTGCTTTAGCACCCGTTTTGGTGCAGGTGAGCAGGTTCACCAGCCTGGGTCCTTTCTCTGGACCTAACACTCTTGCTTTTCTTTCTCTTTCTGTGTGTTTTTTTGTTCTAGCACTTCCTGCCATACAGTTTGGTGGGTTAGGTTATCTCAGACTGGCGACCTCACTCTCTGGCCTTTCTCCTTTTCTTTCTTGCATACATTCCCTTCAGGGAATGAGTTAGGAAATAAGTTAGTATTCACTCAGAGCAAGTCCACCATATTCTGTCATCTACTTCCTATTTTCATTTAAATGGATGGTAACCTCACTTGCAGCCTGGCTCAGCTGGCCATATTGGTCTTAGAATGAACAGAATCACATTGGTAAGCTTGGGTAAATGAACAGAAATCATTTATTCCTATGTATTTCACCAGTATACTTAAGAGACTTCATTGGAGTATCAGGCATTCACATTATTAAGATGGTACTTTGAGTTCCTATTTATTATTGTCATTGATTATTCTGTATACAGTTTCCCCTGGGGCTCTTGCAGAGAGAAAATGTGATTAGTACAAGGCCAACTTAGGACATGCTTGTGTCTCCTGGCCATAAACCTTTATAACGCTATCAAAACCCACTATTATTTCTAATAGACACTGTCTCCTGTTCAGAGAGTCCCAAAGTGCTTGTGTGTATTAAAATACCTGAGAAGTTTTAAAGAAAATAAGTCTTTAACTATGTAAGTTGTGTTCTGAAAGTCATTTAAACATAAGATTTTTAAAAGGTATCTCCTACATTGTTATGAATATCTCACATATCCCAGAGACATTATTTGGGAACATCTGCTCTATGATGTTGAGGACATAAACCATTGTTTATGTAGTTTAAGAAAAGTATCAATTTGACCCAAACTGCCTGTAAAACTGCCCAAGTTTTCCATCTCACTCTACATGTGTAGATTTCCCTTAAATCAATAATACTGGAAACAAAAATATCACTCAACCAAAATATTACTCAAATAATTGATTTCCTTAATAACATACCTCACATTTCAACTTCGTATAGGAATCTTCCTCAAGAATAATTAGATCTCGAGGAAATCAAAATTAAGACTTTAAAAATTACCTATATATCTTTTATTTCTTGTTAAATATCTAATCTTAAACTACAGAAAAAATCTATAGAAAATTAATACGATAAATGCCTTGACATCAGTTCATGTATAGAACCCTCACACAAATTACCAAGGACATTTATTTTTGGAGTATTATTTTCATAATACTCTTTATCTCTCTCATTACTCCTGAGTTTCTCTGAAAGTAAGAATAAGCTCTCTTGCTATAGGAATTATCTGAATTGAAACTAACCAAGAGGAATAACATATGAATATCACAAACTGGTAATTTCATACAGAAGTTCAAATATCCCTGTGCTGCCAAAAATCCCAACGTGGGCGGCATCCTTCTCACTTTTCCCTAAGATACGTGTCTATATGAGTCATGTCATATTAATGACATTCTGTCATTTTAGATACATTCAAAAATAACACAGAATTTACCAGAGCCTTCTTCCTACTTTTCTGAGATTATGAAAGTAATGCATTTAGTACTGAGTTAGTTTATTTTTAAAATATACAATGGGTCTTTTAGACACAGAGGAACCAAATAAATTAGAAGTTTTTTAATGTAAAGAAAAATTTGCTTGTATAACTTTCATTAGCAACATTGCACAACAATTAAGGTATATCATGTCCAGCAGCCAGTAGCATACATAAAGCCAAGTTAACTCTTTCTCTGGCCAACAGCCTATCCCTTCTTTTCTTGATGAACGGGAAATGAATGAAAGTTCCTTAATACCAGGTTGATCTAGGAGGTCTGTCTAAAGAAAGTAAGTTCCTTATTATAATGTACCTATTTGAGAAGCTCAGGAACTCAGAAACCCAGGCATGACATCATTGTTCCTATTTTTGTTCAAGTTGACCCAATCATAAAAACAAGAAGTTGACAGAAAATCATTCTGGAACATTTTGATTATGAGTTGTTTGGGTAAGTATAAGTTTCTCCTCTCAGAAACCAGAATCTAAGTGGGCTCCTCTGTATCAACAAACACCACATCCAGGTACTTCCAAAAGAGACCAAGTTTGAAACTTGGGAACAGAATTAATAGTGGAAACTCCAAACTTTATATCAGAGTTAGTAATATAAGAGGCTACTGGCCCCCTAGTTGAAGTTTATAATCCCACTTCGAATTAACAGATTTTAGAGACATGTCCTTCAGCCACTGATTCCTCCAATATACTTTCAAAGGAAAATAGTTTCTTGTACCAAATGACTTTCATAAGATACAATCTGTCATCCAAGAGTGAACGTTAAATTGCTACAAAACTGAATGGCTAGAATACATCAAAATTAATTGACGGATCAATTTCTTACATGTAAAATAAACATAAGCAAACACGTCATGTAGGAGAAAATAATAGACTTAAGCCTAGGCTCTCTCCAGCCTCACATCATATGCTCAGCATTACTAGTCTGGATACATGGAAGTACACTGACTGTCTCATAGGTGGAAGGCCATGTATTTTCAAAGTTTTCTGGCAACGAACTTTTACCACTTTCTTTTCAGAAGATGTAAATCTTCTGTGTTACATGCAGTTGTCTTCCTCCGGTCCCTGAGACCTATAAGATACTCACAAAGCATAGCTACGATAAGACCCCCGTTCCAGACAGGCTGGTTCCTACCCTGTCCTGGGCATGAACGTTGTCACTCCTCCCTCTGCTCCTTTTCCCTCTGCTCATTTTCTAGCCACTTTTCTCATGCTTTCCATCAAACATTCCCAGTCTTCCCTATTCCAAATTCTTCTTGGAAAGACCTATGACACTGATTTTTCTGGAGCCTTCATCTAGCCCTTGCTATAGACTCAGTTGAGTCACAAAATAACTTTTCATGTATGTCTTGAAGAATTCCCACTCCGGAAAAGAGACAGTTGGTAGCCTCCCAAACATCCAGCACAGAGCTTTGCACTTGGTGGATGCTAAATAAATTGAATCTACCATGTCTGTACTTTGATGATCCTAGGATTTGCTTAGGTCCTAAACGCAAATGTTCTTAAAACCCCATGTTTGGACACAATTTGCTTTATCATACCAGAATTCCCTTATTAAGGGTTTGCACTCTGCTTTTTAGCAAGAATGTTTGAATTTTCCCAAGCACATGTTAAAGTGTCTATGGCTGTAAACTCATCTCTAAACCAAATGGAACCCCCAACCTCAAGTTCAAAGGAAAAGGCCTGCCACCTATGTCACTGAACAGTCCAGCCAGACTCCTTTCCTCCTCTGCTCTGTTCAATTTCTCCAGCACAATTGCCAGTACAGTGATGAATGCAGAAATGGAAAGAATGCAATACTGCACATGATTGATTGCATGGCAAAGGGAGAAACCTACAGAAAACCCCAAGCTGGGAACTTATTTTATATCATTCCCTGTTGCTACTCAGTCATGAATGCCTCTGTGATTCATTTCAACCCTTTGAAATCTCTTGGTATTTGTAACATGCTCTGAACCAGATATAAATTGATTGCTCAGCCTTACCTTTTTTTTTAATTGATTTTTGTTTTACTAAAATTTAGCAACACATTTAATATTGCTTACATATGGCTTTTATTTCTGCTCAGGGAAGAAAAAGGATAATGTTACCTCAAGAAGATTTTGTAACTTAAGAGAGCATTTTGTGGTTTCTATAAAGTAATCACTTTTTCTTATGTGTTAGAGAGCATGCCTCACTAGAAATGGAAGATAACCGTGTATGTTTCTGGAATTGAATTATTCCAGCATATTTCTTAAATGAATATGTAGTTATTAAAATATGTAATGTAGCTGAGAACTGCAAGTTTTGGTCAGCACAGGTGATGTGCTATAAAACAGAATGGAGCTGACTAGGATTTCAGCAAGTGTTCCTTGATATGTAAACTTATCTTTTTAGAAGCATTCTTAAAGAAGAGACTAGTATTCAATATAAAGCAGTCAACAGCAAACAAAAAATTGCTCATTCAAGCATAACAGATCTTTATCATAGTCCACTAAATGCTAAAGCAACATATGAACTTCTGTTTCCTAACCAAAGGACAAAATAGTTAGTGGTTTTGGTTTTAACTAATTGTCCCACATGAAATAAATAGGCTGCTTGCTCTGTGTGTGTTCCAAACACGTAAGTGTTAATAAGCAGTTTAGGATTCAAAGGCCAACATGGTAAAATCGGGCCTCTTTGACATTTCTGCTTACCAGAATTTTTAAACGACAGCTTGCAATATTGCCTAAGTGTTTCCTCTAGGTAACAGCCCATTAATGCAGGAACAGATTGCTTATTCCTCTGGGAGCTGGCTGGAATCAAGCAATTTGTAAAAGGATTTCTCCATAGTTTAGCTTTTTTCAAGCATGAATTCTTTAGGTGAAGAATGAGGACAGTATGGCTCCTAAAGCCTTGGAACAAGCATTCTATGTTATCCTAACTTCAGCCATTAAATATTTTTAATGTGACATTTAATTCTTCCCCTTCAACAGCTACATGTGTGTTTGCCTAATTAGACGCATCATGAACCTAGGATGTGTTTAGTTGCAGTTATATCTTATTTATCAAGGAAAATACTGCTTCAAACATCTACAAAAGTTCACAGTAAGTCTGCAAATGATCTGATCAACACTTTGGAAAGTACAATAGTAGTCCTTTGAGTTTCTTAACCAAAATAAGTGAGTGCCTTTCATATCTGTTATTTACAAATACCAAGTTCCAGTAAGTGCAGACTCTACTGAGGGCAAAAACTCTTCAAATCAGCATATACTGTGAAATAAGAAAAGAACAGAGCCTAAGGCATTCATCTTGATTTGAATCCTCCCTCTTCCCCTTACTACATATATATTCCGGGCAAGTTATTTCAACTCTCAAAGCCTCAGTGATCTCATCTATAAAACAGAAAAGTTAGTATCTACTATGTTCGATCTAAATAAGATAACCTGTAAATTACATAACATAATTTTTACTGAACACTAAAAAGTCAATAAATGGAGTATTATCAGTTTAACCACAAAGATCCTGAATCTTCCAACCTTAACAGCGTCACTCTCACCTTTAAATGGTTAGAACATTATGTTTGCCATGGGACAGACGTCTCAGTGCCATGCTTTTCTGCCACGATTATAGAGTCAGGGAAGGGCTAATTTATGATCTCCTGAAATTTCTTACTCTGCTCCCCTGAAAGCTAGATTTTAATTATCTTTCATAGCTTTTCTCAATTTCTGAGAATTTTTCTTTCCACCCCATTTTATGCCAGACTTGAAGGAATCTTTCTCCATGTGTTTTCCCTAAAGGATTATCTACCAACAACACAAGGCTGTTTCTCTGTAGTATCTTCACTGAATATTTGTGGGTAATTAAAAATAATTATAGCATGAAGCAAAATGTGACTTTAAAATGAATGACAGATATAACTGTTGCCAGAAAATTATTACTTAATCACCAAAGTAGAGGATTTCTTATTTGTTTTATGACTTCAATATGAGTTGGCCTGCTGTCATGTCGGTGGGGCTCTCTCTCTTTCTCCAGACACTTCCTTTTTCTTCTCCTTTCCACATCTTCCAAGCCTATTTCTTCTCAATTGCCATAAGACAATCCTCAGATTCCTGACCTTCAGTGCAAAAAAGGCTTTTCTTATGATTCATCCCTATGGACACATCAAATATCTCTGTACTCCTCTATATTTTCCAGACTCTTTTGCAGTTACATTGAGGCCACATAACCACTTCCGGTCAACTAGTTGTGAGCTGAAATGATGAGTTTTCACTTTAGGGCCAAAGGATTTCAGAGCCAGTGTGTTTCCTTTATTTCTATCTTCCCCTACCAAGCTGACCTTGAACACATGTATTCAAAATGTAGATTACAAAATATAAAGGTCAACTAAATATATATTAGACCTTGTGGAGTAAGAAATAAACACTGTATTAAACTATCGAGATTTGAAGTTTTTAATTAATTTTTTTCATACTAACATATCCTCTCTTGAGATTAGCCCTTTGGAAAATACCCCAATATTCATACACAAGAACATCCATGTACTTGATCTCATGGGAAAAAAAAAAAAGCTCTGTAAGAGAAATTACCCTACAGCAGCAACTACTAACTGCTCAAACTGAAACCATTTTTTAAAATAACTTTATGATCATTAATAAAGGATTTGTTAATAAAGATCATTCTCATCACTTATTTATGTTTCAGAAAGAACTTGCATTGAGCATTAGTAAAATTTACAGCTATTTTCCACCCTTCTGAATATGTTATCTAGACATTCTAATACCAATATCTAAGAATGAGCCACCAATACTTTTGTGATACAGGTAGTGACAAAACTCTAGACTGTGTTTTCAGGAATTTCTATATGTTTGGAGTAGTTTAGCAATTTTCCAGAAAGACATCCCAAATGATACTATTTTGTCCTTTGCTATGTTAAATTCTTATTCAAAAAAAGACCCATGAAGACAGACTCAGATAACGAAAAGATGAATTTTAAAAGACTTCATGAATTTAAGTAGGACTCAAAGAGGAAAACTAATTTTAATCCATAAATGTCCCTAATTATTTCCAGGGATGAAGGCAAAACATTATTTCTTATAAGCAATGATGCAACCACTTGTAACGGGAAAAACTGTAAGTAACTTTCTCATGAAACTGTCACCTTAGGATAGTAACAAGACATGGAAGATTCCTATGGGTAAGGGTTTACACATAACAGTAAACAAAAATGTTTTTGTGTATAATGCGTTTTGTTTTATTTTTTGGAGTATAATTGCTTTACAATGTTGTGTTAGTTTCTGCTATACAACAAAGTGAATCAGCTCTATGTATACATATATCCCCTCCTTCTTGGACCTCCCTCCCACCTCCCTCCCCATCCCACCCATCTAGGTCACCACAGAGCACCGAGCTGAGCTCCCTGTGCTGTACAGCAGGTTCCCACTAGCTATCTATTTTACACATGGTTGTGTATATATGTCAATCCTAATCTCCCAATTCATCCCACCCCTCCTTCCCCCACTGTGTCCACACAGCCGTTCTCTATATGAGTCTCTATTCCTTCCTTACAAATACGTTCATCTGTACCATTCTTCTAGATTCCACGTATGTGAGTTAATATACAATATTTGTTTCTTTCTTTCTGACTTACTTCACTCTGTATGACAGACTCTAGGTCCATCCACATCTCTACAAATGACCTTGTTAAAAAAAAAATCTTCCGCCAGCCGATTCAGGGGACACGGGTTCATGCCCCGGTCCGGGAAGATCCCACATAACGCGGAGCGGCTGGGCCTGTGAGCCATGGCCGCTGAGCCAGCACGCCCGGAGCCTGTGCTCCGCAACGGGAGAGGCCACAAAAGTGAGAGGCCCGTGTACCACAAAAAAAAAAAAAAAAAATCTGTTTTTCTGTCTCAGACCAGAAGAAAAAATAGGACAGAAATACGAACAGCCCTTTCATAGAAAATTAATTGCATATGACTTTTAACCATAACAAAGTGCAAAGTAAAACTATACTGACATGCCATTTCTCTCCTGTTAGAGTGAAAAAATCCAAAACTTGATAACATAATTTTGGATAAAGTTCTTTAAGCACAAGAATTCTCATGCCTCACTAGAGATAATAAAAAATGGCATAACACTTATGTAAAGAGATTTGGAAACATCTATAAAAAGTATGTATTTACATTCTGATCTACAAGTACTACTTTTAGAAATCTATCACAGAGACACACTGAAAACAAATATAAAGATGTGTACACAAAGTTCTTCTATGCATAATTATTTGAAATGGCACACAAATTGGAATTAACCCAAATAAAAAGTTCGAAAACTAGAGGACTAACTAAATATAGTATGAGTATACCATGAAATAACATATGGCATGCCCTCCCAATGCAGCAGTACCTAGCTTTAAAAAGAAATGAGACTACCTCTATATGCAATTATAAAACAATTAACATAAGTATTAACTAAACAAAGCAAGGTGGAGTGCACTGTGTATCACAAACTACTGTTTATCTGTGAAGGGAAAAGGCCATATTTATGTACGTGTATTTTCTCACGTTAAAAATAATAGAAGATAAGTTTTTAAAAAAATGGTGATATGAAACGAGTAAAAGAAGTAGGTAAAGAGTGGGCAAAGAATCTGATTAGACATTTCTATAAAGAAGATATACAAATAGCCAATAAGCACATGAAAAAAATGCTCATCATCCTTAACCACCAAGGAAATGCAAACCAAAACCACAGTAAGATACCGCTTTATAACCTTTACGTTGGCTATAATCAAAAATACAGAGAGTAAAAAGTGTTAAAAGAATGCGGAGAAATCCAAACACTCGTACACTGCTGCAGGGAACGTAAAATGCTGCAGTCATTTTGGAAGAGTCTGTTAGGTCCTCAGAAAGGTAAAACTAGAGTTACCACATGACCCAGCAATTCCACTATGAGGTATGTATATTCAAGAGAAACGAAATCATATGTCTGTGCAAACATTTTACACACAAATTTCATGGAATTATTCAAAATAATTGTGAAAGAACTGGAAATAACCTAAATGTCCATAAATAGCAAAACGGAAAAATAAAAATGTGTAAAGGAACAAAGTACTAAACTATCCTCTAACATGGATGCACCTTGAAAACATTATGTTAAGAGAAAGAAGCTGACACAAAAGGCCACATATTATATGATTCCATTTACATAAAATGTCCAGAATAAGCAAATCTATAAAAACAGAAAGTATACTAGTGGTTAAGTAGATGGAGGGTTGGAGGGAAATGGGGGTGACTGCTAATAGTGGAGATGCAAGGGATAGAATATAGACTAATTCTTTCAATGTATCATGTTTTATAGATTTGACATTGGAGTCATGCAAATTTTATGTCTTTATAAAACAAAATAAATTTTTTAAAGTATACCCCAAAACTTTACTGAATTCATCAGTTAACTTTAACATTTTTTGGTGGGGTCTTTGGGGCTCTCCATATACAGTATCAAGTCATCTGCAAACAGTGACAGTTTTAATTCTTCTTTTCCAATTTGGATTCCTTTTATTTCTTTTTCTTGTCTGAGTGCTGTGGCTAGGACTTCCAATACGATGTTGAGTAAAAGTGGTGAGAGTGGGCAACCTTATCTTATTCCTGATCTTAGAGGAAAAGCTTTCAGCTTTTCACCGAGTATGATGTTAGCTGTGGGTTTGTCATATATGGCCTTTTTATGTTGAGGTATGTTCCCTCTATACCCACTTTGTTGAGAGTTTATATCATAACTGGATGTTGGATTCTGTCAAATGTTCTTTGTGCATCTATTGAGATGATCTTATGATTTTTCTTCTTTTGTTTTGTTAATGTGATGTATCCCATTGACTGATTTGAGGATACCGAATCATCCTTGCATCCCTGGGAAAAATCCCACTTGATCTTGGTGTATGATCCTTTCAGTGTATTGCTGAATTTGGTTTGCTAGTATTTTGTCGAGAATTTTTGCATCTATAATCATCAGGGATATTGGCCTGGAGTTTTCTTTTATCGTAGTATCTTTGTCTGGTTTGGGTATGAGGATAATACTGGCTTCACAGAACAAATTTGGAAGTGACCCTTCCTCTTCAATTTTTTTGGAATAGTTTGATAAGGATAGGTATTAATTCTTTAAATGTTTGGTAGAATTCACTTGTGAAAGTTCTGGCCCTGGACTTTGTCTGTTGGAAGTTTTTTGATTCCTGATTCAATGTCATTACTAGTAACTGGTTTGCTCAGATTTTCTATTTCTTCCTGATTCGGTCTTGGAAGATTGTATGTCTCTAAAATTTTATCTCTTTGTTTTAGGTTGTCCAATTTGTTAGTGTATAATTGTTATAATCCTTTGTATTTCTGGGTGTTGGTTCTGACTTCTTTTTAATTTCTGGTTTTATTTGGGCCCTCTCTTTCTTCCTTGATGAATCTGGCCAAAAATGTATCCGTTTTGTTTAATTTTTTCAAAGAATCAGCTCTTAGTTTCATTGATCTTTTCTATTTTTTTAGTCTCTATGTCATTTATTTCCACTCTGATCTTTATCATTTCCTTCCTTCTACTAACTTTGGGCTTTGTTTTTATTTTTCAAGTTCCTTTAGGTATGATGTTAGATTGAGATTTTTCTTGTTTCTTGTGGTAGGCCTGTATTGCTACTGAATTCATACATACAAAAGAAAGAAATTGGACTACTTTCTCATACCATATACAAAAATAAATTCAAAATGAATTAAAGACTTAAGTGTAAGATGCGAAACCATAATACTCCCAGGAAAAAAACACGGACAGTACACACTTGGACATCAGTTTTAGCAATATCTTTTAGGATCAGTCACCTCAATTAAGGGCAACAAAAGCAAAAATAAACAAGTGGGACTCTATCAAACTAAAAAGCTTTCACACAGTGAAAAAAAAACCCACCAATAAAACAGAAAGACAACCTGCTG
>NW_006783288.1:2225224-2231152 GCF_000442215.2 Lipotes vexillifer
GCTGAACGGGAAAAGATATTTGCAAATGATGCATCTGATAATGGGTTAATATCCAAAACATACAAATAACTCAATATTAACAAAAAAAATAAGCAATCCAATTAAAAAGTGGGCAGAGGGCCTGAATAGAAATTTTTCCAAAGACAGCACACAGATGGCCAACAGACACATGGAAAGATGCTCAACATCATTAATTAAAAGAAAATGCAAATCAAAACCACAATGAGATATCATCTCACACCTATCAGAATGGCTATCATCAAAAAGAAAGGGCTTCCCTGGTGGCACAGTGGTTAAGAATCCTCCTGCCAATGTAGGGGACATGGGTTTGAGCCCTGGTCCGGGAAGATCCCACATGCTGTGGAGCAACTAAGCCCGTGCGCCACAACTACTGAGCCTGCACTCTAGAGCCCGTGAGCCAGAACTACTGAGCCCGTGTGCCACAACTACTGAAGCCCGTGCACCTAGAGCCTGTGTTCCACAAGACAAGCCACTTCAATGAGAAGCCCTCACATGGCAAAGAAGAGTAGCCTTCGCTCACTGCAACTAGAGAAAGCCCGCAAGCAGCAACGAGGACCCAAAGCAGCCAAAAATAGATAAATAAAATAAGTTTATTAAAAAAAAAAAAAAGAATAACAAGTGTTGATGAGGACGGAAGAGAAAGGAACCCTTGTGCACTGCTGGTGGGAATGTAAATTGGTGCAGCCACTATGGGAAACGGTATGGAGGTTCCTTAAAAAATTAAAAATAGAACTACTATATGATCTAGCAGTTCAACTTCTGTGTATTTTTCCAAAGAAAACAAAAACACTAATTCTAAAAAATACATGCACCCCTATGTTCACTGCAACATTAGTCACAATAGCCAAGATATGGAGGCAACCTAAGTGTTTATCTATAAATGAATGGATAAAGAAGATGTGCTATATATACATAATAGAATGTTACTCAGCCATAAAAAAAGAATGAATTCTTGCCATTTGCGACAATATGAATGGATCTAGAGGGTATTATGCTAAGTGAAGTAAGTCAGACAGAGAAAGACAAATACTGCATATTTTTACATGCATGTGGAATCTAAAAAAAAAAAGAGAGAGAGACAGACAGACAGAAGAAGCACACTCATAGACACAAAGAACAAACTGGTAATTGTCAGAGGGGAGAGTGGGTTGGGGAATGGATGAAATAGGCAAAGGGGATTAAGAGTTACAAAATTCCAGTCATAAAATAAATAAGTCATGGGGATGTAATGTATAGCATAGACCAACAATATTGCAATAATTTGTATGGTAACAGATAGTTACTTATCTTCATTTCATAACGTACATATAAACATCAAACCACTACGTTGTACTCCCGAACCCAATATAATATTTTATGTCAACTACACCTCAATACAAAATAAAACATAAACTATATCCTAAAAATTAAGTGAAACAAAAAGGCTTTACTGTATACTTATTTGCAGAAACTACACCAATGTAGTTAAAAGACAATGATTTGTGATTAGAATTAATAACACTGTATTCTATTTTTGAAAGTTGCTAAGGGAAAAGTTCTCATCGGAAGAAAAAAAAAGCTTGTAACGGTGTGTGGTGATGGATATTAACTAAACATACTGTGATGATCATTTCACACTACATTCATATATTAAATTGTTATATGGGAAACCTACAACTAACATAATGTTATATGTCAATGACATCTCAATTAAAAAGACAATGATTTGACAAATACACCTAGTGGCGTATTTTGAGAATAAAACAAGGCAGGAAAAAAAATTCTTAAGCTACTTTGAACATCATATTGGTGGTATTGTTATTCTCAGCTTGCTGTACGTGGATTTTGATATAAAGGCAACTGAAAATTATGTTGTTGAGAACTTGGATTTTGGACATAGGAAAGAGGAGGTACAAATCTAAGATGTATGAATAAAGTAAAACTCTTGTACTCCTGAATTTGAATAAGATAGATTAGTATTAACTTGTGGTCTATCTTATTTTAACAAAAATTCTACTTCTCAGTATCGGACAGATGCACAATGATTTCTCACTTCTGATGTTTATACCTTTGTGTAATCCCGTCTCCAAGAATGAGTGGGATCTGTGTTGTTTCTCATTAAAAGAATATGGCAAAGGTTACTGGGTATACTGCCTTGATTAGAGTATATTATATGGCAAATGTGATAGGGTTACTCCCATGATTATATCAGACTCCATCTTAACAGAATGAGAGATTCTTCTCGCCTGTTTGATGAAATGGGTGGCCATGATGGAGAAGTTCTCACGGCAAGAAACTGTGACACTCTCTAGAACATGAAAGCAGTAAATTGCCAGCAAAAAGTTGGGGCCTTCAGTCATACAACTGCAAAAAATGGATTCCAAAACACGAATGTACTCTGGGCTCGGAAGTGTATTCTTTTCCACTTGAGCCTCCAGATGACAATACAGGTGGGCTATTACTTTCACTGCAACCTTGTGAGAACACAAGCACCTTGTGAGAACACAAAGTACCAAGCCAAGCCAGGCTCAGAAATCTGACCTGCAGAAACTATGAAATAAGAAATATATATTGTTTTAAGTTAAGTTTGTGATAATTTATTATCTAGAAATAAAAAACGAATACATCTCACTATTTTTTAAAACTTACAAACAATGCCTAACTCAGGAGTAACAAGCACTCTAACATCTAGCGCAGACTCTTAACTTTTTCCTGAATAAGCTAATGCTTCTTAGAGAAATAACTGATTATACTCAGAATAGGCAATGTATGACTATAGCCTAGCATTCAGTAGAGACCTCAGAAGATTCGCACCTTAGTCTAGGTCTACATAAAGGAAAATGTAGATGTGATGAGGACAGAAATGGTATCAAAAGAACCAAAAAGAATTAAGAGAGATGAAAAATATTATATCTAAAATGAAAAATTCAATATATGGGCCTAATGGCAGATTAGACATTTCAGGGGAAAAGACAGATGAACTTTAAGACATATAGCAGAACCCATCCAAATGAAGCAGAGAGAAATAAGATCGAAAAAAGTGAACAGAGCCTTTTTTTACAGGTGAGCTAATGTCAAATGGTCTAATATACATGTAACTGGAATCCCCAAAATAGAGACAGAAACAAGGTTTTGAGAAATAACTGACAAGATTTTTCCACATTTAATGAAAATAATAAACCACAAATGTGAGAAGGCCATCAAACATTAAAAAGGATAAACCCAAAGAAAACAACATCAAGACACAGAATACTAACAATCAAATAACTGAAAACCAGTGAAAAAGAGAAGCTCTTAAAAGTAGACAGAGAAATACAGGAAAAAAAAAAAAAAAGATTGACAGTTGTATCCATGCAAAGTAATTAAAGTAATGGAAACCGGATATATAAAATATGTATTGTTTAAATCTGCTAGGATTGTGATAATCATTATGAAAGAATAGAAAACTAAAACATCTCACTATTTGAAAAAAATCTTATAATAACCAACACAAGTAGCAACGAGCACCCTAGCACCCAGACTTCAGACTCTTAATTTCTCACTAAAACAAAATAATGTTCCTTAGAAAAGTTACTGATTAAAACTTTGGGACAGGCAAACTTATATATGACTATAACTCTTTTACTTATTCTAAACTTGCTTTAAAGATAATTGACAGTTTAAATGAAAACTATTAGCACTGTATCATTTTGTGGGTCATATGTAGCAGTAAAATGTATAGTGAAAGGACAAAAGGGAAAAATGGAGAAAGTGGAGTGTTTTAAAGGTCTTATACGTCAAGTGGTATATTATTATTTGAAAGTGGACTGCAATATATTAAATCCTAAAGCAGCAGTTGAAAAGAATAAAGGAAATAAGTGGAATTATTTTAAAAATAATGCACAAGGCTAAAAAAGAGAAAACAGACATAAAGAATAGATGGGAAAAATAGAACACACAAAAGAGGGTAATAAATTATAATTCAACCATATCAATAATTACTTTAAATGTAAATGTTTTAAACATTTCAATTAAGAAGCAGAAAATGTCAAACTGAACATAAACAAGACCCAATTGTAAATTCTCTACAAGAAAACCCCTATAATCTGAAGACAGTTTGCTGAAAATTAAAGAATGGGAAAAGACATTATCACACAAAAATAAAGGTAAAAAAACTGGAATAGCTATATAAATATGAGGTAAAATGTATATCCGAAAAAGAATAAAAGATAAATGTGTAAATTCCTCAAGAGGACTTAGCAATTTAAAATAGATGTACACAGACTAAAAGAGCTTCATAATACCTGAAGCAATGACTGAAAGAAATAGGGGCAAATCCACAAACATAATTGGTTATTTTAAATACTTTACTCTCTCATTAACTGATAGAACAAGCAGAAAGAAAGAAAGTCTGTAACAAGGTAGAATAACACTGCAGCATACTAAACCCAATTAACATTTACCAGCACACACCACAGCAGAATCAATAACCTTCCTAAGTGCCCATGGAACATTCACCAAGATACACTATAGGCTGCCCAATAAAATGAGTCTTAACTAAGTTAAAATAACTGAAATCACAGAAAGCATATTACCTGTTCAAAATAGAATTAAATTAGAAATGTTATGGAAAAATCTCCAAATGTTTGGAAATTAAACTACAAACTTCTAAATAACATACAGGTTAAAGAAAAAAATCAAAGGAAATTAGAAAATATTTTGAACAAAATGCAAATGCAATGCATCAAAGTTTATGGGATGCAACAAAAGTTGTGCTTCGAGGGAAATATATAGTTTTAGAAACTTACATTTGGCAAAAAATATTCAAATCAGTTATCAAAGTTTTACCATAGGAAGCTAGAAAGAGAAGAGAAAATTAAGCTAAAATAAATTTTAAAAAGGAAATATTAAAAGGTAAAAAAAGAAATAGGAAACAATAACTTATAATACAGCAAGCAGATTGGTGTTTTCCAGGAACTGGGGATTAGTGGAGGAGAAATTGAGAAAGAAATTGAGAAAGAGAACTCTGGGGATGAAGAAAATATTCTATATCTTGATTTTGGTTGTGGTTACGTGAGTATACATATTTGTTAAAAATCATTTAACTGTACACATAAAACAGGTTATTTTTATTTTATGTAAGCTATACCTTAGTAAAGTTGATTTTTTTTTTAATTCTTAGATATTTTAGGAAATTGAACAATGACTGAATATTTGAATATTAAGGAGTTCTTATGATTTTATGTAAGATAATATTGTGGTTAATTTTAAAATAAACAGTTCTTATCTATTAGAAACACATATTGATATATTTGTGGATGAAATAATATAACCTCTAGGATTTGTTTCATATGATTGTTAGTAGTGGGGAAGGATCTGAGGTACAGATGAAATGATTTGCCATGAGTTGATATTGTTTAAGCTAAGTGATGGGTATATAAGGTACCCTAACATTATTCTCTTTAATTTTGAATATGTTTGAAGTGTTCCACAATAAAATGTTTAAAAATATGTCTCTTTAATGCATGCTCATTCTGGTATATTAAACAAAATGAGGCATTTTAGTAAAATTTATCAAATAATTAATGGTTCTTTTACACTGTATTTCTCCAACCAGCTTGTTCAACCATCACGTTAACAACACTTGTGCCTTATCTCTATGTCTATTAATAGTTTATCTGTAGTCTCAATAGTTTTTTTTTTTTTTTCCTTCTGAATAATCTTTCTTAGAGTCAGGGTCTTATAGAAGTGATGGGGGCTTCCCTGGTGGCGCAGTGGTTGAGAGTCCGCCTGCCGATGCAGGGAACACGGGTTCGTGCCCCGGTCCGGGAAGATCCCACATGCCGCGGAGCGGCTGGGCCCGTGAGCCGTGGCCGCTGAGCCTGCGCGTCCGGAGCCTGTGCTCCGCAACGGGAGAGGCCACAACAGTGAGAGGCCCGCGTATCGCAA
>NW_006783288.1:2231191-2272630 GCF_000442215.2 Lipotes vexillifer
CAAAAAAAAAAAAAAAAAAAAAAAAAGAAGTGATGGGTCAGTCATACCTTAGACTAAATTCTGGCTCAACAATTTTTTAGCTATACAAACCTTGAGAAAGGCACCTGACTTTTCTGAGTTTGAGATCCCTCATCTTTAAAATGACCAGTACTAGCCCCACCAAGTTTTGAGAAGGAATAAATGATTTCCTGGCATTGTATCTAAGAATAAGTATTAGCTATTGCAATCCTTTTATGGTGGAACCTTACAGCACTATTAAACATTATCTAGATCCATAAAACAAGAAGACTCAGTGTAGCTCTCTCATTTTGCCTCCAAGCCTCTTCTGTCATACCTTAACCTCTTCTTATTAAACTTTGCTTTACCATCAATAATAATTACATGACAAGAACTGTACCCCACTTCCAACCATTTCCAAATTAATATCAACATCGGCAACAAATCAGTTATGGGCTCTGAGGTACACTGAAACTTATTCATATATTTGGAATATCCCATTCCCCTCCAATCTGTCCTAAAGTAATTGCAATCTTTTCCCAGCTGTTTCAGACCTTTTCTTTTTTGGCTCCCCTACCCTTCTTGGGATAGATAAGCACGAAGTCAGAGCAGTGACAACTGGAGCTCCATGACTATTCCATTGAAAGTCAATTGAATTTCAATTTCCTTCAATGGAGAAAGCCAGGAGGAACCGATTATTGTTGCTTTAACATTATGCAATTTTACCTCAGGCACCACTTAGGATCCAAATGAAAACATTTCAATTCCTGCTTATTACCTTCTTCCTGATAAAACACTACTTTTCCCTGGCTCCTGAAAATAGTGCTATATCAAGGGAAACCTCTGTTAAATACATTTTACCATCCCGGCCATATTAACAACTATTAACAGAAAAGTGATATACAAGGACAAATATTCCACATATAACGCTGCGTTCCGTTTATTTGGCCGGGCATTTCATGGTGTGTTGCTCTTATTTCCACTGGTGACAACTTATTTGAGAATGAAGTCAGTACAATTCACTTTCTGTTTGGGACATCAATTCCCAATCTGGAAGAAATCTCATCTCCATGCTGAGTTAGGTTGCATCTGCCACAACCAGAGGATTTCTGGGAGGCTACTGGCACAACTCACACGTTTCCACTGTGAGGCTTGGCTTTGGGAGGGAGTGCAAATGCTGTTCCCCTAGCAGTCATTCAGGGCTACAAACTGTGAAAGCCAGAGCCACCTAACAAGCTGTGAAAATTTCAGCCACCTGAGGAGCTGTGAAAGACAAAGATGGTGCTAGCTGAGGAGATAGGAGCAGGCAGGAGTCTCCAGAGGAGATGCAAATATCCTAGGCCCTTATCTCAGCCAAAAACAACCAGGCGTCTTTGAAGTGAGTAACAAAGTCAGCAGGGACTGAAAAACTTAAGACATGAAAATAAACTCAATCATGTACATAAAATGACTATACAAGTGTAGGATATTCACCATCCTAAGCCATTATGCTATGGGTCTCTTGCATCCCTCAAAAAATGATACAAGGAGAATAAAAAGAAACTTAAGCATCAAACGTATCCAGAGCCTAATAACTGAGTCAGTTTCCAAGCCAGACTCCTGATTCTGCAGCTCAGCATGTGAAAAACCTATAAAAAAAAAAACCCCAAAACTCTGGGGTAGCCCAGACTGCAAGGAAATGTGCTATGTCTTTTTCCCAGTCCCCTCTCGTGTTAGAGAAGCAACCACGAGTTTTTATGGGTCATTACTTCTCCTTATGTTCTGCAAAATAGACTTCATTCTGCCCATGACACATCTGGCATGCTGCCTTTCCCCCCTAAGCCCTCTGAATACTATTATTTCTCTTGTCCCAGTTGGACACGAAATTGTCATGCAGATACAACTTTATCACTACATCACTTTTCATGCTAGCGTTATCCTCATCCCAGTTTTTAAGAATTTAAAGGGCAATATCAATTATACTTGCCAAGCTGCTTCACATCACTGGAGAAGCTTTGAAAATCAGATTTAAGTTCCTGTTGTCAACTTATCTTGGGGTTATGTTAGGTCACGGAAGCTGGTCTTCAGCCAAGGTATGCGGAGGAGCAGAATAACTTTGAACTTTGTTCTTTGAATTGGCACTGCTCAAAAGACCAAGGGCAGGGGCTTCCCTGGTGGCGCAGTGGTTGAGAGTCTGCCCGCCGATGCACGGGACGCGGGTTCGTGCCCCGGTCCGGGAAGATCCCACATGCCGCGGAGCGGCTGGGCCCGTGAGCCATGGCCGCTGAGCCTGCGCGTCCGGAGCCTGTGCTCCGCAACGGGAGAGGCCACAACAGTGAGAGGCCCGCATACCACAAAAAAGGTCATTGTTTTGACTAATTTTCTGGAAAGTGTCTCTCAAGATTTCTTCTATTCTATAAAGTAGATGTGGCACATATATACAATGGAATATTACTCAGCCATAAAAAGAAACGATATTGAGCTATTTGTAATGAGGTGGATAGACCTAGAGTCTGTCATACAGAGTGAAGTTAAGTCAGAAAGAGAAAGACAAATACCGTATGCTAACACATATATATGGAATTTAAGAAAAAAAAATGTCATGAAGAACCTAGGAGTAAGACAGGAATAAAGACACAGACCTACTGGAGAACGGACTTGAGGATACGGGGAGGGGGAAAGGTGAGCTGTGACAAAGCGAGAGAGAGACATGGACATATATACACTACCAAATGTAAGGCAGATAGCTAGTGGGAAGCAGCCGCATAGCACAGGGAGATCAGCTCAGTGCTTTGTGACCGCCTGGAGGGGTGGGATAGGGAGGGTGGGGAGGGAGGGAGATGTAAGAGGGAAGAGATATGGGAACATATGCATATGTATAACTGATTCACTCTGTTATAAAGCAGAAACTAACAAACACACCATTGTAAAGCAATTATACCCCAAAAAAGATGTTAAAAAAAAAAGATTTCTTCTATTCTTTTTGTCATCTATAATAGATATTAGTTGTTAAAGTACTCAGGAATTTGGAATCTTGTAAAAATGCTTTTGGAAATTCAGAAAGGCTTTCAACATAGGGTAGAAAGAAATGGAAATTTTGTCCTTGTGATTTTTTTCCCCTTAGGTTCTGAAGGAGATTATCAAAATTAAGAATTATATGCTGAATTCGGACTAGATTCTTATTAAAGGATAGACTTTTACAAAGAGTAAAGCCATGACCTTTACGAAAATATAAAATAAGCATATGTCAAAGCTTTTATTTAACTCAGTTAATGAGGAATCAGTAAGATGTTATAACCAGTTCAAGAGAGGATTCAAAGAACCACACCCGTATAGGCAATCAGGAATGCTAAATGAATTTGCAAAGAGATGATGAAAAACTAGAAAACTGCACTTCCCTGAATACAATTCATATGCACTGCTATGGACAAGAATCATCTACATCAGTATTAACTTTCTACAACTTAGAGTTGGAAAATGAAAAGCAAAGATAACTTGGAAAGGTACCCTAGATAATGCCTAGTTTTCTACTAAAAAGAGTGTCTTTTTGGTCCTATGTTTCATAATTTTTCTTGTCACTCAAAACAAAACGCTGAAAAGAGGTAAAGAAGACCTGCCCACCTCTTTCTTAGAACTGCTGCTTAAGAAAACCCAGAGCCTGCCTTGCACACATCTACATTTCATATTATTCTGTTGTTTATTGTGTACAAATTCCAAATGTCAATCTGTAAGAAAGTTACGCACACACTTATAACATGGTAGATTAATTTCCTAGGGTGGCTGCAACAAATTGCCAAAACAACGAAAATTTATTATCTCACAGTTCTGGAGACTAGAAATCTGACATCAAGGTGTCAGCAGGGTTGATTTCTCCTGAGGGCTCTGAAGTTTCTCTCCTAGTTTCTGAGGATTGCCTGTACTCCTTGGCATTCCTTCCTTGTCTCACAGACACATCACTTCGATCTCTACCCGTACAGTCACATGGTGCTTTCCGTGTCTGTCTGTGTCTTTGTGCAAATTTCTCTATTCCTCTAAAGACACCAGTCATATTGGATTTAGGGCCCAAGCTTATCCTGTATGACTTCATCTTAACTTGTTTACATCTACAAAGACTCTGTTTCCAAGTAAGGTCATACGCATAGGTTCTAAGCAGACGTGAACTTTTAGGGAACACTAAGAGGTATCAAACACAGAGGATGTGAAGAGAACAGTGTTTCTTACCAAGAGATTGCCAAGGAGCCCTGAAAGGCAGACCGTTTTTAAAGGCGACAGGCTTAAACAAAAACACTCTAATTAAAGAGCAATTCTTGTTTATAAACAGGTCTGGATCATCTCCAAAAAGCAAACCAAGCAAGTAAATGTGATACCAGACTTCTGGGCCAATGTTCCAAAGGCAGCCGTCCACTCATTTCTTCAGGATTCAGGAGAACCAGCTTCTAATTCTAGCTTTACAACTAATGAGCTGTGTAAACTTGGGCATGTCCTCTGTCTAACTGAGCCTTACTTCCCTCTTTTGTCAAATGAGGGAAATAGACTAGAATATTTTTAAGTCCCCTTCTACCTCTAATGGGCTGTTATTTATGATCTCTATGTTATAAATGCAAAATGTCCAATTTAGTTATTAGGACATGAGCTAGAGTGTCTTTTAAAATTGTTCAAATCTATTTATATCTCCCTATGCTTTCTAAAGTTAGAACAGAATCTTTGGGATCTTTTTTTTTTTTCATTGTTTGTGATAGGATACAAATTGGGGTCTCCTGCTATCCCTTTTTTCTATGTCAGAAACGGGTCACCTGTTTCCACATTTCTTCCATGTGACCTTGTGCCCTTGGCCACAGAGGTGAGACTTTCACTTTCCACAACCCAGGAGGCATCACCATTTCAGTCCTCCTTAGCTGTAAGGGCTGCCCTTTACACAGATGACAGTTAAAGGGACTCCCCTGGGAACAGTGCTTGATGCAGGAGTCCTGCAGAGCTGACTGGATCAGAGTGGACACTGGACCAGGCTGGAACAACCAGCGCTCTTTCTTGAAAATTTAGAAGTGAAAATAAGATAAGATCACTATATGCTCTTCTCATAAGCTGAGAAATATCAACTGGAAAGCTACTGAGGGTGCACATAAGCTAGTCAAGAGACAGCAAAATGAGAGAGAGAGTGAAAGGTTTTTGTTGTGTTTTGTTATTTTAAGTGTAGAGAGAGAGTGAGTGAATATACTACCTGACATCCTGATGGCCTTTACTTCTTATGGGACCTAGATGCATCCCTGTATTACTGTCCCAGGACTCTCTTAAGCTGCTTTGAAGTGGTTTCACTACTTGCAATTTAAATAAACTTGGCTAGATACTGTTGATTTAATATATTACTAATGAAGAAATTTCCTTATTTTGTTAGATTAAATTCATTGTCAGTGTCCTTTCTCAGGAGAATCAAATATATATATATATATATATATATATATATATATATAAATTATCCACAAAAGGTCAATACTGATTTATCAAAGAGGTTAACAAACGTAATGATCTTTTTAACAATGACCAAAACGATTATACTACAATAAGCTGTTATATGACAGAATTTTTTTTAAATGAATGTGAATATGTTCTAGATAGTTCCCACTATAGGTAACATCACCTTTCTGAAGGATTATTAACACCTTTTGTTTAAACTTGTGGATGCCTAATTTGCAACATGCAGACCACACTTTGGAATCTCCTCTGCCCTACATCCCTGAAACACAAACAGGTAGAGGGTTTTGACCTAAGTTCCATGAAAGGATAATTTCCACCTGCCATCCCAAGAGCAACGGCAGGCACGAGGGGCGTGCAAGTAACGCTGCTTCTCCATAGACCCCCAGAAGTAAACAAAAGGATCCACGAAGATCTCCTCCCATGACAACTTAGAAAAGAATAACTAGAGAGTCCAAAGCATATCGTGTAGTCAAATGGTGAAGTCAGTCTAAGACCATTTAATTGGTCAGAACTCTGCTCTTGGCCATATGCATTATGGAAACCATTTCATGTGGAGTGTGCTGAGTTACCAGGGGGCTCAGGCCTGTGCCTAATTATATTCTCCCACAAGATGAACCATGAACAGAACTCAGTGCTCCCACCCATCTTTCCTCCATGGGTAAGACAAAGTCAAGGGGCTGGGGAAGAGCCACATGCCTGTCTCGGTTTCTCAGATAACAACTTTCCAAGGGATTTCTTGAAGTGATCAATGAGGCAAGATATTAGATAAGCATTTCTGAACCTATGCCTTACTCTTTTGCCACAGAGCCTGTCCCAAGCTCAAAAAATATTCCTAGGGTGAAACTTCAGGCACCCTAAACAAAAAGTATTTCTATGGGAAGTGTTCTGTAAACTCTAAAATATTAAATACACGTAAACAGTGTTATTATCCTGGGTTGCAAGAATTGAGCATGTAGGGGACAGAAATTCAGAGGACCTTGCATGACCAAGGGGAAATAAAGTTAAGTATTAGCTAATATCACAAATAAATATAATTTTGTAAGAGTCTAAGTTCCAATTTCCACAAATACATACTGCATGCCTATTATGCATTCATATAACAATAAGCAATAGAAGTTAACATCTATTTAGCACATACTACATGTCAGGTACTCTGTTAGGCACTTTATAGATATTAATTCTTTAAGCATCTCACCAAACCAACTGTTCCCCTCTCAATCATTATAAGCATCAGGATGATATAACCGATCTACCTATGGTCTTTCAAAACCAGACACTGGATTTGGAATACTCCTAAATTATTTTATATCTACATTACCTGTAAATATTGTATTGTTTTTCTGTCTATAATGCTTATAAATCTATGAAACCACCTAAAAGTCACCCACTACATACTCATTACAAACCCATTCCTGTTTCAGACTACGCCACTTTTAAAGGAATCAGGCCCAAAGAGGATTATATGTTCTTCCTAAAACTTCCTCAAACATTTAAAGTGAAACAGCTAATACAAAAACGACTCACTTGCTGATCCCCCCCGCCCCCCCCCAAAAAAAAACTCCCAAGAGCTTTCCCCTGCTCTGCTCTCTCATCCTCCCCGCCTCGGTCCTGTGGCCTTCTCTCTGTTCTGGGCCAGCCTGTTTAGTGTTTTATAACCTGCTCCCCACATGTCAACTCTCTTTGCCATGAAAACACCCCTGGGCTTGAAGTTCTTTTTCTGCTCCGATTGCTTTCTGGAGAGTATTTGCCTTCACCGCTTTTATGGTTGTGCTTTGTTGGAGAGAAAATAAGGTAAAGAGAACTGGGCAGAGGAAAAGGGGAACACATGACAGTAAACCCTATACTACAGTATGTTCAGTAGGAACATTTCTGGCAATGCCCATATCAAGTGACCTCTCTCTTGAACTGAGCACAATTACAAGTGGAACATTTTTATTATTTTTTTAATAGCTGTCTCAAGAGCACTTTGTCCTTTTTAGAACACTTACTTTCTGGAGGTAAAAATAAAAGTGCATGGGTAAGGATGATATTTAACAACACAGATGAACCTGGAAGGTATTATGCTAATTATGGAATAAGTCGGTCACAGAATGACAAATACTGCATGATTCCATTTATATGAGGTATCTAATATAGTGAAACTTACAGAAGCAGAAAATAGAATGGTGGTTCCCAGGGGCCCGGAGACAGGAGTTGTTCAATGGGTATAAAGTTACAGCTATACAAGATGAGGAAGTTCTGCAGATACACTATACACCATAGTGCTCATAGGTAACGATGCATGGTATGTGCACTTGATAATTTAAGAGGGTAAATCTCATGTTAAGTGACCTTCCACAAAAACAAAACGAAAAACAATGGACATGAGGAAATTTTTGGAGGTGGTGGATATGTTTATTGCCTGGATTGCCGTTTTGGTATCACCGGTGTATGCATATGTCAAACTCATCAAATTGTATACATTAAATATGTGCAGTTTGTGCTATATCGATTATGCATCAATAAAATGGGAAAAAATGGAGTAAATGATATTCAAAAATAAATAAAGAATATGTAAAAACAAGGACATCAGAAAATTTCACACATGTAATTTTAACCACCACATGTGTGAAAACACAGGCTCTGAGGTCTGAGTGTGCAGGGTTATTTTTAGCTCACCTCACTAATAGGCATTGCTATATCCTCATCTCTAAAATGGTGTAACAATAATAATTCTTACTGCATAGGGATGATGTCAAATGTGGAAACAATACAGTTGACCTTGAACTACACAGGGGTTAGAAGCATCGACCCCTGCTCAGTCAAAAATCTGCATATAATTTTAGAGTCAGCCTTCCATATCTGCAGTTCCTCTATGTATCTGTGGTTCCACGTGCATCGATTCAACCAACCACCTATTGTGTAATCTGTATTTATTTTTTAAAATCTGCGTACAAGTGGATCCGCACAGTTCCAACCCGTCTTGTTCAACGGTCAACTGTATTAATGATTGTAATTAATAACTTTATAATGATGAGTATAATGATAATTTACAAACCAACTTTTGTAGCATTGCTATATGCGTAATATAGAGCTAAAGTACTTTATATATGATATTTTATTTTTTATTTGTATAATTACCCTTGAGGTAGGAAGAGTACATGTTAACTACTTATCAGAATACCTGACCTATAATGAGGTTTCAGTAAAGAATAACTAAAACAATAATTATTACCTTAAATGTTGTGTTACAGTTAGTCAGTGTTTATAATAGAGCTAATCTTGTTGGAAGCACTTTCACCACAGGCAGAAATTATAGAGAGTGGATACAGATGTTATTTTAGAACTGCAGTTAATATATATATTGTTTTTGCTCCGAGGGAAAGCCTAAGATGATAAGGTATAGGATTAAGAAAGAGAGGGGAAGGGTAGGGCCTCAGTCTGCTGACAGGAGAAATGAAGAGTCAGGTCTGTAACTGGCACAACTACTGCTTTATAATGACAAATATTTAGAAAAGGATCAGAGACGGAGACTTTCTGGGTGACGTTCTAAGCCAGTTTTTCCACCTGCCCCAGCACGACCATTACTGTTGAGTCGTCACCCCTGCCCCCAAGGAAGATCAGATCAAGAGACCACAGACCAGCTCCTCTAACTCATTCATCACCACCTAAATAATCCTACAAAGACAATATCAGACGTCTCTGCAGAGCGAGCTGTTGAGTGATTTCAAAGACACCTCTGTACTGTCCCTGAGTGAGGAAAAAAAAATCTGTTTGCTGATGCCTGAAATTCCTTTGACAAGGTGAGGATGGGGCAGCCTGTAGTCCAGAATTAGAGAGAAGAGGCTAAAAAAGAAAATGCCTGTGTCTGGGGTGGGTAAACGTTTCAGGGAGAGTGAGTTTCAGACAACATGCACTCAATCAAGTATAAATGAACCGTATTATTCATTTGCCAGTTTTGAGGGAAGAGTGGGGCGAGAGGAGAGCAGGAAGATCTTAGAGCAGCAGCTGTCCTGGGCCAACAAAGGTGAGGAGCTCTTGAAAGGAAGGACCACGTTCACATGAGCTGGGGCTGTGCGCTTCTAACTAGGCCAGCACCTGCAGACGCCATACACTGGGCTATCTTGAACTATGTCTGGAAAAACCAAGAGCAGCCTTAAGAAAGCTACTTGGTGGTTCTTTCATCATTTTATCTTAAGGTATAATTACCTTCTCCAAAGACATATTAATTGAATTATCGTTGCAGTTTGAACTTGGACAGGTAAGTATCAATTTATTCTTGGACTCACAGTTGGAGAATAACCAAGAGTTTAATATCAACTATGAGTTTAATATCAACTATGCTTTAGTAATCCAGGAAGTTATAACCCAGCAAGAACCAAACTTTTTCCTCCTCACAACAGACATTTAGGGGGGGAAAAAAAAAAAAAAAAAAGGTCCAGGAGGGGAGATGAGTCAGAGGGGACCATTTGGGACACTCTGACACAACAGATCTTAATTTAGGAAGGGAAGAAAGCTAAGAGTTACTCAAATTTTTTCTCAGTATCAGAAAGGTAAGAACCAGATGTTCCCAGAGAGTTTATCAAATCTCCCTTCAGGTAAAACACATTCCTACTGATATAGGATTTCCAACTAGTCTCTCTAATAGTCATTTCTAAGCTATTTCATATTCATGCGATGTGGGCTGGGATGTTTGCCATAGAACATGCTTCTTTATTACAAGGGGCTTTACTACTCAGAACATTTGCTAACAGCCTTGACATTTTTATTTGCACCCTGATGACAGGGAAGTATAATAAATTTCCCCCAAAGGTTGGAGAATTGAGAATTAGATGGCAAAGAGAAGAATGAAAAGCAAGAGGCACTGCTGCTGAGTTGGTGTATCAGGCAAGGAGAAAGTATTTGTAACTGAAAAGGGTAAGGAAGAGGACATAAAGAGAAAGGCATACTGGGAATGGTTGTTGGGCTCTCATAGCAGAGCAAATGGTTTGTGAGGGCAACTGTCACCACTAACACAGCCTGATGGGAGCTAAGAAGGAGAATTTTCCCTCCATCCTCCTTAAAGTCCATCTAAATAGGAGAACTGAAGTGCTATCTGTAATTGCGGAGTCTGGGTGGAGTAGGAGAGAAACGGAAATAGTCCTTTAAGGCATCACAAGATGGCTTGTCTTCTGACTTTTCCCATTTTAGGGCTTTGTGACCACTAGAATGAACATCAGGCAAGATGGTGAAGTGAGAGTAGTTGATGGTGGGTAAAAGAGCTGGCATTACTGACCATAGGATACACATGAAAACTCACTTTCGTTTATTTTAAAATCTACATCATTATGTATGACGTGAATTCAAATTCTTACTGTAAGGTAAGTGTAAATGCATTACACGCCGCATTTTCCTTTAATTAGCAGAGCAAACAAACAATAAACATAACACAGAGGCATACTCAAAGGCAATCACACTTTCACTTTGCCTCAGATGAACTGGTTTATCACTTAGTTTATATGTTACATTCACTGAGTAACCTCTCTGGATATCACAAGAGTTCAGAATAATAATCACAACGAAAGGGCAGTGTAGAGACTTGGGAAAAGGAGTGGGACATTTCCAAATTATAAGCCTGTGAAGTTTGTTAGCTCTCAGACTTGGGTACCCAAGCCTTCTGCAGTGGATGATGAATGGATCACTGGTGACCTCAGTCTCCTTGCTGGGGATACAATTATGGGAAGAAGCAGAGGAGATGTCTTTTGCATGATGAGTCCACTGAGAAAGGGAAGTACGTAACTGCTGAACTTGCTGCAGAGAGTGTATTGTTTGGAAGTCTGAAAACAGAAAGAAAACAAAATCCGCTGGGGCGTGTAATGCTCCTTGGGAAGCAAAGAAGAGACTCGGAACTCAGGAACAATGTAAACAGCTCAGGCGAGGGTGGTGGTTCCAGCATGCAGCTTGTCAAGTTAATGTATGGCTGTGTATAATTGGGTGGTTGCTTTTCCTCCAGAAAGATGAAACAGCCAAGCCAAGAGAGATGGGTATCTCGCTATTTCTAATATAAAGATCTTATTTTTAGTGCGGAGGGAAAAACAATGCGGGGGTGTTGGGCAGAGATTAGGCTTTTGCAGTGTTGAAAAGTTTCCAAAAAAAGCAAAAAGAATGGAGAAATGTTTCAGAAAATCAGGAGCCTAATTACTCAAACTTTTAAGGGTTAGCTCTTGAATTTCCCTGAAATGGGAGGCATTGTTTCTGTTATATTAAGTTAGGTCGAGATAGTTCTCACAACTACAAATCAGGAGCTTTTCATTTAAATATCAGATATGCGAAGGCTTTATTTTTATTATCCCTTTTAAAATGTGCCTTATTCCTGCATTATAATAAACAGTCAAAATAATAGTCATGATTAATCAAAGCAGTTGATTATACAATATTAGACTGATTTCAAATTAAGTCTTACCTCAGTGTCCATCAGAGAGGAAATACTTTTGGTTAAATAAAAACTGTGCAGGAATGGGAATCTGAGTTGTGATACTGAAAGGATCAGCTGGTTATATACCAATCTCCAAGGCCCAGATCTTCAGAAAAAGCTTCTGTTAATATGGCTGTAAAAGGAGCATCAGTGACTAGAGCACTGCTGGGCCTACCATGACATGTGTTGTTTGAGCCACAGCACCTTGGTTTATATAAAACAAAATTAGTTCTCTGCATGGGGAAAGCTGGGACTTTAGTGGCCCCAAAGGTCAGTTGCCTGAGAGAGTTCCTCAAATTAGGTTCTTTATAAATGTGAAAGGCCTTGCTCAAGGACCACATACAATGCTCTGGGCATTTTAAAGACAATGACTCTGATCCAGTCACTGGGATTTACGTGGTGCTAGTGGGGAACTCATTCTCCTACAACATGCTGCCTCTCAGCTTTCTCACCAACAATCCAGACTCTGTACCCCCAGCAAAATGAACTGTCAGATTAAGCTAGATGTGAGATAGGAGCTTTCTCTCAATACCGGGGATCTCAATGATTTGGGGAATCCCTTATTTTATGACTGTTTAAACAGAGGCAACAAGAGATCAAATGAATGCCCCAGGCTCATCTAGTCAGTGAAAGGGCATAGCTAAAACTAGAATCTAGGCTAATATTTGACTTTGACCAAAAAGAAGTTTCTTAACAAAATTGTTTAGATGAGCTCACACGAGGTATAGGGAAAGTGAAGATGATGAGAAAGTAAAGAACGTTTTATGTTTGGAATGTACTCTTCTGAATAAAAGAGCTACCTAAACTCTCATACTCATCAATAGGTTCTGCTTCATATCTTTTTTTTACTTTGCTCATCTTTGATTACCTTAATAGATGAAGCAATTGAACTAATAAAAAAAAGACCCCTACTACTAACAAGTCATTTTTCAGATTGGGTATGTTTAACTCCACTTCTACCCAGAAGAACCAATGTAAACGAAGCAGGCTAAGACTGTTTCTGGACTAGAAGCATTAAAATATTCTTGCTACTCTTTCAGAAGGTAACCTGAGACCTGATAAACCTCACTGGCTTTTTTTTGTTTCCTTGAATCGTGTCTTGCATAAAGATACTCAACAGAAGAAACACTATGATTCAAGTGATGTTATGGTCCAAGGCTTCCCTAGTATATTTCCATCCCTAGCCACGTCCATCCTTATGGAAAACGCACATTCCACAATTCCATCCTGGCTTCTGATCGTGAAGAGTAACTTAAAAGGGATGTAGAACAAGTGCCAGTTCTTCCTTTTTGTCCACAGGCCCTGCGATAATTATTTTAAAAATAGAAGCTGCTTTAAGACCTTTTGTTTAATGAATACTAAGTTTAGTGGGTTAGGAAGAAAGGTAGAATAAGGCCTTCTTAAAGCTAGAGGAACAAACATGAGCTAATCACTTGAGCTGTGGGGTGGTATCTTGAAGAGGTCAAGGCACATTGCCTTTAGCTCAACAGAGAGCAGTCAACCACTGTGATTTCCTGTAGCCCCTAGGATGTCAGGATTAGTGTGTAAGACTTAGTTCCCCAACTTGAACTAGATCATGGCAAAGGCAGCAGCCAGACTCCCAAGTTGCTCAAGTGGCTTCTCACAATCTAGGAAGATTTTCCAGACCTTCACTAAATTGTATTTCCTATTACACAGGGATCTCTTATATTGCTCCTCTAATCCTTTGGGAGCCATCTAGACAGCAATAAATTCATTATGCAAGGATTACAAAGAATTTTTCTGATCTGGAATACACCAGACACATGCATTTTTCTTTTCTAGTGTTTTCCTATCACATGACAGGAGAACAACAAATATAACCTTCCCATTAGTGTCACAGTACAAATCTCTAAAACCAGTCTCTGCAACGATTAAATAAAACAAAACTTAGATATATTTTTTAAGAGATAAGACATTCCAAATTCCTGTGACTTAGATACGTTTTGCAAACCTTGAGTAAATTAATTAAGGGACCAAGGTAATTGTTTTGACTGATTTCCTATAGGTATCTAAGCAGAACATACCACTTTGGACTCACTTTTAGTGAAATCAGTTTTAATCACTAGCTCTCTGGTATTCATGCATTTATTCATTCTTTCATTTATTAATTTAAAAAATTTATTGAATTTCTATGGCATGCACTGGGCTAGTACTGTAGATATACCTGAATAATCCATAATTCAGTGAGTACAAAATTTGGTTTGCTGGGTTAAAAACTCAAGGAACTCAAAAGACAAGAAAATCAATCATAGAGAACAAACAATGTTAGAGTTGTACAAGGCAGGAGTGAGAGATGTGAGATTCAGGAAAACACTCCAACTAATTACAACAACTGGAGTAAAAGCAGAAGGTGTATGTTAGAATATTATGCAAGATGAGGTTAGGAATGGCAGGGGAGGGGCATATCATGCTGCATCTCTGACATGTTAAGGAACTTGGACTTAATCCTACAGATAACGATGAATGTTTGAGAAGGCATCTATGAAGGAGAGAATTGTATTTTATAAAACAAGCATTGGGTTTTAGTAATATTGCTGTGGCCTCTGTGCAAAGGACATTTGGAGGTGGGTACGAATGGAAGCTGAAAGTAGATTTAGGAAATGATTGCCATAATCCAGATGAGGAATGATGGAATCTTGAATTAAGGCAGCTCAAGAGCTGTCCGAGAGTTAATTCAGTAAGACAAATTTGGTAGACATGGCTGAGACAGACTGCAGAACCTGACAATTAAGTAAATCCAATGGGAGGAAAATCAGATGACTAACATTTTGATCGTGAGTGACTAGCACAATTATGGTACCATTCACTGAAATACGGCAAGTCCCAAGAAATTTTTAACAGAGAGGAAACAGTGGTGATGATAGGCAGATGGACATATAGGTTGGACAAACTGGTTCAGGTTAGGTAATAGAGAATTTTACATCTTTTCAGGGTGGTTTAAATTTTCATGAAAATATTTCCCTTTTCCCCAGGCAATAATGGTCATATCACTAATCCAGACCAAAAATATGAAAGATGATTTTTTCAATTTCTACTTCCAAATTATTACACATTTTCAAAACTGTTGGTTTACTTTTTTATGTTTTTATAATACAAACTAAGATTTAAAAAAAAACTGAATAGGAGAGAGTTTCAGAGAATATTCCTTAACAGATGCATGAACATGTTATGTCGCTATATAGAAAATGTATACATTAAAAAAACTAATACTTTTATCTCTAATCAGTTTTTATTTCTGTTAACTAGCAATTTTGGTTTAGCCATCCCTCTTGAGAGGCACAGATTTGGAACTGGATGCAAATTATCATGTTAGGCACCAACAATGTGCGAGTATTTTTCACTCCTTCTACTATTCCTATGTGATTAAAAATAATAATAAGTAACTTCCCCAAAGGTCATGGGTCAGTAAGTAACAGATACAATACACAAACCAAGGCTGGCCTGACTCCAAAAACAAACTTCATAATGCTAGTGAATTGGGGACGTATTTTTGGTTCCGCTATATGTATCTGTACATGGGGTAATGTTTTTTTCCTCTCTGAATTCCAGCTCTCATCCGTAAAAGGACAACCAGAGTTCATACCCAACAGATCATTTATAAAGTTAAAATGATAATATCTATGAAAACACTTTATAAAGTGCTATAAATTAGCATCTAATGCAGAAAAAGTGTTGTATTATATATAGTAATAGTAAAAAAATAAATAAATTTCATTCTGTCTCTTGGTAGTAATCCATGAAATATTATTTTTCAAAAAATGTGTCCAGAAGTAATGCCTTAATCAAAGTGTGACTTGTTCTGTACCATATGAGATTACAATCTGGTAACTGGTCTAGGATTAAGAAGGAGGACATCACAATACCACAGAAATGTAATAATGTAAGTCACACACGCAAGCCATATATGTCATTTTAGAATTTCTAGTAGCTACATTAAAAAAGTAAAAAGAAATAAGTGAAATTAATATATTTTGTTTCAAAATCTAGTTTCAAAATATCATTTTATGTAATCAGATTTATGCATTTATGTATGCAATATAAAATTTTATTAATGAGATATTTACAGTATTTTTTTCCATTCTAAGTCTTCAAAATTATATGTATATTTTACATTTCTAGCACATCTCAGCTCACACCAGCCGCATTTCAACTGCTCAGTGATCGCATGTGACTAGTAGCTGCCATATTGAACAGTGCAGCTCTACAATATTGACAATGGTCTATGAAGTACTCTATCACAAGAATTACACTCAAAAAGAATGCTCTGCTCTACGTATATACACTGCCGAATGTAAAATAGTTGGCTGGTGGGAGGCAGCAGCATAGTACAGGGAGATCGGCTCGTGCTTTGTGACCATCTAGAGGGGTGGGATAGGGAGGATGGGATGGAGGCTCAAGAGGGAGGGGATATGGGGATATGTGAATGCATATTGCTGATTTGCTTTGCTGTGCAACAGAAACTAACACGGTATTGTGAAGCAATTATACTCCAATAAAGATCTATTTAAAAAAATCCAATCAGAGAAAAAAAAAGAATGCTCTGTGCTCATAAATAAGGCCATTAAGGTATCTCTTATGGAGTTTGCACACACACAAAATAAAGAGTGGGACATAGGCACAAAGGTTAATAGAAGTTAGGAGACACACAGGAAGAAGGTAGGGAGTCAAAATTATGAATAAGCAGAAGCCATCAAGTAGACGAACAAATAGAGAAGCTGTCAGTGACTAGTAACAACAGTAGCACCAAATCTAAACAAAGAAGTTGAATCATGGTTAACAACAGACTACTCAAAACGTCAATTGGCCAGTAAAGATGCAATATGGTCTAAAGTATCAGTTCAGTTATCCATTAGGCCAGGCAATGTAGCTCATGAAAAAGTGTCCTATCTCCCTTCATCACTGTGTTTCCTTTCAGTAAACTTCCATCACCTTCTGTGTGCATTATGTCAAATAGAAAGCAACTTTATTTTGCCTTCTACTATGCCTTTACATTTACCTATAGAATATTCTTTCCCTGGCCCTGAAAAAAAAACAATTCAACCAGCTCCCTGACTTCCTTAGTCATTCTATGGTCCTTTAGGTTGCAAATTCACCCACACTTCTGCTCTTGAAACAGTCTCAGGTAATGATCAAAACTCCAAAATCTCTTCTTCCTGCTATAAGTAGGAAGCCTGCAGTGAAGAAAACGGGTTTTATTGTCTACCAATCCCAACCATTTCAAACACTTATTCCCCATCTTCCTAACCACAGTTTTGGTTTGCTCTATATCTCTAGGGTAGAAGCAAAGTAGAGAGAGAGAGATGGGAAGAAGGGCAGGAAATATTTACTGGATGTCTGTGATGATAATTCCCTGGGCAGTCAAGTGGTTAGGACTCTGCACTTCCACTGCAGGGGGCCCAGGTTCGGTCCCTGGTTGGGAACTAAGATCCTTCCCACAAGCCAAGCCACGGGGCAGCCAAAAAAAAAGACATCTCTGGGATTCAAGTATTTAAAATTGACTCTTCCTCTCTTATCACCTTTGTTGGTTCTTCAGCACTGTATCTGTCCCCCACCATCCAGAGTTGAGGGTCTTCCCTTAGTTGATGGGTTCCTTTGACATGGGTAAATATAGTTGGTGGCATTTAAATCCTTAGCCAGCCCTCTGACATCCTGTTATTTACTTCTAGCTACTTTCTGCTGAGGTCTGTTTAACACACCGTGATCACTGGTATTAACCTGAGTCAACGAAATCTATCTGCCCCATATTGTAAATGACTTTACTAATGGAACTAGAATATTGCAAATCTCCTGACTGAAGGTTTAGTGGGCATTACCAAGGTTTGCCTTTACTCCCTTAACTACCTTCTTTTCCCATGGTTGACTAACCTCTTCTAACTGACTCTATAATTATACATGTTAATATAGGAAATCTGTGCATTAGTCAGGGTTCTCCAGAGAAAGAGAACCAGCAAAGATACATATATAGAAATTGGTTCACTCCATTATGGAGGCTGAGAAGTCCCATGGTCTGCCATCGGCAAACTGGAGATCCAGGAAAGCTGGGGGGTAGGTGTAATTCAGTCCGAGTTCAAAGGTCTGAGAACCAGGGGAGCCAGTGGAGTAATCTGAGTCGAAGTGCCAGAGAATATGAGATGAGATGGCTCAGTTCAAGCAGTGAGGCAGGAAAATAGGGGCAAATTCCTCCTTCCTCAGCCTTTTGTTCTATTCAGGCTCTCAATGTGTTAGATGATGACCACTTTGAGAAGGGCAATCTACTTTCCTGAGCAATTCAGATGCTAATCTCTACCAGAAACACCCTCACAGACACACCCAAAAGCAATATCTAATCTGGGCACCCCATGGCCAGTCAAGCTGACACACAAAATTTACCACTACAACCTGAGCCATTGCAAACTGCACGCCATTTCTGTCCCACTATGCGCTGATTTTTAGTCTCGAAAGGTAATTTTTTTTTTAATATCCTAAACGGTTTCTGAAGAAAGCTTTAATGTATCAAAAACATTAACCTTTAAAAAACACTAAGCTTTAGCTCTGAGGTATTTTAAGCGAATTCCATGACAATATGCTTGTTGTTTTTCAGTACTTTGTTCTTTCTGCTCTGCGTATTAAGAACCTGATGCTCAGAGACACAATTTTTTAAATGTTTTAATAAGAAAATCATGAATATTTAAACTCCTATTGAGAAGATTTGCTTGTTAAGCTCCTTCCTCCTTGAGTGCACCCTAAAATATGCTGTACTTACAAGCCCTGGCTCACTGCTCACAAGGGTTTGAATGGCCAATTCAATTTCTACTTGAGGTATCACCCAGAAAACATGTAAATAAATATTGCTGCTTGGGTGAAAAGAAAGTTTTTTTTAATAAATAAGAATTCAAACTATGAAAGTTACGAAACAGAGTTTGCAGATTAACTCACAATGTTAGCACTGTGAGTATATATTTCTGTGGTTTAGAGGAAGTTTTTCTAAGTGGGTTTAAATAATTGAGTTCCGTCTCTGCAATCACTAATTGTCACATCTCTGAAAAGGCTAGAACCATGTTAGAAATGCACAGTGGGCTTCAAAGGCATCATCTCTCAACAGGCCTTAGGTGCCTGGTGGGAAGCTAACTGGGTCACACGTCAAGCTGAAGAGAGCCAACTGCACCTTACAGAGGACACAGAGAACGTATGTGCGTGCAGAAATCAAGATAACTGAACTGATAATTCAGATAAAATACATTCCTGTTGGATGAAGCCGGATAATTTAGGCATGAATAACACTTTAGTATTGAATTTTTGGAATAACTGAGTGTCATGAGTTTCCATTTAAATTTTTCAGAATAGTATTGTAAAAGAACCTTTACTAACATGAATTGACTTACACTCTTTGAATTAAAGCTGAACTGAAGTTTAAAGGCAGTGTTTAGTCTAATAAATGTATTATTATTATAAAATGTCATTCATGATTTAACTTAACACTAAGTGGCAATTAACAAAAAATAATAGCTAACATTTAGTGAGAAGTGACTACTACGTGCCAAGCAGTGTGCTAATAGCTTTATGTGGATTATTGTGTATGCATAAATCATCACCATATTGGAAATGTTACAGTGAGATCCCTTCATGTCTCAGAAGAGTCTGCATGGAATGCAGCCCTGAGCTTGGTGCTCATCATTCCATGATGGGCCCATAATGGATCCCATGGAAGACTGGTAAAATGGTGCCTTGGAATCATTCCGGAATTAAGCAACGATTATTTTCCTTGGTATATAGATGAAAAAGCCATAATATTATTTGAAAATGCTTTCATTAAAAAGACTAAAAATAGTATTATTGAGTTTTTCTTCTCTTATCTGCAGACCAGTAGGCTTTGTTTGCATCTCAGACACATTCATTCTACATGGTCTCTATTCATTACTTTTGCTCTTGTGAGTCTTACAAGCATTTTTAATTAGGGGTTTTAAATCTTTTCCTTGAACCACTGGTGAGGTATATTTTTTGAACACAGTGGATAAAATAGCACGCAGCTCTCACAGCTTTTGAGGTTATTGTCATTCCCCGCTTCCCATGTATAATAAATAAATTAGAGCGTATTGGAGCCTTTACATGAACAAAAGGTTAAATAAAATTTTATGATCTCCCTTGCTGATATCCTGCTGGCACCACATTTTGAGTAATACATCATTAGAGAAATCACCCTCTAATGCATGATTGTAATATTATGATGGGAGAGTTATTACTTAGAGGCACCTCCTTAAATATACTGTTGGCCCTGAGAGCCTTAAAAAAAGGTTAAGTGAATTTCTTCTTTCCAGGGTTGATGGAAAAGATCTACGAAAGGCCCCAGGAATTGAGACAAAGTTATTGGCTTTAGGGGACACTTTCCCATTAATTTAGTAAGCCTGAGGGGCATCACAGGGAAGGCCTTGGCTTGTCAAATTATACCATTATTATCTCGCCAAACATTTCAATAAATTTAGTTCAGATTAAAGAGCCAAGAAGTACTTATGAGTAGAAAGAAGAGGTCGGAAGGTTAACTTAATCATATATATGTGTGTGTGTGTGTGTGTGTGTATATATATATATATATATATATATATATATATATATATATAAACTGAATTTAAATTTGAACACCTTCCTCCCCACTCCTTTTCCACCACCAGTGTAAAGATCTTTACCTTAGACTGTTTAAGTGAAAAGGGTTGTTGCATAATAGATGATAAAGATTTTGAAGTTACTAACTGAGCTCAGTCAGTGTAAAAGAGTTATCTACCACTCTAACATAGAGAGGCAAACTACCACCTTATTTTTCTTTTAATAAAAACACTCTTTGGCAATATAGTCTATGTTTCTATTTGACTCTCCCCCCCCCCCCCACCCTTTGCTCATACAGACAAAGAAAGGAAGATATTTCCTCCATTTTTTCCCCAAGATATTTCTACCTGAACATGGGCACCTCTGCCAGGGAAAGCAGAATTCAGACCCGAGGGCATTTATTCCCGTCTAAGCATGTCTCTGCCACAAACAGCAAAGCACGAGGCCTATCTTCATTATCAAATTCAAATTTTGCACAGAGAGAAGGTATAACTATTCATCATTTAAAAATGCTCTTACACAAAGACTACATATGAAAGTAGCTTGTTTTAAAGGAATCAGGTTCCTCAGAAGGAGAATCATTTGAAATATGCAACCTAGTAGCTTAAATGTATCACTGGGAGTAATGAATTTTTATCCCAGAGCAACTGTAAAAGTCAGTGAACTCAATTCTCTTGACTTAAACACTTATCAAAAATAAGTTGATAACATTCCTTTCAAGAACCCTGTGAGCCTTTGTTATTTACTCCCTACTGATGAGGAAAAGTAAAGACAGAACGGGTTAAGATGCCTTAGCTAAAGTCAAACGGCAAAACAGGAAAGGGAAGGGAAGGGCAAACTAAGGATGCCGCCAAATCCCTAACTTGTTTTCTGGCCATCCTTCCAAGAGAGCTCAAAATCCTATTATTCTTTGCCATAAAGATCTGACTCATCTTCAGACTATGCAGTGGTAAGCAAAGATACAAGGTAGGGTCTGAAGGAGACAAAGATAATAGATAATTGTCTGCCTGAAGTGACTTTTATTTGGCTAAAGACTTCAGTGGGACTACAAACCACGCCAAAGACAACCGACAAGCAGTAGGAATGGGAGGCAATTTGATTTCCAGATTAAGATCAGTTAGGGTTGTTCAGCCTTGGCAGACAGAACAAAGATTTTCAATGTAATACATACAAACTACACAACTTTTACTGCTTCCTTTGTTAATATCTTTACTGCCAATAAGACAATGATAAATGACGTGCCTTTGAAAGAAATAGTTGGTGCAACTAAGAAAAATGAAAAGGGACAGAGAGAAGAAGAAAGAGGTAGAGTAGGGTAACGGAAGAAAGAACTGAGAACAGCTATAGGAGGTTGACTACATGTGCAGAGAGATGAAGAAAGAGGAGTCTCATTCTACATTTTGACATTGTTTTACCAAGTTTGACTCTGTAATGTACAAATCTTCCCTGCCCTTACATACGCCCTTTCAGCTAAGATTCTGACACTATACATCTGTAATGCCATTAAGAGATGAAAGAGGAAATAAAACTACATTTGCAGTATTTCTTTAAAGGAAGAAGACTGGAAAAAAAGAAAAAAGGAGAGAAACAGGGAAGAAAGGAAGGGTGGGAGGGAGGGAAGGCAGGGAGGGTTAGAAAGTGTTAGAATAATTGTTACCATTTATTGAGGGTCTACTATTTGCTACATATTCTAATAAACATTTTCTAAATCTTATTTCCAATTTTCAAAAAGCCCCATATTAGTTCTCAATAATATCTCATGAGAAAGATATTCTCCCCTTCCCTCCTTCCTCCTTCTCCCTCTTTTCTTTTTTTAATTGAAATATAGTCAATTTATAATATTATTCAGGTACATAACAGTGATTCGACATTTTTATAGATTATACTCTATTTAAAGTTATCACAAAATAACGGCTATATTTCCCTGTACTGTACAACATAACCCTGTCACTTATTTCTTTCGTACGTAGTAGTTTGTGTCTCTTAATCCCATACCCCTATCTCTCCTTCCCTCTCCCCACTGGGAACCCCTAGTTTGTTCTCTATATCTGTGCCCTTCTCTCTCTTTTCTGTCTTTCTTTTCTCTATTTTTGTTGAGGAACAAAAGACACTTTTAAATATCTAGCATGATCACCACATGAACACTTTACCAAGATCTAATTCAAATGCTGGAATAGCAATGCCAGGATAATATTAGGGGTACCTGGCCCATGGATGCATATTGCAAGTAAGAATTGAGATTTCATTCATAACTTAGTAAGACAACTTTGTGGAGATGGTTGAAACTTAGGTCAATAAATAACCCTACTTGTCTGAAGAACAAAGTGTTCATGAGCATCTGTCATTACCCTTGTTAACAAGAGTTACAAGTTACCTAGTTAAAGTAGATGTCTAATACAATGCCTGGCACAGAGTAGTCCCCAACAAAATGCTCACTGAACAAAAGAATTAATAACTATAGTGCAGAAAGACCTATTAAGTGGGACTTTGTGACTTTAGCTGCAACCTAGCCAAACACACGATGTCCAAATGTCCTTCTTAACACTTTTACCAAAATTGTAATAACAAGAGATCCAGGAAAAAACTATGTTAGGAATACTAACTTTTCTGGAAACAGTGAAAAATCAGAAATACTTACCAACTCCCCTATTTTTTATTTCCTGTGATGTGTTTTGGCATATTGAATTACATGCTCACAGGTAGTCTTGTGGAAACACTACCTTTTCTGCTAAACCATCCAATACTTGAAAATATGGAGGCCTGCAGGTAAAGTGAGAAGACTGTTGCACAAAGAATCAATTGAGATGGCAATCATTCATTGTTATGAATTATCTATGTCCTTAATCAAGTCACTGTACCTACCTGTGGCCTTAGAATCCCCAAGAAAATGAAGTGTTTGGACTAAAAGAATAATAATTTTCCATGAGTTTTCTTCTTTCTTGAAGCACATGGTTGAAAGAGAAACTAATGCTATCCATGTTTACTTTCTCCTTTATTAACAGATCCCCTAAATTGTGTCAAAGTGAAAATAATACTATATTCCTTAGCCTCCTTTGAAGATGGGGATGATGAATTAAATCTGAGTAGTTTCAAGGAAGGATTTCCAGAAATATCATTTTGTCCCTCTGCCCTCTCTCTTATTTCTTGCCTGGAAATATGACTGTAATAGTTGGAGCTCCAGAAGCCGTATCATGGTTTTAAGAATAGGAATCACAAGCTAAGAAATGATTGGAGAACCCTGGATTCTTAATGGCTTCCTGATATTATCATACCTGTGCTGAACTTATGTGGAGTTTTTAATATTCATGTTTATTAATTTTATCTTGAATGTGAACATGAGGTGCTGTGGATCAGACTGATTCCTTATTAATTACCTTGCAGTAACTAAGTCTATCACTCTACCTCCTCTTGCCCAGGCCTTAAACCCTGGAGTGACCAGGTGAAAGTCAGGTCAAATGTCCAATGCTGACAGTTAGATACTCCATAGAGCAGGAACAGATAATAGATTTTCTCCAGTTATATTCAGGAAAGAGACAGCCATTTCTGATCCAGAAAGGGGAGGATAGGATGATAGGATGATAGGATGATAATCCCTTTGAAATGGGACGGCAAGGGTCCTGGGTTCTTACCCTAACCTTTTTGGAAGGTAAATATATCTTTCCAGGGGCCAGATAAACCACTGGCTATCTTTTGTGACTTTTAAGAGAGAGAGATGTCTCCAAGTTCTGAGCTTCATCTCTTTTTAAAATGGAAATGCCTAAGGAGGTATTGCTCCAGTCTTCCTAACACCGTGGCTCTTAACTTAGGGACGTAGTCCAGGCTGGAACCATTTGGTTCTCTCAGATCAGAGCAATTAACTAGATAAATGGCTACAAATCTAATTCTCATGGTAAGTAAAGAGTAAAATGTTTCTTAGGAACATGAAAGCAAGCAGTTTCTGCCTTCATATTATATCAATACCTGTGACTAGGGAGGCTAGGGCTTTTTACAAGAGTACTGGAAACTACAGAAAACTTTTATTTCTCCAAGCAAGCTACATCTAGACTTCTACAAAAAAGAATAAACCCTTATGTGTTTAAGCCACTGTAATCACATTTTTATTACTAGCATCAAAACAAACTCCTAGGGCTTCCCTGGTGGCGCAGTGGTTAAGAATCCGCCTGCCAATGCAGGGCACACGGGTTCAAGCCCTGGTCCGGGAAGGTCCCACATGCCACGGAGCAACTAAGCCTGTGCGCCGCAACTACTGAACCTGTGCTCTAGAGCCTGTGAGCCACAACTACTGAAACCCGCATGCCTAGAGCCCGTGCTCCGCAACTAGAGTAGCCACCACTATCCACAACCAGAGAAAGCCCGCGCGCAGCAACGAAGACCCAACGCAGCCAAAAATAAATAAATAAATTAAATAAATTAAGAAAACAAAACAAAAAAAACTCCTAGTTGATTCAATGGTTGACTCTGAAGTATCAAGAATTTAGATGAAATCCAGCTTTCAGCTCATAGGGCAAGTGACCATCATAGTGTTAGAAACATATCAAGCACTGATTACTGGATTGTTGAATGCATGAAGAGATAAATGAATTAATTAACAACCAGTAGAAGCCACCCAAACTATCTATATTACACAGCAAGCAATGGTAAAAGCACAGGACACAATATGACTGCCCTGTTTGGATTTTCCTTGCAGTTCTGGTTTTATTTCAACCCTAATCCTACACACATGCATTTTCCTTTAGAAACATTCAATATTACTACCCCAGTATTCCCCTGACTGATTCAACGGTCCATTTAAATGTAGCTTCTTCAGGAACAAGTTGCAAAGGTATCTTGACTTAAGTTATTTTACTATTCATTACTTTAACACTCTTCATTTGTCGCAGAACTTATCACATTAAAACTGCCTATATCACAGCTAGTTTGAAAGCTCAGTGAGAACCAAGGACATGTTCATATTACAAGTGACTAAATTCCCAGAATCTAGCTCAGTGCCTGGCTTCTCTACGTATTTATAAAGAAATGACTTTCTCTCTCCCTCTCTCTCTCAACATGTTAATCATAATTTTCTAACAATAGTCAGCAAATGGTCGGCCACAACTTTGAAGGCATTTTTCAGAGTGCTTTATTTTCTGGCCAGGAATCACTGTCCTATAGCTGTCTACTTTGCAACGTGGCAGTGGACAAAATTACACTCTGCAAAGGAGACAGGAGCAGATGATACAGCCCTAGGCTTGAGAACTGATTTCCTGCTTCAAATATGTTTCCTGATTGAAGATTGCACACCTAGGAGGTGAGATGAGAGAGCTATTTTATAAAAGTGTCCAGCAGATATACTGCAGTAATTCCCACTGTATTTATCATTTACTGAATTGCTCACACACCAGAGGTATAATCCAATGTAAATGATCTCATCACCCATCAGTATGAGGGCTCACAAATCCAACTTGGCCTCAAGCTAAAACTTGACATTTCAAGGTTCTCAAATCCACAGTAAGTAAGCAGTATACTGATGACTTCCAAACGTCTCTTCTGAAACAGCCCCAGCTTTTGAGAAATGCAGGTGTTTGGGATCTAGAAACAGAAGTGGCCAGCTGCCCTTGACGTACTTGGGGCACAGTTCCATATTTCCTACCCCTGATTTGGCCCTGAGAGGGGAACATTTTGTGCAAAAGATAATGGAATTGGCACCATTTGCATTCTGCTCAAACACATACTAAAGAATGAAATTTAAAAGGCTCATTTTAAAGTATCCCTTCTTGCAGTTTCACTGGCATTGCTGTATGTGGGAAGACATAAGGCATTCTCATGCTTTGAAATCAGAACACCACAAAGATTCACCAGAGATTGTCAGGGACATTGAGGGTCCATCTACGCATGAACCCACTCCAATAAAGTGTTATTGAACTTGAGGTAAGTCCACTAACCTTTCTCAGTCTGTGTTTCTTGATTATGACAAAAGAGGACCAGGCTAAATTGTTGTAAATCTCCTTGTGTAATCTTCTGATTACACAACTCTGAACGAGATTACATTTAGAGTAATTTCATTTAGGGCTATTATTGATCATCCGCCCCCTCAATTAATCCCCTGTAAATTGTGTGGTGTAATGGACAGAACTTGGGCTACTCATATATACCTACAATCTAGTTCTTGCTCTGCCACAATACTTCCTAGCTATGTGATCTTAGACAAAACAGTTATTCTCCTTTTCAGATTTTATTTTATTTTTTACTGTTGAGTCTGTTACCATAACAGGCAGGGTAAAATGTGCTGTACAAACAAAACTGTCAGGTGTTCTTGTATATGCTAGAAGTGACTAATTGTAATCCTAGCTGTGGACTGAAGGGAAAATAAGCTTAACTTGAATCAAATAACAGATTTACTTATAGGAACCATACTCTGCTATCTCCTTATTATAACTTGGAAAATTATAATTGGGCTGAAGCATGGATATAGAATCTTTGTGTTTGTTACTGAATGCTTTTCTCTCTTTTAGATGGTAAATGGGAAAAAAAGTATAGATGGTTATTTGTAGAAACATACCTAATTTCAAGGGCATAAAGAAGTCGATTTTACTTCTTTGTGTTTTCTTACTAACACCTAAACTCCTTTTAATGGGTACATTCAATAGTCATATACTTTTACAAGAAATAGAGACTATTCTGGAGGAGGTAGCTCACTGAGAAATTCAAATAAAGGTAGAAATGATTGAGTTCAGTTTTCTTGCAAAGAATAAGTTTATATAAGAAAAAGAGAAGAGTCTACATAGGTTTCCTGAAAAGGGAGTGATCCAAGTTTACAATTAGAGACATGTTGAAGATTTAAATTGGAATAGAAAAAGACTGTCTTATTAATTGGCTGAAAATAGTTCAGTCCGTTAATAACCAAGGATGCACTGAAGTTTCTAAAACTATTGCTCATTTTCTAATTAAACCTGAAACTATTCTTGTGAAGTGTCCAGGAGCCAGCAGTAATTATCCCCATTTTGTGAATAAAAGAACACAGTGTCTGAGAGGTGAGGCAGTTTAAGTGTATAATCAAATCAGTAACACTTAAGAGCAAATGCAGAAGGTGATGAGTAGAGAGTGGCTTCTTCTTTGCATGTAGATAGCGATAAATAGACAAATTGGCTGGAGTATGGTAGACAGAAAGTTGGATTTAAAACTAGAAAACTTAAAGGTAAGTGTTTTCCAACTCATAAAGACCAGATTTGGGATAGGTTCCTTACATTATCTACACTATCTATGAGTTGGAAATAACAGCAATCACTTTCTAGCATTGTGGAAATGAATAAATGAGAATACATATGTTTCACATGATGGAGTAGTGATAGGGAACTCATGGTTCCCCCTTTTCTTGCCAACTCTTCCTGCAATGAGGAATGCTTGTCTGAAGTGACCAAGACCAGGAAGTCAATTCAGGCTCAATCTTAGCAGGTGGCACTTCCCAAGGATTTATAAGATTAATGCCCATAAATTTATAAGATTAATTCAGCTTCTAATCAGGATCTGAGCACTCAAAGTATGGAGTCTCCCTATTAAAATAAGATGTTGTCTATACCAAGTGTCTTTTTCTCACTATATGAGAACTTCTGGGAGAGTTTAAGCCTCCCAGAATAACCGGAGTAAATTCTAAGTCAACTGTCTTGACTCTTCCATTTTACAGAAAAAGACAGTGAGGCCCAGACATACCCAAATTAACAAAAATAAGAAGGCTAAGACTGAATTCTCTATCTCTTTCCTCTAAGATTACAGCCCTATCACATACATACCACTTGACATTTTGAAAGTCAAATACATTCTTCCAAGTACAGAAAAGGAAGATGGACTTGAACCTTCCTTGGCCACCCAAAAAATAAATGTTCAGGATAGGCTGCCTGAGCCAGCAATATTCCTCCTTGGTAAAAGCTAAACTGTCAAGAAGTCTGAAATATAGAATCTACAGCTCCATCCTCTATAGTATAGAAAATATCATGGAATTGTGCCAAGATGCCAACAGAAAGTCTCGCATAAATGGCAAATAATGTAAGTCATACACACAGACTTCTACGCATGGTTCAGTCTAGCTCCTTAGAATTCCGCTTGTGGTTTGAGGTCAAAAGCTTTGAGGAATAATATTCATTCGTCTTGACTTCTTTCTTATGTGCATATCTTTCCTTCGGGGCCCATGTAGAAATGGGTCAATATCAAGAATCAGGTAATCCTTGATCCTAGGGTTAATACCAACTTAAAAGTCCTAAACAGAACAAGCATATACAATATTCCCCTGTGAAATGTAAAGTGCAATCTAAAATTCACTCCTAAACCCACACCTTCCCTTAAGATTTCTCAGTTCTCTTCATAAGGAAGAAAGTGATACATTTTAATTCCCTTTAACATTTTTTACTGAGCCCTGGCTGGGTGGATATTCTCAGTTATAACAGCATCAAAGATAGAAGGTTGTGAAACCATGTACCCTGTTAATAAACCAAATTATCAAATCTAATGATCTAACTCCAAAAGATTTTCCAAATGATGATATAATGTTTTGCAAGATTAATCAAGTGATTCTTTTGCCGGCAATTTCTGTTACTCTTTGTCTTCCTCCATTCAATCCATGCCACTTGGGAGAGGGATGATTAAATAGAAGAGCACAGAATGAAAAGGTAACTTCTCAGCCATTAAGCTTCAAAATATGCTTTTGAAATACATGACAGAGACAAATTTTTTGGGGGAAAAAACTCTTAAGTTGTAAGAAACTTGGCTTTGAATAACAAGACCAGAATCCTGACAGTTCAAGAAATAAACCCTATACAAAACAATAGACACAGAAGAATAAGTGATCAGTTTAATATTTTTTTTCAAAAACCCATACTAAATGAAGACCTAAAATTAGAATTGAGATACAGCCAAAGGCAAGAGGATTAGAACTTGGTATATGCCCCAGGAAAGGAACCTATACCACGTTCTTCTAATAACTTCTTCCTCAGACTAATTTCCAGGGTCAGGTATATAATGAGATTCTTAAATGAATTTTAGGATGCAAAAATACAAGGGACTTGTACACCTCACCTTGCGCAAATTCCGGGGACTTGCGAAGCAGATAAATATCTTTTGCCAGCATGGCATAAGGACCTATATAAGTTTCCTTAGGGCTGCTATAATACCACCACAAACTTAGTAACCTGAAATAACAGTAATTTATTACCTCACAGTTTTGGAGGCTAGAAATCCTAAATCAAGGCATCGGCAGGGCTTTTCTCCCTCTGAGACTCTGAGTAGAATCCTTCACTTCCTCTTTCTAGTGTCTGGTGGTGGCCAGCAATCTTTGATGTGCGCTGACTTTGTAGATACATCATTCCAACATCTGCCTCTGTAGTAACATGGCTGTTGCCTCCCTGTCTGTGTCTTTTTTCACATTCTCTTCTTATAAAGACATCAGTCATATTGGATTAGGGCCCACTCTAATGAACTCAACTTAATTAGACCTACAAAGATCCTATTTCTAAATAAGATCACATTCACAGACAGGAGGGTTTGGGACTTCAACACATCTTTTGGGGGGGACACAAATCAACCCATAAAGGGCCATAGAATAAAAATTGTTGCCTGATATGCTTAAATGAAAGTTCTTAGACAACTGCAGAGAGCTTTTAGTAGCCCGGAGGGAAACTTGAAACCAACCAATTATTTTCATACCCACAAAGAGTAATATGGAAGTGGTGAGAAAGAGTCTGGAACTATGGAGGATTCATCATCGGGATAACGTACCGCATTTTATGTGCCCAGACACAATTTTAGGACATGAATTTCTCAGCAGATGGAAGGGTATAGATAATGAGGCCCGTGAGCAGATGGGGTGACATAAATTTAACAGGATATCAAGAGGGATAGATGACTAAGAATTACAATGTCCTACTCCATTTCCACTGATGCCTTGACGCTACTTGAGACCTTCTGAAAGTAGATCTTAGATGTACCCTGGAGATAAACTGGAAAAACCCTGAATTGACTGAAAACCACTGAACTGAATGAATGAATGTACCTCAGATCGACTACAATTAAATATTTTCTCACTAGAAGAAATGAGAGGCTCAAGAAAAAATTGTCATGTCTTCAAAGAAACAAAGAAAGCACCATTTCATGGCACGCTTCATTTGTGATCTGAGATTTATATGTGTTACCTGTATAATAAAGTGGAAAAACTCTCTGAGATGCACTGGGCAAGAATATAGCAATACAGAAACTGTCTTTCATAGGACATGCTGCCAATGTAAAAATAAAAAACATATTAGAGTGAAACACTGGAACATGGAGAACTGTAATTTCACAGGAATCCTGTAGACTCTAAAGTATGTAGCATAGAGGTAAAAACTATAATCAAACCCGGTTGCTTTTACTCTGGCAGTATCTATCATTTTTATTTCGGTAAGGAAAGATCGTTTGCACTACACTGATCAGGGTATAGTTTCTAAAGGCAGATTCATTGTACACACACAGCTCACACTCCATGAAATTGTGAACACTATATAAGTGATTAAAAAAAAAGATACCATATTTGTAAGTGGATTTATTTACCTGAAACATGAAGTAGATAAAACCACAATAGGTTTTGCTGATATGGAGATTAGAAAATAAGATAAATAGCTTTATATATAATCAATTTATGTGCAAGTCTCAGCTCTTACTAAGTGATTGATTTGGGGCAAGTCACTTAATATTCACAAACCTTGGTGTCCTAAGGTGCCAAATGGCCATAATAATAGAACTAACCTCATATAGTCAGGAGGTTTAAATGAGATAACACGCGTGTAGCACTCATCACAGTGACAGGCACATAGTAGGCATCTAATAAGTGTTTGTTATTATTTTCATTCATTGTTTTTGCTCATCCAAATTAAGTGCTGTCTTCAAAATGACAACTGACATAAGAGAGTTGTATTTTTGTCTCAGTTTTAGAATTGTCTAATTATACAATCTTGGATTTCTCAACTGAACTTCCAATCCTGCACATGTAACATGACTAGATTGACTACTGGATGGCCTATAATGCCATGTCCGAGTCTGAAATTATATTGTTATAGGCATAGACAGTTGATGAGACACAGTTGCCTTAGAACTGTACCATTTTCTAGCTCTACAAGACGTTAACAATTATCTCATATCCAACCAAACCCAAGAATAGGTAAGGAAATAAGGTCCTGACCAGTCAAGTGACTTAACAAAGGATTTCCTACTATTCATTCACATTTTCCGCAATCCTTGATTCACTGGCCTTGATACCTACTTCTAAACATAGAGTATTATCCTTCTTTGTTATTAAAAGCAAAATTAGAGTTTCAAGCTAATCATTTAGTTACCACTTCTAGTTCTGTCAGGATGTCACAGTTTCCCTGTCAGCTCAAATTCAGCAATTAATGAGTGCCACTGTTGTTGTTTCTTTATTTCCTTTTTAGACGCATAGAGTGCAAGACTCCCAGTCAACCTGTACTCTGAAGTCATCACTGTCTTCTTACACAAACTTTCTTTTCTGTTCCTACTGAATCAATACGGCCATTATCACACTTGTGTTGTCTGTCCATGTCCATCTTTTTCTAAGTTTCAGCAACGTGAAGCCAGGGCCCGTGATTTATTTATGCTTATGCCAGTATTTAGTATAATGTCTGGAGAACAGTTATTAATAACTATTTATAGTATCACTTAATAAATGAATGAGCCAGTGAATTGTATCAGGTTGAATCATATAAAATTGACTTTTTGTAGTTAAAAAATGAACAAAGATAAAAATCTTCAACTTACAGAGCAAATGCCAATTACAGACCTAATTTCTAACTCTTCATTTAACTGGGACAGATTTCAATATTGATGAAAGTATGTTATTCAATTCTCAGCTTTCCTTTTTCCTTCCACGTAAGCCCTTTCTGATTTCTACTTTAATCCTATTCTAGGACTATGCCTCAATTAAGTTTTGTTCTTTTATTCAGTGAATCAGTCATTTGAAAAATATTGAGCATATTTGAAATGGGGACTGTTCTAGGCTCTAGGGATACAATTTTGAACAAAACCAAACATGGTTCATGTTCTAATGTAGGTTTTAGCCTACTTAGATAGACAGATATTAATAAAATAATCACAATTCCATATAAAATTGTACACTAGAAAAAGGAATATTGTGTTAGGAGAATGCATAATAAAAGAATCAGTCATACAACTGGGAGGGTTAGTTATGGCTTCCCTGAGAAAGTGACTCTTAAGTTGAAAATTTAAGAATAAATTGAATGAATCAGACTTAATACATACTGCAATAATACTTCTGTTTATAAAAATTGAGCCACTAGATAGTATTTCAAGCTTAGCTCCATACAATCAATTTTTGACAGTGAACAATATATACAAAGTAATGGGAAAGAAAATAGTACATGTGAGAAAGTGAGAGAAAGTCAGTATGACTGAAGGATCTCTGATAAGAAAGGTATGCAGAGACCAGAATATCTGGGGTCTTCTAAGCCATAGTTAATCTTAAGAGTGATGGGAAGGTATTAAAAGTTTTATAGCAAGTGGATGCCTTAATTATATGTGCATTTTTATTATAACACTCTGTCTGCAGTATATATGATAGTTGGGGGTAAGCAATGTGAAAATTCAGTTAACTGGACTACTGTAATAGTTACTGTGAAAAATGAAGGGGCATTAACTACAATGATGGTAACGGTAGTGATGGAGACTGGTGAAAGGTAGTGGTGGTGACAGACTTGAGAAGTATTTAGGTTACACATTTGACAGAAGATAACAATGGATTAACTCTGGATATTAAGGATAAGAAAGAAGTCAGATGTGACTGGAAAATGTTATTTGGAAAATATAAAATCAGTTTTGGACATGAAAAGTTTTAGTTTCATTTCAGACATCTAAATGGAAATGCTGAGTATGCAGTTGGATAACCATATCAGAAACTGAGAGTTAAGGTCTGAGACAGATACAGATATAGATATATAGATGTATGTGGGGGTGGGGGTCATTATTAAGTACATGACAACTGAAGAATATATTGTGCATGGGCAAAGCACCAGTGAGAACAGGACCTTGAAGCATTCAACATGTGGTGACAGGCAAAAGGAAAGGAAAAAGGAAAGGAAAATAAATGAGAAGCACTCATAGATAAACATGAAAGAATAGAGGAGTCTGATGCCTTAGAAGCTTAAAGGAAACTAAGTTTTCAGAGGGTACAGTGGTCACTTATGTCAAATTTTGCAATGAGATCAAGTTAGATGAGGATTATAAAAGTTATTGAATATGGTTAATTTAGGTCATGTGTCAGCATAGAGAGAGCTATTTTAATTTAGTCAATCTAATAAATCGGGTTATGGGTGAGGTAAGTTATGATAAAATAGAGATTTTAAGTATAGATAATTCACTGAGGAAATTTCATGGGGAAACAGAAGAGAAAGATAGGGTGAAATTTGAAGAAATGTATGGTATGGAGAGAAGAAAGTTTTTTGATAGAATAAACCTTATTTAAAAATAGATAGAGGGCTCCCCTGGTGGCGCAGTGGTTGAGAGTCCGCCTGCCGATGCAGGGGACGCGGGTTCGTGCCCCGGTCCGGGAAGATCCCACGTGCCGCGGAGCGGCTGGGCCCATGAGCCATGGCCGCTGGGCCTGCGCGTCTGGAGCCTGTGCTCCGCAACGGGAGAGGCCCCTGGACCACAAAAAAAAAAAAAAAAAAAAAGACAGAGATCGATAGATAGATCAATAGATTGAGCTTCAGTACAGAATTTTATTTAACAATCCAATTGAAAAGGAGAAAGAGGACAGGGGTCAAACAATAACATAGGATTTTTGAGAATTCAGTAAAGAATATGGTGGGAAGGACAAGTGAAGTGATTGAGGAAAACTTCTTATATAACAAGATAAAAAACAGTAATATATACATGACAAAATACTGACTACTGTAATAATAATGATAAGATGATGGTGATGATGATGATTATTGCTATTGTTTAGTGCTTACTATGTGTCAGTCCCTATTCCAATCACTTTACACATTAGATGGGGATATAGGTAGCCTGTAGGCTTGACAACAAAAGGTTGAAAGCATTTCCTTCTGATGGCTTTATTATTCCTATACAGTAAGAAGTGAGGTCATATGCTAATAGTGGTGGGATAGTGGGCTTGACGAGGAGAGGTTGCCAGAAATCTGAGAAGCATGACAAAGTTTAAAACAGTCATAAAAATGAGAACGAGTTGAAAACAGAAATATAGTGGAACTGTGAGGCAATGTTTTGGACCTACCTGAAGCTGGTGATCATGAATTTATAGTGATATCAATCTGCTTTGTGGTGTCACTTTCTCTAATATTGCTCAGTAGCTCAGATTTAAAAGAAAAAGAGAACCCTGGCACAGTGTTCATAGAAATGTAAACTGGTGCAGTCACTATGAAAATAGTATGGAGTTGCCTCAAAAAATTAAAAATAGAACTACCATATGATTTAGCTATTCTACTTCTGGGTATTTGTTTCCAAAGAAAACAAAAACACTAATTTGAAAAGATATATACACTCCTATGTTCACTGCAGCATTATTTACAGTAGTCAAGATATCAAAACAACATAAGTGTCCATCAATGGATGAATGCATAAAAAACATGTGATATAGGACTGAGCCAGAGGAGATTAAGATGGCAGAGTAGGAGGACACAGCCCTACCTCTCACCACTAACATATCAAAAATACAGCTACATGTGGAGAAATTCTCTCAGAAAACCCACTGGACACAGGCTGAAAGTCTCCTATACAACCAAGACTGTAAGAAGACCCACAATGAGTTGGATAGGAGGGAAGAGAAGTGACCAGCTCAGACCTGACCCTCAGGGCTTCTGCTCCAGTGACTTGGGACCTGAACCCATCCCAAATAGTGGGATGTTGGCCACTGAGCAAAGGAGAAGCCCTGGCTCATAGATGGTTCTGGCTCTACCCAATCTACCTCCAGTCCTACCTAACACCATGGTGATAGCTGCCAGCCCACCCTGGGGGGGACATGACTCAGGATCACTTCAGATCCAGCCCTCCCACCAAAGCCACTGGACACACACAGATTGTATAGGAACACTCCCACACAAGGACACCCCTTCAAGACTGGGATAAGTAACTGTCTGACCTAATTTCATAGAGACAGAGGAAGGTAAGCAAAATGAGAAGACAGAGGAATTGGTTTCAAACAAAAGAACAAGAAAAAAACCTTGGGAAAAAACACTGAAAAATTTATCCGGTAAATTACGTAACTGAAATAAAAAACACATTAGAAGGAATGTACAGCAGACTAGGTGATATAGAAGAATGCATAAGTGATCTGAAAGACAGAATAAGAGAAATCACCCAATCAGAAAAGCAAAAAGAAAAACAAATTTAAGAAATAAGAACAGTTTAAGGGACCTCTGGGACAACATCAAACACACCAACATTCACATTAAGGAGCCCCAGAAGGAAAAGAAAATGTCAAAAATGTATTTGATGAACTTATGCCAGAAAACTTCCCAAAACTGTGGAAGGAAATAGATATCCAAGTACAGGAAGCACAAGGCCCAAACAAAGTCAACCCAAAGAAGCCTACACTAAGATGTATCTTAGTTAAAATGGCGAAAGTTAAAGGTTAAAAAATAATTCTGAAAGAGCAAAGAGAAAAAGCAGTAAAATCTATTTACATCGATGGACAGATCATCCAGACAGAAAATCAATAAGGAAATAGTAGGCTTAAATGACACATTAGACCAATTGGACTTAATAGATATCTATAGGATATTCCATCCAAAAACAGCAGAATGCACGTTCTTTTCAAGTGCACATGGAATGATCTCCAGGATAGACCACATGCTAGGTCACAAAACAAGTCTCAACAAATTTAAGAGAACAGAAATTTCATCAAAGATTTTTTTTCCACCCACAATTGTATGAAACTAGAAATCAATTACAGGAAGAAAAATGGGAAAAACACAAATACGGAGAGAGTAAACAACATGTTACGAAAAACAATGGGTCAATGAAGAAATCAAAGAGGTTATCAGAAAACACCTCAATACAAATGAAAATTAAAACATAACTTTCCAAAATCTATGGGACATATCAGAAGGACTCCTAAGAGAGAAGTTTAGAGTGAAACAGGTCTACCTCAAGAAACAAGAAAAATCACAAACATAAAAGCTTTTGCACAGCAAAGGAAACCATTAACAAAATGAAAAGAAAACCTACCAAGCAGGAGAAGATATTTACAAATAATATGTCTGATAAGGGATTAATATTCAAAATGTACAAAAAACACATATAACTCAATGTCTTAAAAACAAACAACCAAATTAAAAAATGAGATGGGAATAGACATTTTTTTGCAAAGAAGATAAATAGATGTCCAACAGGCACATGACAAGATTTTCAACATCACTAATCATCAGACAAATGCAAATCAAAACAACAATGAGATATCACCTCATGCCTATCAGAATGGCTATCATCAAAAAATTTACAAATAACAAGTGTTGGTGAGGATGTGGATAAAAGGGAACCCTAGTACACTGTTGGTAGGAATGTAAATTGTGGCAACCACTATGAAAAATATTATGGTTCCTCAAAAAACTAAAAATAGAACTACCATATGATCCAGCAATTCTGCTCCTGGGTATATACATGAATAAAATGAAAGCACAAATTTCAAAACATATATATGCACTCTAATATTCATAGCATCATTATTTAAAATAGCTAAAATATGGAAGCAGTCTAAGTGTCCATCAACAGATGATTGAGTACAGAAGACACACATGAAGTATTACTCAGCCATCAAAAAACAAATGAAATTCTGTCATTTTCAAAAACATGGATGGACTTACAAGGCATTATGCTTATTGAAACAAGTCAGCCACAGAAAGGCAAATACTCTACATTACCAGTTATATGTGGAATCTTAAAAGTAAAACAAATGAATGAATATAACAAACAGAAATAGACTCACAGATATAGAGAACAAACTAGTGGTTACCAGTGGGGAGAGGGAAGGTGAACAGGCATGAAGGGACTGAGAGGTACAAACTACTATGTATGAAACAATTAGCTACGAGGATATATTGTACAGCACAGGGAAACAGCCAATATTTTACAATAACTTTAAATGGAGTATAGTCTATAAAAATACTGAACCACTATGTTGTATACCTGAAAACAATATAATATTGTAAATCAACCATACTACAATTTAAAAAAATAAATTTAAAAAAAGTAAGCAAATATCTCTCTTCAAAAGTCTGTGCTGGAGTATAGCAGGAAATGAGAGTATTTCAGCTTTTCTCCCACAGTTGATGAAACAAGAAAAGAAGAGAAGGTCTTCTACATGTACTTTGCAGGTAGAAGAACAACTTGGGTTTTACAAAAGCACAAATCAAGAGGTCCAACATTTGGTCTGATTTTATGGACAACAGGAAGCAAATCCTGGAGTGCCTTGATCAGTGACTTAAAAGTTTCTTTTTACAAAGGACCAAATTTTTCATTTAGCAGGCATAATGCAGTATTAAAACGCAAATATTCCTCCGAAGATAACTCTAGGACTTAATTGTCTACCAACATTTAATGCATAAATATACATATGCTATTTGGATGGACTCCAACATGACACTTAAATCTTTCTACAATGTACACAGTATTGTCCTCATACAGACATTGCTTTAAATCATTAATATCAGATTCATTCTTGAAGCCTGGCTTCATTCTTGAAGCCAGGTTTTAGGGGAGATTTGGGAAAAGGAAAAAACAAAATGACACAAGAAACACGAAAGTATTTATAGAGTGCTTGGATAAGATGAAGAGTAAGAACAGCATACAAAAGGGAAACTAGGATTTTTTTTCTTATTGCCCTCTTTTGCTCTCACTACTGGACCCAATTTAAGGAATTTTCGACTATATTTCAGAAGAATGGAGCAATATTAACTCTTTTAATCTGCCTGGGTGTTGTTTAGTAAATTAAGACCAAAATTACCAAATAGGATGCTATCTCATTACCTCACTAAGGCATAGGTGTCTATTAAAATATACGAGTAAAATAGTTAAAATAGTTTGAATACCATAGTTACATGCGAAAAACCTGTGTAGAAAATCCCAACACCAGTATGATTATTATGTAAGATTTTATACACATAGACTCAAACTTGTAATTACTCTGTAACTTCACACCACCCTCAAACCAGTGCTTTAAATTTTTCTTAATTTCTGAAATACCTGTTACCACTTCTAGCCTTCTCACTTACCCTCCATTTGTGAAGAACATTTAATCTGAGTCTTATCCTCATATATTTCTTGGTGCTTTTGGGGAAATCAATGCTCAGTACCATTTCAATTACTATAGCACAATATTTAAAGAGGATGAAATTATGTATTGCTGTCGTTTTATGAGTCTTACTAGAATGGCTCTAAGTTTGGGGTCCTTCAATAATTCCCATGATGTCCCATCTATGGAAAGAATGTGATTCAGTTTTAAGACTTGATTATAGCCCCATAAGATAAATTTTCTTTACTTTATTGCTCTTCACTGGATGACTGGTAAGCTCAGACATGCCAATTCCCCTTCTTGAATATGAACAATGAATGTGTATGGGTGTTTGACTACTCAGAAAAAAAGATATAGTTCTCCAAATTGCCTTTAAAGTCCTTGTGGTATTATATTTCTATTTGAGAATACTTGAAAAGATTGGAAATCATCATGTTTGAATAACTGTTTCTTAATTATGTTACCAATTAAAATATTAGCAGACTTTTTTGAGTTAAACTAATATTTTCTCTATTAAATGCACACTAAAAGCATTCTATATTTACTCTGTTGTTATGATAATGCAATCATTATATTAATTGCATGACAGTCTAGAGGGTATGTAGACATGTTTCTGATTAATCAATTGTCAACATTTTCAAATTTCTCCCAAAGCATTTTAACAAAATATGATTGTGACTGTTTTTGGGGCCTCATTAGGCAGAAAAGTTCCTTCTTCATTTTTTCTTTCCTCAAGTAATGGCTTTCTTATTCTACAGTGGTTTTAATAATGATCAGAAATTTACTGGACACCAATAACTAGTAACTACACTAAACATATTAGCCCTAATTCACCCTAAAACCCAGAAATAAGTTGTTTTAGATGATAAAGCCAGCGTTAATACTGATCACCATACTGATTAGTCCTAGTAGTAAAAGTAGACAAATATGATCAACAGCAACTAGTTTCGGCTTTTTACCCACTGTAATCATCCAGATTCATTTCAGTGTAGTGTTAAAATCAATGTATTTTCTATGATTTAGAATATCACTGAATTAATTCCAAAGCTTTAGGCGTTCCCCAAGTCTAAGCCCTCTTCAATGAATCAGCTGTCACAATACATAACAACCATGATCATCAAAATCATTATGTAACTCTGATTCTATTCCAAATAAACTGTAATCAAATATTCTAAATTCAGTATATAGCTGACCATTGAACAACATGAGATTTGGGGCGCTGACTCTTGAACAGTGGAAATTCTGCCTATTATTTATAGTCAGCCCTCAGTATCTGCGGTTCCACATCCTCAAATTCAACCAACCGCAGACTGTATAGTACTGTAGGATCTACTTTTGAAAAAAAGTAAATATGTAAGTGGACCAGCACTGTTCAAACCCACGTTGTTGAAGGGTCAGTTCATAAACTGAAAGAAGTTAAAACTCTCCTTTACATCTTTTCTCAGTAGACAATGAACACAAATTTATATACAGTTATGATATTACCATTTCATATAAAAACTTTCATACTTAATAGGCATGTATATCTTATGTATGTACATCAGTAAAATAAAACAGTTGTCAGTTTCCTCCTGCTTGGACCCTTTGATTACTTCTGCCTGAAAAGCCTTCACCCATACTGTCAACCTGGAAAATATCTCCTTGTTTGTCAAGAATCAGCTCACCCATCACATTTTCTGGGTCATGATCCTGAAGTAACAAGTTTGGACCAGCAACTGCTGTAGGTAATATGTACAAGGTATTCAAAGGTTGGTGAAACTCCAATCTTGCTCCTAAGAAGATCACCTCACACTGCCTGAGTTTGGGTGAGCTTCAGCAAGTTACTTATATTTTCCATACTTCAGCATCCTCAATTTAGAAAGTGAATAAAATAGTACCTATTGTAGAGGACTGTTTTCGACACCACTTAAGAATATACGTAAATCGTTTCAAAGAAGGCCTAATACATAATGGCGGCTCAATAAATGTTAGGTATTAATAATATAATCATAAAATCAATGCATAAATATCTTCAAGGGAAAATATTAAATGTACAAAAAGAAAAGTACAAAGGAATTACAATGAGGATTCAAACATGAGAAAAGACTGTACTAATCAGTAATCAGTAAAGGTTCTATCGCTGCATATAATGTGAGCTACCTGTAATTAGCATTAGTTAATATTAAAAGACTCTATTTCCCTCTTGAATAAATTTCTCAAAATATCTTCTTCAGCTCTTTTACTGAAGCATACTGGGGTAGGCCAAGTCACTGGCCAGCAACATTTGCTATTCTTTGTAAAATAAGTTATCACATTCGTCATTGCAATAAAGAACTATGTCTATTCCAGCACCATTATCTTCCCTCAGCAGCTGATTAAAATGTATTCTATTTTGTCACTCATGAATTTTTCTACATATTAGTGGTCAACTGTGGCAAAGACTGTTGCAAGTAACAATTTATTATCAAACTATGTGTATAGATGAAACCAAAGTCAGACATTTTCTTGAAGCTGCTTGGATTGAATGACTCACCAGGGTTCAAAGTTTACACCCATTTATTCTTAAGGGTTACTCTGTGAAGAAAAATCCAGGCAATATTTTGCAAATCTACTCTAAGATATGTTCACTTTTTGAAAGATAAATTATTTCCCCCATATTTTCTATTATTATTCAGACAGCACTTGGGGAGGGAAGCTTTTTTTT
>NW_006783288.1:2272647-2338735 GCF_000442215.2 Lipotes vexillifer
TTTGCGGTACGCAGGCCTCTCACTGCTGTGGCCTCTCCCGCCGCGGAGCACAGGCTCCGGACGCGCAGGCCCAGCGGCCATGGCTCACAAGGCCCAGCCGCTCGGCAGCATGCGGGATCCTCCCAGACCGGGGCACGAACCCGCGCCCCCTGCAACGGCAGGCGGACTCTCAACCACTGCGCCACCAGGGAAGCCCAGGAAAGCTTTTAAATAATGATAAAACTAACACTTTATGATCTATACTTGTGAATTCTTTACCATAGCCCAGTGCAATGCATGCTTTAGGCCCTTAAAGTTTTCTGTTCTGTCCCTGATTCTGATCTTTGCATCCATTTAAATCTTTTTCCAGACTTCACTGAATTAAGGTATTTAAACAGGACTGATGTTAAGTACTAAATGAGAAAAGTACTATAAAGCTAAGGAGCCCAGTCAAATGAGTTTGAAAAATAAAGACAGATGGCAACTATTAGAGAGTCTTCTGCACTTGAACCACACTGTTCATGCTTATGTTTTGTTTGATAACTGGCTCATTTTCAGACGTACATATGCTTTGGGAGGTAAATATAATATGCTAAACATGCTGTATATACGTGGACTATGCATTTATATTGGTTCTAGGCCTTCTCAGTGAAAAAAGCCAGAGTGTGCATGCACCCCACCCGCTCCCCACCAACACACAGGTGAGAATAAACTGATACAGACTTGGAACAATACATTTTACTTACGTTAGATCTTACATACTTTTTTCCATACTGAGAATTCTCTTTCTAGGTTAAAAAGTACAATATAATTAAATTTTTGTGATTATTCATTTGATGTATCCCCTGTTGTGTGTTGAATTTGTCTCCCAAAAGATGCTGAAGTCCTAACCTCCAGTACCTATGAATGTGACTTTATTCTGAAATAAGTCTTTGCAGATGATCAAGTTAAGACGAGGTCATCAGGGTGGGCCTAATCCAATATGACTGTGTCCTTAAAATAAATTGAAATTTGGATACAGAGATAGACACACAAAGAAGGAAGATGATGTGAAGCCACAAGGAGAACCCTACCTACAAGTCAATGAATGCCCGAGGCTACCAGAGTCAGAAAACACAGTCTCCTTCACAGCCCTCAGAAGAAACCTACCATGCTGACACCTTGATTTCAGACTTCTAGTCTCCAGAAATGTAAGACAATAAATTTTTGTCATTTAAGACACCCAGTTTGTGGTACTTTGTTATGGCAGCTCTAGAAAACTAATACATCCCACAATACAAAAAACCACAACGGATTTGAAATTTCAATATTAAGATGACTATCACCCTTATGATTCCTGAAATAGTTACAATTTTTGTATACACTATGCCTATTCTACCCCCATTTCATAATGGCTCATGATTTCTACATCATAACAAACACAAGACCATACATACTATACTCTCTCCCGATTTTCATTCAGTCTTAGTTTTATATGTTTGATATTCATGACCTATACTTAAGTATTTGTCTATCATTTTAGTTGTCTGAAGCTCATTATCTAGTAGATTCTTTAGGAAGAGATTATTAGGAAAATATTTCTTAATTCATTTAATTTTGATAATTCTTTGATCCCCTTGCACTTAAAAACAGGTTTTGCTGGATATGAAATCCTTGGCTCAAATTTTCTTTCCTTGAACCTCATTTCTTCTGGCATAAAGTGTTGCTGTCGACAAGCCTGAATGTTATCTAACTTTTTTCCTTCATAAGTTACTTTCTCTTTTTGCCCAGGTGTCCAAAGGATTTTTTTTTTTTTTCTATGACTTTAAACTCCATTTATTTTACTGGTTATTTACTAGGATATCTCTTGATGTTGATCATTCTGGGTCAATATTCTCAAGTATGTGGCATGCTTTTTCCTAATATTTATATATTTATACATATTTATATGTTTTGGGGAAATATTCATAAAGGAAACTATTTAGTTTTGGTTATAGTTCCTTGCTTTAGGGTTCTTCTAATATTCCTATTATGCTTATGATGGACCTTCTTAGACTATCTTCAATATTTTCCATTTTCTCTAACCTTTGCCTATTTGTCAAAAAATAAATCAATTGACCGTATACGTGTTAGCCTACTTGAAGTCTATCTGCTCTTGTATCCTTGATCCAATACAAACTGTCTTGATTTTTGTATCTTTACAGTAAGCTTTAAAATCAGTTATGGCAAGTTGGCAACTTTGTTCCCCTTTTTCAGAGGTATTTTGGGTGTTTTAGCTATCTTACCTTTCCAACACATTTCCAAATAAGCTCATCTGTATCTATAAAAAAGCCTCCTTGGATATTTATTGGAATTGTGTCAAATTTGAAGAACAATTTGGAGCTAAATGACACTTTTAACAATTTTGACTCATGAATATGATAACTCTTCAGTTATTTAGACATTCTTCGATTTCTCTGAGCAAAATTTTGTAGTTTTCAGGTCTTGTAAATAATTTGCTAAATTTATTTCTAATTACTTTAGTTTTTATTCTACTGGAATTGATCTCTTAAAATTTTAATTCCAACTATTGCTAGCATAAAGAAATCTAACTGAATTTTCTGTATTGACCTGTATCCTGTGATCTTGATAAATTAACTTTTTAATTATTTAATTTCCAACAAAGGAAATGATAAGCAAAACAAAAAGACAACCTTTTTGGAGACAGATCCAAAAACATATTGCTGCAATTTATGTCAAAGAGTGTTTTGCCTATGTTTTCCTCTAGGTGTTTTATATTACCTGGTTTTACATTTAGGTCCTTAATACATTTTGAGTTTATTTTTGTGTATGATGTTAGAGAATGTTCTAATTTCATTCTTTTCTATGTAGCTGCCCAGTTTTCCCAGCACCACTTATTGAAGATATTGTCCTTTCTCCATTGTACATTCCTGTATCCTTGGTCATAGATTAATTGACCAGACATACAGATGGCCAAAAGGCACATGAAAAGATGCTCATCATCGCTAATTATAGAGAAATGCAAATCAGAACTACAATGAGGTACCACCTCACACCGGTCAGAATGGCCATCATCAAAAAGCCTACAAATAATAAATGATGGAGAGGGTGTGGAGAAAAAGGAACCCTTTTTGCACTGTTGGTGGGAATGTAAATTGGTGTAGCCACTGTGGAAAACAGTACAGAAGTTCCTTAAAAAGACTAAAAGTAGAACTACCACATGATCCTGCAATCCCGCGCCTGGGCATATCCAGAGAAAACCATGGTTTGAAAAGATACATGCACCCCAATGTTCATTGCAGGACTATTTACAGCCAAGACACAAAAGCAACCTAAGCGTCCATCAACAGATGGATGGATAAAGAAGATGTGGTATATACACACGATGGACTATTACTCAGCCATAAAAAAGAATTATGGATGGACCTAGAGATTATCATATTAAGTGAAGAAAGCCAGATAGAGAAAGACAAATATTCTATGATATCACTTATATGTGGAATCTAAAAAAATGAGACAAATGAACTTATTTACAAAACAGAAATATACTCATAGACATAGAAAACAAATTTATTGTTACCAAAGGGGAAAGGTGGGGGAGGGATAGATTAGAAGTTTGGGAAAATATACATACTACCATATATAAAATAGATAACCAACAAGGACCTACTGTATAGCATGGGGAAATATACTCAATATCTTGTAATAACCTATAATGGAAGAGAATATAAAAAAGAATATATTTATATATATGTATAACTGACTAACTTTGCTGTATATCTGAAACAGAACATTGTAAATCAACTATATTTCAATAAAAAATCAAGAAGATTCAGTGTAAATATATACAATGGAATATTACTCAACCATATAAAAGAATGATATCTTGCTACTTGGGACAACATGGATGGACCTACAGCATATTATGCTAAGTGAAATAAGACAGAGAAAGATGAATACTGTGTGATTTCACTTATATGTGCAATCTAGAAAACAAAACAAATGAACAAACATAACAAAACAGAAACAGAATCATAGGTACGGTGAACTAACAGGTGGTTGCCAGTGGGGAGAGGAGGTGGAAGTATGAGTGAAATAGGTCAGGAAAATTAGGAGGTACGAACTTCCAGTTGTAAAATAAGTGAATCACAGAGATGAAAATGTACAGTACGAGAAATACAGTCATTAATAATGTAATATCTTTGTAGAGTGAGAGATGGCAAATTAGACTTATCATGGTGATTATTTTGTAACACAGACATACTGAATCACTATATTGTACATCAGGAACTAACAGAGTGTTGCAGGTCAATTATCCTGCAAACAAACAAACAAACAAACAAAGTCACAGAAAAAGAGATCAGATTTGTAGGTACAAGGGGTTGTGGGGAAGGGGGTATTAGACGAAGGTAATTAAAAGGAATGGATTTTCAGTTTACGATAAATAAGTACTAGGGATGTAATGTACAACATGATTAATATAACTAACATTGCTGTGTGTTAGATATGAAAGCTGTTAAGAGAGTAAATCCTAAAAGTTCTCATCACAAGGAAAAAATACTTTGTTTTTCTTTTATTTTGTATCTATATGAGATGATGGCATGCAGGCTTCAGCAGTTGTGGCTCACGGGCTGTAGAGCACAGGCTCAGTAGTTGTGGCGCACGGGCTTCCGCCACTCCGCAGCATGTGGGATCTTCCCGGACCAGGGCTCGAACCCATGTCCCCTGCATCGGCAGGCTGATTCCCAAGCACCGCGCCACCAGGGAAGTCACACACCCCACAAATGATTCCTTTTTCCTTCCTCCAGCCAGTAGGAGGAAGGGATTCTTCTCTGATATTTACTATGGGAATTTGGTCAGGCTCTTAGAGATCAATCTCACAATATTGTGGGGTCCCCAGGACTGGGTTCCCCTGAAGTTTTTCACTCTCAGAGGTGTCCGCACAGAGCCTCCAGCAATTCGTCAATTACAGTGCAGGTTTTCCTACCCCAGCACTGGTTCTCTGGGTAGTTTGTGCTCATGCATCTCTGTCTGGTAAGCCATGGCTCCCTGTATTCACCTGTCTGACTCTAATCTTCATGATAGCAGCTTGCCCTGTGATCTCTCCTCTCATAGATCCAGGAAGAGTTGATTTTTTCAGTCTGTTCAGCTTTACACTTGTTATTCAGACAGAGTGGCACTTCCAAATTCCATACATGTGGAACTAGAAACTGGAAGTCGGTTTTCAGGAATCAGAGACACCAGGATGCTTCAGTCCCTTTAAATCTCACCAGTGTCCTATGCAATCACTCATTATGGATGAGCAAATCTCATTCTTTTACTTTTGGACCCAAAATTCACGTACTACGATTTCCATTGAAATATCTATTACCTATTTTTCAGATCTCCTGTTCTCAAGTCCTGCACAGATTGTAATATCACCTAGGTCACGGAACTATCTTCAGCTGCTTGTAATGTGTAATACGGCGTGGGGATAGCATGTCACATACCTTGGTTGCAATGTGTCCATGCGTTGTTAGTCTTAATATTTTTACACGGGAATTTGGAGAGATTTAAAATCTGTGTTGTTACTGCCACCACATCCCCAGAGTCCTCCAAACAAATATACTTTTGAGAGCGAAAGGTGGTGGTATTATAAATTATTCTGTGCCAAAAGGCAGAAGAGCTGCTCTAGTCAAACTGAAATGTCTGGCCATTCTACCTATAATCTATGGATAAAATAAATAATCCTTAGCTCAGTACACAATGAGATTTGTACATTCATTACATTGCCTTCACTCGTTCATATACACTCTATTCATTAAAATGACCTAGGTGCAGTTTCTCTAATAAGCAGTTTCTTTTCTGAACTGCACCAAATTAATTGAAAGATTAACAGAGATATTTCAGCATGATCCACTATCTCTGAGAGATCCTGTACTAGTCATAAGATGCTTAGGAAGGCTTTCTGACTGTCACTTTTTCCAAGTTTCAATGCTAATCATGGAACTGAATCTTAAGTATTGGTGAAGGTTGGAGAAGTGTTACAGTGTTAATTCATTGTCACTTGCATTTGCTGGGCTTAAGACACCAAACTTCAGCCTCTCCAAATTATGTCATGGTGTGTATCTTCAGACCAAAAGCTGAGCTCATGTGACTTAATGATTTCAGCAGTGGAAATAAACTTGTTTCTGTATCTTTAAGCATTTAGTGTGGGTTAGCTAAATTTGTTATTCATCATATTTAGATGTTTAAAAGTAGAGGCTTATTTATTAGGAAATTCAATGGAAAAGTAGAAAGTAATAGCATCTACCACTCATATTATCTTATCTCCTACTTTCGTTCCAAAAGCAAGATACTTTTATACTGTGGGAGACTCCATTTGGCAAAGGATATTAGTGACTTCTCTTGGACAGTATCTTGCCCAAGAGAACAACAGCTTAGCCTCTCTACCTCTTATAGCTTGGTGAAGGGGATGAGTCCAAGGAGTTGACCATCAGGGCATGAATTAAAACACAGGACATGCTTCCTTCAAGCCAAGTCTATGATTATTGCTCAGTTGCCTCATACAGCTTTTGTTGTGTTTCTGTCTTCATAAAGAGTCTATTCTTACCATTGATCCTTCCTACCTAAAGATTGTGCATAAGTCATAATTCATTTAAAATTAGTTCATCCACTCCTAAGACTAGTTTATTATTAAAAAATATCTAAATCTTATTTAGTGAAGTAGAGCTTTGTAAAATCTAAAGCAAAATATGGAAGCATTTACTAAAGAGAATGAGAGTTTATCTGCTTTCTTTATTTAAAGGGAACATTCTAAGTCTCAACATTTTAACTTTTTGATGATTATTTCTTTATTGCCCATGGCAAAATAATAAAAATATCATTTACAAAATCCATCTATACCCTCATGTATATACATCAATATTTTCTGTAAATTCCATTCCATTCAAGATCCTTAACCACTTTCCATCTACTCCTTCAAAATTTTTAATAAGTGTCTTTAATAAGTGTCTTTCTCATCCACCATGATTCTGCTAATTTTCAGTGTTCTGCTTGTCCTTAGCACTTTGTACATACATCTGTGAACTCTTGTGATAAAGTGGTTTGATCAGATTTTTTCTTCTTCTCCCAACTAGGCTCTCACTTCCTTGTGGACACAGGCTATACCTACTCATCTTTAGATTTTCCAAGTATAGCACAGTTGTCAGACATATAGGCAGAATTCAATACATTCAATACAAAAGCACTTATTTTATGAACATTGCTAAACTGTACATATATATACAAATAGTACGTTATATCAACCGGGATCTGTTCAGGGGAACTGAAGCCTTAGCAGACATTTCAGCAGAAAGAAATTTAATATAGAAATTTGGTCCCATAGGTGCTGAAAAGCTAAAAGAGCCTAAAAGAAACACTGAGTAAAACCAAAGATAGTAATTGCAGAAAGCAACTATCATCTACATTGCCTGGGAAACAAAAAGGAAGAGGTGAAATTGCTGACCATTTAGAAGCTCAGAGAAGAAACTCTAGAGACAACTCCTGCTTAGACCTCTGAGGTGGAGGTACTACCTTTGGGCAGGTATGCTAGGGTTATCTCTCGGAGCCCTGAAAGAGCCTGAAGATAACTACTTCTGACGAAGCATTGCTGACAAGAGGAAAAGAACAGGGAGAAGGTCCTTCTGCCCTCCTCCTGCCTTTCAATCTCTATCTGGTGTCTCCTATTGACTGAACCTACCACAAGCCATTTGGTAAGAAGTCTAAGAAATGTAGTTTGTAGGGTCCCAGCCCCAATGTCACAAATCAGGGTCTAGAAATGCAGGTGTGGATTTTAAGACAATAGGAAAGCAACTGGCATACCTGATTTGGTCAGAATTTGAGTTTTTTTGAACACAGTTTAGGTGCAAGGGAAGGAAAAAGAACTCTGATTTTTCAAATACCTACCAAGCACCAGATACCATTTTAAGTTCTAAAATATGAATCATTCAACAAGTAATTATTGGGCACATACTATTTCCAGCCACTGCAAAGACCCTTCAAGTGCAACGGTGAAAAGATAGGCATTATCCATTCTTTCATGGAATTCAAAGACTTGAAAGAAAAATGGGCAAATAACTGTGCGATTATGATAACAGGTGTACCTAATCTAACTTAAGTCATGTAGCCACCTTGAAAGAGAGTCAGAAAAGGAAACGAAGGATAAGGAAGATATTCAATGTTTCCAGGGTCGTAGATACCAAGTGGCACAGACAAGATCTGAATCTAGAGCCGGCGGCCTCTGAGACTCACGTCCTTACTCAGGACACCACTCTTCTTGCTAGGTGAGAGAAGTATGGAATGGCAGCTTATCTGTTGCTACTGCCAAGTTCTGCAAGCTCACATAAGGAAAAACTAAGCAATAAGTTATTTGATTTGACTTTTCTTAGCTTCCTCCGAAATGGAAAATAAATATCTTACGTGGATATCCATGCCAAGGGAAAATTCATTTTCATTAGTCTCATCAAAGTTCTTATACTCTACATCTGTACAGCCACATTAGATTCTGCTTTCTTGCACTTGTGGCTAACTACTCAATTATCCTGTTGATCAGTGGTTTAGGGAAAACTTTTTATTTTATCCTTTCGTATGATTCCCTGAAAAAACATGGTGCCAGAATTTCAACTTCACCAAGAAGCATCGCTAGGGGCTACGAATATACTCTTTTGTGCTCCATCCATGAATTTGAGGGTTCTGTTTGCTCTTGTCATTTGAAAACCTCAGCTCTTTCTGGTGAATGCCTAGTAGATGTATGAACTAAGTCTCTCAGAAAAGAAAGCAGAGTTCATTAGGGCTGAAAGGAATCTTTAATGATTCAAACCATTTTATTTACTCATAAAGAAACTGTGACACTGGAGAAGCTGACTTACCTCAGTCTCCTATTATAAGTCTGTTAGGGGAGAAAAATCTGTGATGTCTTGGGAGTGTGACTACAGATATAAGCCCTTTCCACAATATCATATAAGTTAAATATATTCAGTTCTTTGCAACAGAAAAACAATTGAATGAGCTAGCGCAAAACATTTAACAATGCTTAGAGACTTCGGTAATGAGATACAGTTTAGAAATTACTTGGGACCTAGGAAGTAACGGCCAGGGATCTCACTACTTAAAGGGGATGCCCTGAACCAGAGAATTTGAGTTGGAAATAGAAATTGAAGGTTAATCTTTTAAACTGGAGAATTCAACCGGGTTGAGATTACAGGATAACATTTTGGCAGTTTTGGGAAAGCCGTGGAAGTGTAAGCAGCCTCTTGACCTTAGAGCCTCTGTTATATTTTAACCCCTAACCTTTACACTAAATTCCAAGACCCTGAGGCTTCTGCATATTTTCCAAGATCTTCGCTCAGCCTTGCTTAACACACTGATTCTTTTCTTAGTTTAAGGGGAGGGAAATGGTGAGTATGGGATTAAAGGATAAAGACCTTTTCTCCATCAGTCTTATGACCAGGCTACGTGACCAAGATAGCATCAGAAAAGGAGAAGAATGGAGCCAGCTAGTTTGCACACAGCGGAAAAATGATGAAGACTCTGACCCTTGCCCCAGATAATCAGCTGCTGTTATGTTCCCCCTTTTTTCCTTAAAAGACTGCCATGGTGGAGCAGAACCTTTAGAGCTGGTTCTTGGACATGAGTCCACCTTCTCCCCAGGTTGCCAGCCTCCTAAATAAAGCAACCTTCTTTTCCAACCAACATTTGTCTCTTGAGTACTAGCTTTTGAGCCATGAGCAGCCAAACCTGAGTTTGGTAACAGAAGCAAAGGAAATTCACACCAGCATCTTGGTATGGAAGTCTGGTACATGAAAAAGAGGCTGAGAATGTTGTGAAGAGATGGGTGTGGTCAGAGTAGAATCTTTTGATAGGTTCTGTATATCTTGATGTGAGATCTGCATGAAAGGAGATAAGGTGAAGTTTTGCTTCTAGAAGTTACTTTAACTATTCAGTGCTATATCAACCAGTAGAATGAAGTTGCTTAATATTTCTTCTTTGCATTTCCAAGTAGTGTTTGAGTAGACATGGAATAAAATTATCCCATTACTGAGATGATAGTATCTGGCATAAACAAACACATACCAAGCTTATGTCATAAATAAGTTATAATAGGCTAAAAATGGACCAAAGAAGGAAGCAGAAGCCCACTGCGAGTTCTCTAACTTTCTGAGCTAGAGTGATGATCTCTACAAGGGGAGCCCATCTGTTCTACTGATGTTCTGAATTAAGCCATATTTAAAGAGTATCTTTCCTGGCTCTTGTTTTTAATTAGAGAGAGCTAGGTTTCAATCCCAGATCCTACATTAAACTTGGGTGACTTTAAGGAAGTTACCTAATTTCTCTGAGTCTTTCTCTGTTTCTCTTTACAACTGAAATATTTGATAAGGTTTTCAAAGATTTCCTATGATATTTGTTGAGAAATCTGAGATGAAATCCCTAAATCAGTGGCTGGAATAGCATAGAAATTTGACACACCAACACTGCTGAAGAAGTTTGTTTTGATCTGACTCAAAAGATAAGTATGCAGGTATTTTTCCTCCTAATGTTCAACATAGTTCAGTCTTTTAGTATACCATCTATTCTCTTGTTTAGACAAAAAAATGGGAGAAATCATAAATAGCTCTCATTATGAAAAGAACAGATGAAAAAGTATTATCAGAAAAGGAGGGCTTCCCTGGTGGCGCAGTGGTTGAGAGTCCGCCTGCCGATGCCGGGGACACGGGTTCGTGCCCCGGTCCGGGAAGACCCCACATGCCGCGGAGCGGCTGGGCCCGTGAGCCATGGCCGCTGAGCCTGCGCGTCCGGAGCCTGTGCTCCTCAACGGGAGAGGCCACAACAGTGAGAGGCCCGCGGGCAGGAAAAAAAAAAAAAAAAAAAAAAAAAAAAAAAAAAAAAAAAAAAAAAAAAAAAAAAAAAAAAAAAAAAAAAAAAAAAAAAAAGAAAAGGAAGGAGATAAGATGAAGACTGTAGTGGAGATTCACCATCGTAATACTTTGCACATCAATTAGCTTTGATTTGTTCCTTATTGTTTCCCTAAGGGTATAGTTCTTATCTGATGCATGAAGTCAAACCAAAGAAAGGGCATTTTCTTTTTCTTTTTTTCTTTTTTTTTTTGAAACCTTGGGAAGTCATTTTACTGCGGAAAAGCTTAAATTATAGGTGGTGTATTTCCTCTACAACGAGAAGAAAGGGCATTTTCATGACTCACATCATGAGAATTTATAAATGAGAGAGAGGAAATAAAAAAACAAACCATACAGTTCTCCAGTGATAGATTTACTTTCCTCCCAAGAGAAGAAAATGAATTGAGTTTTATCCATTCATTCTTTTATATAATATTTTGAAGCACTACTATGTATTCTGGAGATCTAACAAGAGCCAAAAATAAAATAGACACATACCTGACTTATGAAGCTTATAGTTTAGTGTAGAGAAATAAATTAATCAAATGAAATCACACAAATATATAAACTGTAATGAGTCCTACTAGGAAAAAGTATAGTAAATGTTGACAGAATACATCTGGAGAATCTGAGTAAGTCCAAAGATCAGAATGACTCCCATGAGGAAAAGACAAATTGGCCGACATGTGAGAGATGGAGAGGGGTTAACTAGGTCAAAGGGTGGGGAGAGAACTCCTGTATTGGGGGCTTAACAGAGAACATGGGACATCTGAGGAATCACATGAGACCACTGAGCTGGAACACAGAAAAAGAAGAGCGCAGAGGCAAAATACAATCTAGGGAATGAAGAAAGAAGCCAGATAATTTAAAGCATGTAGGTCCTGGCAAAGATTTTGTTTCTTACATTAATTCTTGAAAGGCTTTACATAGGAAAGACATTATTGAAATTGCATCTTGAAATGCTAACTTTGACTATTCCTAAACAATTAACTGGAGGGAGATAGAAGTCGTTGCCGGGAGAAGAATGGTGAGGCTCCTGTAGTTGGCTCAGTAAAGAGATGTGGTAGCTTAAACTAGGCTGATAATGAAAATGGAAAGAAGTAAATGGATTCAAGAGTTATAAAACAGGTTTATTTGCTTCAATTTGTTGGTGGACTAGATATGGGGAAGAAGAGATGGTGAGGACAGCTAAGCATTGACTGGGGTCAGAAGAATGAAGAAAGAAAAAGTAACCCTAAGTATGATAGTACCACTGTAAGTTGACATCACACTCTGACTTCCTTCCACATGTCCTGGTTCTTCCAAGAAATCCTTACTGAGAGGGAGTAAAAGAAAGTACAGGTAAACAGGCAAGGCACGGCCCTAGTAGACTGCCCTTTAGCGTTTTCTTCCACTAGGTGGAAAGGTCAAACGTGTGGAAAATTCGATGCTGTGCATAATTCTGTGAGTATGTGGATGCAGTTTATGGTTGCTTGCCTCCACGATTTCCCCCAAAGATCCTCACTCCCTTGTATAACACAGTCATACAGTCCCTCCCACACTCACAGAGGGCTGGCACCCATGTGACCAACAGAATATGGTGGAAGTGATGTGTTTCTTCAACTAATATCTATTGAACATACAGTATATAACAGGCACTCTTAAAAGCCCTTAGGAATCAACAGTGAAATACTCAGTGAGTCGGTAAGTGTAGAAGAAGAAACAGTAACATTTCATATTTTACTATGTGACAATTATAATGAAGGTATACATTGCTGAGGAAAACTGTAAAATTCTATGTGATCTTTAATACAAATAATATTTGTATTAGTCCACATCCAGCATAATGCTCTGAACTTAGTAGGTAATGTAAATGTTGTATTGGATTGATTTAACAATAGAGACTTTTCTATATTTATAACTTAATCAAAATAGGATTAAAAAAAGGAGGATTCTGTTCTACATTGAACACTTGGCTTTGCATACTGCACTTCACTTACTTATTGCCAATGAAGCCATAACTATTTCACACCTACATAGAATAAATGCAAGCCAGCCTGTACCTCTTGTCTCAGGTTGATGACAGCACCTTAGAATAGCAGTTATTTTGGAACTAGTCAAGTATTTGTTCATATTTGGGCACAGATCACCCCTATCAGGCATTATGTTTGTTTTCCAAGGACTATTATTTGTTGACATGACCTTTCCTAAAAAAGGACAAGAATGATGATGGCAATTAGCATCGAGTAGGGGAATCAATAAAGGTATCTCTCTCTCTCTCTCTCTCTCTCTCTCTCTCTCTCTCTCTCTCTCTCACACACACACACACACACACACACACATACAGGGCTTTTAAAATCTCACTAAAAGATTGCATTAACAAATAAACCATAAATATTCTACATAGGTAAATCTGAGCAAGCTACAAAGCTACAGTAATCAAGACAGTATGGTACTGGCACAAAAACAGAAATATAGATCAATGGAACAGGATAGAAAGCCCAGAGATAAACCCACGCACATATGGTCACCTTATCTTTGATAAAGGAGGCAAGAATACACAATGGAGAAAACACAGCCTCTTCAATAAGTGGTGCTGGGAAAACTGAACAGGCACATGTAAAAGTATGAAATTAGAACACTCCCTAACACCATACACAAAAATAAACTCAAAATGGGTTAAAGACCTAAATGTAAGGCCAGACACTATTAAACTCTTAGAGGAAAACATAGGCAGAACGCTCTATGACATAAATCACAGCAAGATCCTTTTTGACCACCTCCTAGAGAAATGGAAATAAAATCAAAAATAAACAAATGGGACCTAATGAAACTTCAAAGCTTTTGCACAGCAAAGGAAACCATAAACAAGACCAAAAGACAACCCTCAGAATGGGAGAAAACATTTGCAAAGGAAGCAACTGACAAAGGACTGATCTCCAAAATTTACAAGCAGCTCATGCAGCTCAATAACAAAAAAACAAACAACCCAATCCAAAAATGAGCAGAAGACCTAAAGAGACATTTCTCCAAAGAAGATATACAGACTGCCAACAAACACATGAAAGAATGCTCAGCATCATTAATCATTAGAGAAATGCAAATCAAAACTACAATGAGATATCATCTCACACCAGTCAGAATGGCTATCATCAAAAAATCTACAAAAAATAAATGCTGGAGAGGGTGTGGAGAAAAGGGAACACTCTTGCACTGATGGTGGGAATGTGAATTGGTACAGCCACTGTGGCTAACAGTATGGAGGGTCCTCAAAAAACTACAAATAGAACTACCATATGACCCAGCAATCCCACTACTGGGCATACACCCTGAGAAAACCATAATTCAAAAAGAGTCATGTACCACAATGTTCATTGCTGCTCTATTTACAATAGTCAGGACATGGAAGCAACCTAAGTGTCCATCATCGGATGAATGGGTAAAGAAGATGTGGCACATATATACAGTGGAATATTACTCAGCCATAAAAATAAACGAAATTGAGTTATTTGTAGTGAGGTGGATGGACCTAGAGTCTGTCATACAGAGTGAAGTAAGTCAGAAAGAGAAAAACAAATATCGTATGCTAACACATATATATGGAGTCTAAGAAAAAAAAAAGGTCATGAAGTATCTAGGGGTAAGATGGGAATAAAGACACAGACCTACTAGATAATGGACTTGAGGATACGGTGGAGGGAAGGGTAAGCTGGGGCAAAGTGAGAGAGTGGCATGGACATATATACACTACCACATGTAAAACAGATAGCTAGTGGGAAGCAGCCACATAGCACAGGGAGATCAGCTAGGTGGTTTGTGACCACCTAGAGGGGTGGGATAGGGAGGGAGACGCAAGAGGGAAGAGATATGGGAACATATGTATATGTTTAACTGATTCACTTTGTTATAAAGCAGAAACTAACACCCCATTGTAAAGCAATTATATGCCAATAAAGATGTTAAAAAAAAAAAAAGAATTCCAGCCATGACAGCAGTAATTTGCTGGCAGTTTAATTTCCACATTATGTGTATGTATTTCCATCTATGTATGTATGTATGTATTTAAACTATAGGTTTACCCTTGTTATTAAAGAACGTTTGTAACCCTAAAAAAAATAATAATAATCTGAGCAAGCTAAACTGATTTCCTTAAATGTATATCAAACTTAAAGGCTGAAGGAATATGCTGGACCCAATTTTACCAGTCAGTTCTTGTTTGGGAAATTAACACATTTTGTACACAAAATACGCTTCATAGGATAAACCATAAGAAGGACAAGAAACCTAGAGTAGCAATGACTTGCAAAATGTTAAGTGTCTGGAAAAATAATGGAAGCAAAATTAATCTGTCCTTAATTTTAAGCAGTTAATAATGATCTGCATGAAGAGGTAGACAGGAATGTTTTAAATTAGGCATCAAATGGACAGTGAATTGAATGAGAATAAGGTGATATCATAGCAGATAATGGAAAGGTACCACTGGCTAATATATGGAATAACAACTCATCATGGAATCACAGACGTGAACCCTTTGTGTCTGTGCAGGTAACCATGCCATACATGCTGCAATCTCTAGAGGGAGTGCGCAGACTGTGAGGAAGAAACCAGCAGAAAAAGTTAGCCAAAACATAATTTTGTTAAGGCATTTTAAATTACAAAACAGCAGAATCTTGATACTGGTGAGGGTCCTGAGAACATCTCAAACATTCGAAAAGCGCCTTTCTCATAAAATGCAGTAGAGCAAGGCTTCTCTGGAGTTCACCTGTAAAGAGCGAATGCCACTCTGAGATGCAAAGAGTAGCCACATTCCCTCCTTCATTCACTAAGGACACACGCTCTAAATCTAGGGCCCATGACTAATTAGTGACTCAGTGAAGTGACAAATTATATATAACCATATGTCATGAACCTTTAGGGTCATATACAAATAGTTTTACGAGTGAATCTTCAAAGTCACGTTACAATTTTCTGGTGTGCTTATTAAAATGCAAATTTCTAGGTTCGGGGACTCTATATTTTAATAAGCACCCTATATTATTTGGCTACAAGTATCCTTCAGCCTACACAAGAGGTTAATATTAAGTGTGCCATTATAAGGGGATACACTATATCTTGATCCAAGACAGCAAACAGAAAGATACGGTACCTCCAAGGATAACAGAATAGCAATTAAATTACATGTGAGCCGAAAACAAAAATAACATGTTGTATAATCAAGGCTTTCCTGAAGGTTTTGGTGTAAATATAAGACAAGGAAAAGGACAGACCGATGGCCTCTCAAGTTTCTTTCTATGTCAGGATTTTCGTAATGGTAGCGATTATCCTGTAAGACAGTTCAAATTCTGTTGTCTTACCCTTTCAACTGAAAAGCAAAAATGCTTCACAGTGTAATATAAGAAACCATCCTTTTTTAGCGGAAGAACAAGTAATAATTATAGTTCTACAAACTGAGTGGTAGGTTTTCATCAATTACAAAAACCAAACAGCCTGACTTATTATGATGACAGAGCACGTAAACAAATCGACATACAGTTTTCGTTGTATGAACTATGCTTTAAAAAATACATCGAGTTGGCACTTAGATAAATGTCTTTTATTTTGTGGCTCCTCCAGTGGAACTGTTTCTGTTGTTAAAGAATATAAGCTTAACCAGCATCGCCTCCTGCATTGCCTACCTTGCTTCTCAATAGCAGAGAGAAATCTGCTGTAACTTTGGGACTCAGTGGAAAATGAAGCAGCATTAACTACACTGGAGTAGATTATAACAATGTATAATCTCAATAATTCTGCAGTATATGTGATTAAATCACAGTTACAACTGATCAAAGGAAACCAAAGTAGGAAGAAATAAAATAAGGCCAATATCTCTTAATATAAGATTGAGAAGACTCGCAGCTCAAAGCATACAATTTAATTGAAGAAAAGCAGTGTATTCTTTTAACACAACCTCACTTTGCTCATACCACTGTTTTAGGGAATGCTTTGATTGCAACACTATCTTAGCTAGGCCTGTTTTATCTTTCACCTTACAGAAATGATCCACCATAGGGATTCCCATTAGGCTGTTCGTCTAAAGATAGTACCAGCTGGAGGTGAAGCATTTCAAACCTGCTACTTCAGCTCACAGTAAGGCTGACCTGTGAGTGAGGTCTTTCTCACTGCTCTTCCCACAGAGCAGGCAGACTGAGTACCAGCCAAACAGCCAGAATCAGAACAGAACCCCAAGGCACTCATGCTAACATAAGTTATGCTGCTTATGTACTCCTGGAGTAGTAGGAGGTGGAGGGACATGTCCCAGTCATCTAGGGAGAGGTAAAAGTTTCAAACACCAAGTGCCGAGGTCAAAGGCAGAATCTGAAGTGTAAGAAAGTGAAGATATTGGGTACTTTCATTAACAGAGTGACTTTATCATTTCACTCTATCACCCCTTAGGAATTACAGGTATCAGTTAGAGGTCGAAGAACAAACTAAATTTTCTGAGCCCAGTTTAAAAACAACTTGTTAGCTATAGTATTCGCCCAGGGTTGGAAAGAAGCTTGATCATAAGGTCACTCACTAATCAGTCGTCTGCACTCTAGAAAGCAGAGTCTTCATTGCTTTCCCAGAGTATCTTTTAGAATTAAAAATGATGTCTGTGGTTAACCTGGCATACCATCTTCAGTGACTGATATATTTTTTTTAAAGCTGAATTACCAGGGTGTTCTAGCTGACTCAACTTAGGATCAAGATATTTAGTGGGAATCGAATGGAAAATCTGCTCTGAGATTCCTTAATGAACTTAATGAAAGGAACATAGATAGTAAAATCAGAATTTAGTCAGTTACTCTTGCTCGTGACAAGGCTTATATTTAAAACCACACCATTTCATTCTCCGTGATTTCTGATTCTCATTCAAAAGTATTATGCAAAATAGAAAATAATAAAACATAACAAGGTTAAGATACTAGTCTATGCATGATAAGAGATCAAACTGTAAAAAAAAGAGACAGCTATGGTCAAGCACAGAAATTGATCCAAATATCAAATAACATTAAAAAATCAAACAAAGCCTTTCATCTGAATTTTTAGAATTCCTTAAAGCAGTAATTGTCCCGTATCAGAAACCGAGAAGTCTTATAAAGGAGTAATTTTAAGTAGCCAGCATTGCATGTAAAGCTCCTATCGACCTTAAGATTATAGATCAAAAACTAGAGGCGCCCGAGCTTTACAATAAAAGTGTGAAAACCGGAAAAAAAATAAAAAATAAAAAACTAGAGGCAGGGGGAGCTTTTCCAGGTATTTCAGGAGACTGTGGAGTTTCATGGAAAAAGCACTGTTCTCTTGAGCTCTGTCTGGACTGTTTCTTAGTTGTTTGCGCTCAGGTAAGCTCCTCTGAGCTTCAGGGTTTTTTTCGTCCAAAAGGCAGAAATTTTAAGAACCACTAACATATTTTTAGACCAATGTCGTGAAGGTGTAAGAGAAAAGTAAGGTATATAAAAATGCTATAAAACTGAAAAGCACTGCACGAATATAAGCTGTTATTACTTACCTGAGGAGACAGTCATATTTTCTGTGTCCTGCAGAACTCCTGCTGTTATTATCGAACAGTCTGGCTCCGATGACATCTTTGTTCTTCTAGTCATCACCTTCTTATCCTTTGACCACTTTATCCTTAGTCTGTCCACACAAGCAAATGTCATCCTCACTGGCACGCCTTCACAAACTCGTTAGGCTTCACAAGCCAAAATATACCAGCAGGTGATTATATGAGAGGCTTATGTTTCTCTTGGAAAGTGATCTTGTCTCTGGTGGCTTCTGAGATACTGTGTCTTGTTGCTGGCTGGACTCCCTGGTACACAGGAAACCTAAAGGTTGTGTTGGATCCTTCTTCACACCTCGATCACCTTGTACCGAAGAAATCTGTTCAGTTCCACAGTCACAGACGTCTCTTCTGGCCCCCAGCCAGCCATCTCAAAGTGACTGCCCAGAATCAAAAGATACTCCACAGAGAGGCGTTGAAAAATTCAGTTTCTGTGAGGAAAAAACAATATTAGAGAATCAGTTTTCTATGTCAATAATAACTCCAAACTCTTGAGCACCTTCGGTGGGCCAGTCACTGTGCTTTTATTACACATGAGGCAGGATAATAATTTAACGTATTAATTTAGATGTTTCTTTCCCTGCATTTTGCCCCTTTTAATGCTCATTTCTCCCAACCTTCATTCAAGGGATGAGGACAGAATTTTTGTTTGCTTTCTTCAAAAAGTTTGGGGAAGAGTGACTTGTATTCAGAATTTCCTCACCCACTAAACAAATAATGCTGGATGCTCCTGAGAGAAACATGGGAAAAGGGTATTTGTACATATAGACTAAACATCTAGGCGAAGCAGGGTACTCTCCATACCTTTGTCAGTAAAACATTTTCTTTGGCTTGAGTAAGAAGCAAAGGAAGAGAGAAAACTCCATGGATCCTGAGAGCAAAGAAAACCTATTCCCTGGTTTTCAGCAACAAAAGACAACAGGGCTAGAGGAAAGGGCACCTGGGATATGGGCCTCTAGAGAATGTCACCAAATACTCTACACTCAAGCTGGGCAATGAAGAGAGAATTAGAGAGCCCCGGGGTCTGAAAGGGCCATGCACACTGAGGCAGTGGACGTCTCCAAGGCCATCTGGGTTAACCTATGACCTCAGACAACAGCTAACTCTCCCACCAAGACCAAACAGCCAAAAATCTGACCACTGTATGATAATCTTAAACAGTGGACATTGCTCCCTAAAGAAAGTGAGAATAAAGTTTCAGGTACAAATGGAATTGAGTTATCTTTGTATCTCTACTAGCCCAACAGAAGAAGTGTCCAGAGTCAGAAATTACCAGTTAAAGAAAATGAAGAAAGCTTGTTTTCTTCCACCCCTGGATTTATGAGTCTAGATTAATTCACACTACATATTTAACGCCTCAATGAATCCCTATAACAGCATTATAAATTAGGAATTACTCTTTCCTTTGCTATACATGAGAAGACCTAAATAGAGAAATTTAAGTAGCTTCTCAAGATAGCACGGCTGGTTTATGATGGTGCTGGGCTTCAGCCCTAAGGCTTTCTGACTCCAAAGCCAACTCATCTTCTATTCTATAGTACCTGTACCATGAGATCGGGCAGCCTGGGCAAAATTCAGTTTTGGCCAAGTACACTACTGATTCTTCTTAAAGGAAATATGAACCCGGAATGTACTCTTGCTCCCTCATATTAGTACAAAGTGAAAAGAGATATGGGGGGTTTTGGGCACAAAAGTAAACCCTACTAATCAATACAGTTCAGAAACATTTGCACTTGCCTTTTATAGCTGCAATTACAATTTTGAAACACTAACTAGGTTTTTCATAGGCATTTTACATCCTAATTTCTCCACATGTGTGGGCCTGGGGGTGGTTCAGAAAGGACAAAACTCATGAGGGATAAAGCTCTGTCTGCAGCAGTCATCAAGTAATTTTCTGAGGATTAGAGACTTGGCTGGTCTAAAGAAAACTTTGGCAGGACCCAGGAGCAGAGGAGGCAGCTGGGAATAGTTCATGGCTACTCCCAGGAGTTCCACCTGCATCAGAAGGAGGCTGGCACCAGTGCTGCTGAAAGAGCTGCCAGTGGAGATTGGCACTTATGTACTGAGACCGAGGGGGAAACAAGTTGCAAGACAGTGTGCCAGCTGGAAAAGTAGTGCCCTGCAAAAGGATGGAGATGAGCTCTTATGGAGGGGTACTGAATAATAATTTCTAACATGTGCAAGGAAGGTTGATATGTGGACATGGGGGACTGGAAACAGATGCACGGCAATAACGCAATCAAGCAAAATGGAAGGCTAGAAGGAATGAAGAGAAACATGTCAGCCTTGATTGATTTAAAAAAACTTAGTCAGTTAGCATATTCCAGAAAGGGAGCCTGGTTTAGTTCATTTGGTATCAATTATATTAAATCATCGGGTAAGAAAAGGAAAGATGGAGAAATAAGATCATCATGTAAGGAAGGGAAAGACAGTACACAAATACATGTTAACAAGCTGAATGATCTGATTTTAATCCAAGACCTGACACTTTAAAATGTACTCCCCAGCGCTAGCATCACCCCTCAGCTCCACCTCAGATCATCAGGCATTAGATTCTCAGAAGGAGCGCGCAACCTAGATCCCTCGCATGCGCAGCTCACAGTAGGGTTCGCGCTCCTATGAGAACCTAATGCCGCCGCTGATCTGACAGGAGGCGGAGCTCAGGCGGTAATGCAAGTGATGGAGAGCAGCTGTAAATACAGATGAAGCTTTGCTTGCCGCGCTCGTTCACCTCCTGCTGTGTGGCCCAGTTCCTAACAGGCCACAGACCGCTACCTGTCCATGGCCTGGGGGTTGGGGACCCCTGGTTTAAAGATTAGAGTTGCACTGATCAAAAATGAAACACTTGGAGAGAAGTTTGAAAGGTAGAAATTAAGAGTTCAGTTTGAGATGGGTGAAGTTTCAGCTGTAGAAATGTCAAGTAAACAGTTGGCCGTACAATTGTGCAGTTACGGAAAGAGTTTTGAGACTGGAGATACACATTTGGGAGTTATTGGCATTTGAAATCATTGGAATAGACGGATTCACTTATGAGGAAAACAAAGTAAAGGTCTGAGAACTTTCAGGGCACTCCAGCATTTAGTGCTTGGAAAGATGAAGAGGAAAGAGCAAAGGAGACTGAGAGGGATTCCCTGTGAGGTAGAAGGAAAACCAGGAGAATGTGGCATCCTGGAAACCAAGGGTCTGTTGCTGCTTCTGGGTTAGTAGCATGAGAACTGAGAATGGAGTGCTGGGTTCAGCAATACAGCCAGTGCCTGACAACCTTGACGTGAGCAGTCTTGGGGAGTAATGGGGATGAATGCTAAAATGAAGCGGTTTCAAGAAAGCCTGGAAGGAAAGGAAATGGAGTACAGACAACTCTTTCAAGGGATTTTGCCAAAAGAGGGATTAGAGAAATGGGGCTGTCTTTGGAGAGTGATGTGAGTCATGGGGATAGATTTTTTAAGTGGGATCCCACTTTATCAAAAGGGATAAGCTTGCTTACAGAAAGAGAAAGAAAACTGATGGGGGGCAATTGCAAGAGTGAAGTCCTTGAGCAAAAGAGCAACCATGGGACACACTATCCAACAGAAGGAACAGACCGTGGAAAGCAGCTGGGGGTGAGGGGGTTTATTTTCACTGCAACAGGAAAAAAGAGAGAGTGTTTGGGTGCAGATGCACGAACATTGGTAGATGTGGTGTGTGAGCATACAGAAAGTTTCCCCCAATTCCTTGATTGAATTCTTAGCATCATTCACAGTGCCTGGCATGTGGTAGGTGTTCAGAAAATTTACTAAATGGATGGATGTACATTATTAAATCTGATTCCAAAGAATTTCCTAAGAATAATGCTCTGAGCAGGAGCTCGCCTGGCTTTTAGCTTAAACCTGCACTATAAAACAGAAGAGAGTGAGAGGAAAAGAGAGAGGCTTTCCAAATAAGCTTTAAAGATTTACTTCATAACCTCCACCCCTCGCCTTTCCTTCTAAAACAAAGATGTGGATAGAAAGGTATGGGCTGTTGTACTTTTATTATAAAAGTAATTGGATATCTGTGACTCCTCTTACCCTCTCATAATATCTGCTGGATATAACTCTCGGCTTTCTCATTTTGGCTACATTCCCAGAACTGTATGTAAAGTGTTTTCCTGAAATATTGAAAAGGAGCCTACATTTTAAGTTCATCATCTCTTTGCCTGAAAAGTGGCTTATTCTTTTCCTGGTGAAATTGCATTTTGTGCGGGCTTTTCTCTTCCTTGACTATTAAAGTTAAAACTTGGAAACAGTAAGTTTCATACAAGCCAAGCCTGTTGTGGTGGACAATAACGAGATAGGAACATCAATATGGAAAAGAAAATAAAGATGACAAGAATGTGTTTTTAATGTGAATTAATGGGAAGAGAGGGGATCCAATGTTCAATGAGATTCTACCAGGTGCTATGCTGTCTACATATATTATTTATATTTAGTCATCTCATACACATGCACACAAACCTGGAAAGTAGGTATTATTCATGTTACAAAAACTGGAACAGAAGTTTGAGGTTTAAAAAAAACAGTATTTCCACTTTTTAGGTAGATTATTATATACCAGATCTATTGCTAAGTACATCAAATGCATCATCTGCTTCCATTTTTAAATAACCTTGAAAGGCAAATATTTTTACTCCATCTTAGAAGATGAGAAAACTGGAGCATTAAGAGGTTTAATGATAGGCTGAAGTTAACACAACTACAGGGGCTCAATCCTAGTTGTTAGAGACATACTCTTCCTGTCACACTATGTGGTTCCCCAAGGGAAGTTGAGCTGCCAGCGAACTGAACAATACATGAAGAGAAAGCAAAACATAATTGCTGAAAAAATTGTGATAAATAGCATGGTTTCGCTGATTATACTCACAAGCTACGTCACAACTGGTTATATCTAGTTGCATTCCTCTGAAAATGAAGAGGAAGTTTCCTTCTATTTCCAAAATCTCTCTCAATGCATTCTGACTTGAACGTTAGAAAAAATGTACGAGTCTTAAAACTCAGTGCAAGATGGCAAAGGTCTTGTTTTTTCGATCCTTTAAGAAGTAGCGGGCTTCCCTGGTGGCGCAGTGGTTGGGAGTCCGCCTGCCGATGCAGGGGACACGGGTTCGTGCCCCGGTCCGGGAAGATCCCACATGCCGTGGAGCGGCCGGGCCCATGAGCCATGGCCGCTGAGCCTGCGCGTCCGGAGCCTGTCTGTGCTCCGCAACGGGAGAGGCCAAAACAGTGAGAGGCCCACGTACCGCTAAAAAAAAATTTTTTTAAAAAGTAGCTGGCTAGATTACAATGGAATATAAAGAAAGAAAACATTATATACCATGTGGAAATGTATTTATGCATGTACGTGTAACTTTTTAAAGAGTAATTTCTCCTCAGGCAACCTGGGAGACATAGTAATTGAGAACACAGTCTTTAAAATCAGAACTGAGTTTCCAGGTTGCCCTCACCAGTGCCTGGGTATGAGATTTGCACAAGTTCCTTAGCCTAAGCCTCATGGTCTCATCAGTGAGAAAGGGCTGATGCCATTACCTACCTCACAGAATCACTGAGAAGAGCACTGAAATAATCCAGTTAGCACGGTGGCTAACACAGGAAATGTGCTCAATAAATTCTTTCTGCCCCAAATGCCACTTGGAAATACAGAGTAAGGCACTAATGGTCACTTTAGACCCTGTGACAAGCATGGGGATTGACCTCAAATAGAGTGCTGGTTTTTAAAGAGGTTCTAATGATTAAGTCTGATGCAGATAAATCACCACATAGGCTGCATGATTAAACTGCACCTCCTACTTAATTGCATCTCAGGTGCCAGGTGCTTGTTACAATTCCTCTCTCCGCCGCAAGGAAAGGCTTATGTTTTATAAGTACAGCAAAGTGGAAAGGAGACGAAGAAGTTTAAATACAGCAAAGACCTTAGTACCTCAGTACATGTGAACAGGGTCCATATACTCTTCCAAGACTATATTATAAAATTATAATACACCAACAATTTTATAAAATTATTTGACAAGCTAGAGAACTTGAAAGAAAAGAACGTTAAAAATGTTAAAACCAGCTTGGTTTTAGTTCTCCTAACAAGTCCAAAAGGAGTCCTAGCCAACTCCCTAGGTCCTATGCAATTACCACAACTATTCATTTAGGAGAGGAATTCATGCCAAATCTTAGAAAGAAATGCTATTTTCTCTTTCCAAATATGATATCATTACTATACACACCTTCTGCTGAGGACAGAATCCTGGGGGAAAAGATACCTTTATTCTCTCAGAGCTTTATCTCCAATATCGTAGTATCTCCACAAATATAAATGCTCAATTTTTCATGCTTCTATTCAAAGTCACCTCCTCCATAAAATCCTCCCCGATGCCTCACTCACGTGTAAACTGGTTCCACTTTTCTAAACTCATATATAGTATTTCATTATTTTTGACTGATTCTAATCTTTACCTCTACCTCTGTCACTTTTACTACAGAAGATTCTCAAGGGCAAGGGCTATGCTTTTATGCATCTAAATTCTACACAGCTCTTAACACAGGCTCCTAGACATGCATAAACTCTTCCCCACCTAAGTATTAAGCATTTGATGTGTTCTAGACACTAACATAATAATCAGTTATGTTGTACTGAGTGCTTTCCTTTTGCCACAAATCTCAAGACTCAAATCACAAATCTCTTTATCAAGGGTTTAGGGACATTATCTCCTTCAGTTCTTAAAACTACCCTGAGTAGGTCGCAATATGACACACAGTTTATAAGTTAGAAAGCTGAGGCTGAGATTGTGAACCATGGACCTGAGATCCTATAATGGTTATGTCTTACTCAGTTCTTCTTACTCCAGAGCTCATGCTGTTGACCACTATATTAACCACCACCACTGCAGACACTCAGTAAATACCCACTCTATGAATAAACAGATAAAAATCAGGGACTATGTTTTGTTTTGCTGTTCTCCAACTCTAAGATGAGAAATAGGCAAATGATCATATTTTTTTAAAAGACTAAGAAAGTCCTTACATTAAAAGAGCAAACAATGACCAAAACTTAAATTTTTTTTTTATCCTTTGAATAACCCAGTGATGCAAACATAATACATCTTGGGTACTGCTGAGAGCATTCAAGTTTATTCTCAGTGACCTGCAACCCGCCAGTTACTTAGACTTAGCGCGTTATGAGAGCTTTGGCCTTGCATTTATAAAGTGAAGGGAGAATTCTGGCACTTCCTTTGGGTAGTAGGACAGGTTACTCAAGCAATTAAGCTTTACTTTCTGTTAATAATACTATATTGTGTACTTGCAGTCTGCAGACAGAGTGGATCTTAAAAGTTCTCAACACACTCAACACACAAAAGGGGTGGTGACCATGTGGGGCAATGGATTTGTTAACTAGCTTGATTGTGGCAAACCATTTCACAATGTATACATACCAAATCATTGTGTTGTACACCTTAAATATGTAAAATAAAAATAACCTTCACTTTCTGCTCTACTCCAAAAGAGGGGAAAGCAACAGTTTTAAACCTTTCCTAATAATTACAAATTCTTACATTTGATCCATATTATGAACAAGTGACATTTCTTCCTAGTAGTGTAGAATAAATATTAGATCCAGCTTGAAAAAAAAGGCGGGGGGGGAAAGCACGGATAGAGGTAAACCTTGAGGAGAAAGTCAGTTGTGAAGAAGAGGGTATGGCTGCCTGGTAACTATATTCATCCAAGCTTCTCTCCAAGTACAGTATACTCTGAATTATTTTTCCATCCAGGGTGCTACAGTGGGAATTCAATGGGGCAATACGTGGTTCCTGGAAAAATGGATTAAATAGGGAAAACAAACAATATGTTTCTATTAACACTAGCTGAGCTTCTCTTATCTTGAAAATCGGGATTCATATTCTGCAAGCAGTATGTGAAAAGCCTACGCTTTTTGTAGAAAAGAAATGGAAAGCAAGAAGGCTATTCTTGAAAGAATAAAATACACGTTAACCTCCGAATAATGGTACACTAAGGGTTAAAATATGCACACAAAATTTCAAAGTTTGAGTCCTAGCATTCTCTAATAACCCTTGGAGCCAGACATGATCAAAGACCCTGGTAACCACAGTTGCTTGATGGGTGAAGTGGCTCTGAAATCAGACTGCCTGGCTTCTAATCCAAGCTCCGAATTCACTAGCTGCACATCCGTCGTGTGACTTAGCCTCAGTTTCCTGAATTAGAGTTCTGGGAGCACAATATCCGATACAGAGAAAGTACTCCAAATGCTAGCTATTATTAGTGTTTTGCTTCTTTTAAGTGATTAAAAGTTTCTAAAACTTTACTAATAAAAATTAAAACTGCATAAAGAAAATGAAGAACTGAAGATATTGCTATTCAGGTCAAGTCAAGCAAAAGCAGTTGTTTATGGTGGGGGAGAAGCGTGTTGAAGTTTTTGATTTTTGTGCTTTAGTTTCATTTTCTTTTTAGAGCACTTGAATATATCAAAAGAAGGGGCAGTTTATAACAATTCTCACCGCCTCATGAGTAAAAAACAGGACCACCATAGGGGCATGCCAGAAGGTGAGAAAACAAAGTTCCAGTCCAGAAACAACGGTCTACAAGATGTGTTTCCTAAAAAGTTCAGTGCACATCAGTACTTTTTTAGATGCCCCGTGACAGCTCCTTGTTTATAGGAGATTACTCTAATAAGGCTATTTTTGGTCATTGTTTGCAAAAACCACAGTCCTCCTCAAGTTACCAAGGACAAACAAACTGCTCATGGAAAAATGCTTATTAAAAACACTCAAGAATCCTAGCTCTAGGAGAACAGGATTTGGGCAGCTCCAGAGACCACAACTCCCCTCTCTGACCGTCTTCTTTCTCCTCCCCTGAGCCTCTACCTTCTCTGTTCTTCTGTTCTTGTCCTCCTCTCTCTCTTTCTCCCACTCACTTTTCAATAATCTATGGTCAAGGACATTGGGTTACACAGCCCATTTCCCACTCAACGAAGATGTCTGGCAGGGGACAGCGTCCAAGAAGGACTTCAAATGAGACAGGAATCCTAAAGCATTCCACTCTTTTCCTGGCAAGCACTCTTGTCCCTGTAAATACATCAAAAGTAGCCTCTGTGGGCTTCCCTGGTGGCGCAGTGGTTGAGAGTCCGCCTGCCGATGCAGGGGACGCGGGTTCGTGCCGCGGCCCGGGAAGATCCCAGGTGCGGCGGAGCGGCTGGGCCCGTGAGCCATGGCCGCTGAGCCTGCGCGTCCGGAGCCTATTGCTCCACAACGGGAGAGGCCACAACAGTGAGAGGCCCGCGTACCGCAAAAGAAAGAAAAAAAATGAGAAAAAAAAAAAAAAAAAAGTAGCCTCTGTGTAGCAGTTACCCATCTATCATATATACAACTACCACCAAGCCCAAGTTTTAAAAACATGTCTTCCAAACAATCTGAAATCTATAGAATTTAATTTTTATTAAATCTTACTTACTCACATTTATAACTTCTAATCAAAGCTTCTGACTAAATAATGAGGTTTGTGAGGTTGTTAATATGACTCAAAGCAAAGGAACTTGGTCCTTCTGTTAGCATGTTTAACTTTATCTCAGGTAAATGTGCTCATTTTTTTAAGTTTTTAAATATATTGAAGAGGTTATGTAGTACTAAAATCTATCCCAAATACTGTCTTCAGACACTGAAGTCTCAAAAATGATAAATCCCCAAATTCATACAACAATGGGATGCTTTTTTAGGATAAGGACAAGATAACAAATGGTTTTATGCCAAGTAAAAGCAGTGATATAGGCTATACTGATCGGTATTTCATCTCAAAATGAAAAGGCGAAAAGAATCACACTAGGAAAAAGCTATGAAGTTTCCTGAGATAGAATGTTGTGAAGGCACTCTATAATTGATGAAAATGTCTCTTGGATGTGACTGTTTATATGTGATTGGTGTACCAAAACCAGACAGGAAAAATAAGCCCTCATTTCATGAAAGATGGGTGGACACTTTCCAATCATTTTCTGAGGTTAAACTCAGGCTCTATATAGCATCAGAATCTTCAGTTAATGTTTTTTTTTCTGAAATATCCCTTGTGGCACTATATGTGGGAATAGCCCACGGCTTTTTTACTCCTGAGATTTCAATCCAGAAACTGAAGGATTTTCTAAATTTTCCACCTGACCATAGACTCTAAAACTCTAATTATTGTGAATGCGCAAACAGAACAATACTGCCATTCACCCAACCAACAGTGAATACCCCCAAACACTGTGGTGTTTAAATGTGTTAAATCTCTAAGATCTGGGGCTTTGTTTGTTACTACATCATAACCTAAATTATCCAGATTTGTGTGGGTCCTATGTGGGGCATACAGAAAGCATGCCTAATCCAAGTGTTGGGGGCAGGAAATGTTTCCTTGTATATTGCATAAGCGTGCACAATTTATTTCCCTGTCACCTGCTCAGCTGTAAACCATGAGAACATAGCACTTTGCACAGTGTATCTGCCCAGTAAATGCTGGTTTAATTTGGATGGGTCAAAAATAAAACTGTTGCTCTAGAAATTCAACTTCAGTGCTCTTCTGCAGTGCCTGTTAACCGGAACTTGGTTCTGGACAAACTCTGGCTCTATTATACCATATAATTGGGGAAATTTACATGTGTTTCTTAATTTCAATGGGCATCAGATCCTTCATCAGCTAAACTGGAATAAGTATATGAAAATATTTATCATAACTTTTGTTCAAAATAGGTAATCAACAAAATGCTAATTTTCTCCCAGAATCACTGTCCTCTGCCTCTTTCACATTGCAGTGTTGATAAACTCTAAATTAGATATGGAACCCAAGATATTAATTTGCTTCTACAATGGTGGAATGCAAGACTGTTTGAAACACTGAAAACATGCTTTTTCATAAAATTAATATACATCAAATGTCTTTCCTCTTTAAATAAAATACCACTGACACATTATTGGTAAAATGAAAATATTCTGTTGCACATTTGACTGCAAAGGTACTTTTAAATTTTCCATTGTGAGATTCACAAGTACTTTTGCCTGGAAATCTCTTGATTTGTTTTTTTTTTTATCAATAGTATCACTTCTGAGTGGTCAAAAATGCCAGCTGCAGACCTAGGTCAAATGTAATTCTATGCACTAATTACATCAGACAGTTTGCAACTAATAGGAATTTTGCATGAACAATTTTAACAAGAACAGGTACCTAATGATTCAATGGTATATTTATGCTCTTAAGTATCCCATGCGCCTTAGATACTCTTTGCTAAGTGCCGCTTCCATTCCTCCAGCTCTTAATAAAGCTAAACTCCGCCTGTCTCCCATGAAATGATTTATAAAGAAATCTTCCATTATCCTTGCTGATAAGAATGCTTCCCATTACACACTGCAGCATCTTCAAATAGGTATTCATCTCAACCAGGAAAAAAAATCTTTTTAATGATCATATTGCCATGATTTACAATTGTTAGCTGAGAGAAGATTAATTCAGAGAGACTTGATGACGTCTGTGCCAAAAAACATGGGTAAGAAATATTTAACCAAAGCAAAACATTTTGGAGTTGTGCTTCACCTTTGATGAACTCAGGCATACTGCTACAGATAAAACAGACTGAGGAAACAGACTCAATCTTTGTAAATTCTTTACATCAACCTTCCTACTGAGTGATCAAAAACAAAAAACTTAAAAATGACAGATGGATCCCTAAATGTGTGTCTGAGAGGAACTGGGAAGTTCTTGGTAAAATTTGTTCAGTGAATCTAACTGAAGCCCATTTAGAAATGTGCCAATCAGCTTGTGTGTTAAATATCTAAGGAGAGACTGCATTTAGGGTTTTCTCAACCCAAATCTGCAGGCTCAGCCTATTCACATACAATTTGGATGAGCACAAGATTAGCAGCCATGATGCTCTGATTCATCTGATTTTAATAGAACCCTTGGGGATTGACTCAATGCAGCTGACTGTTCTCTTGCTATATTAAATTGTCCCTAATCTGATTGGCTACATCATATATTATAGACTATAGACTATTTGTCACAGCATGATGCTACATTTGGTTCTCTGAGTTCAGGCAAGTTAGCTCTTTTCTTAAAGTTTTGAATTCTAATTTCAAAGTTTGAGGATATGGCCATCACTAGCAAATACCTTTAAGGGTGCCAAAGTGGAAATAGAGGCTATCACTAATGACGCATTACTTGGCTATTTAAATAATGGCTATAGGCTGTGAAGTGTTAAAGTTAGTAAGTTTTCTTGGAAGCATTTTCCAATTCTGCTTCTGGAGTTGGTGACTGGGTGCATGTGTGTGTGCATAGGTTCAGGCCTTGCTTACATTTAGCAAAGAAGCTTCATTTATAGGAGCCTTACATGGGCATCAGTGTTTTATTTCATGACTCACCATGTGTCCCAATGCTAAAGATACAGATTACAGTGCGAGAACTGGAGTAATTACAGCCTTCCAAATCCTAGGCTCTCAAACCTCCTCATTTCACAGGGCACCGTTAGTTTACCTTCCCAAAGCTGATTTCAGCACTTTGGCAGATGTTTTATGAATGTTGTAAATGGGTACAAAATGGAGAAATATCCTAATATTGAGAGTAGTAAATATCGTTGTCATGAGCCTAAGGCTTCTCTGTGCACATTAGAAAAAAGTACTCTCCAAAGAGAATGCTTAGGAGTTAAAAGAGAATAAATCACAGTTGTAATAATCATAAAAAAAGCAATTGCATACCGGTATTAGATACTCTCTGGGTAACCAGGTGCTAATAATTTTACTATATTAATGAAGACTTAAAGTCATATTGATCTACTCATTTGAATGGTATTTGCTTCAGCATTAGGAAAGCTTGATGTCTTCCTTTTAAACTCGAGTTATTAACCTGACCTTGTTACTGAGAGAATGCAATTCTTAATTTAAGGGTAATTTACAATGGCATCTATAACATTAGATACAAATGGGACATTAGCTAAGGATGGAGTGGAGGACATTCATGCATTTTTATGCTCTATTATGGCTGACAAAGGATCAGGCCTGGGGCACAGACAGCAGATATTTACATCCTGCCTTTTTTGCTGATACTCCTCACATCACAAGCCCCAGACCATGAAGACCATGAAGAGAAATGCAAATACAGAGATCTGAATTGTTTCACATCAAGTGCAAAGGTCTAAGGCATTATTTTTTTCCTCATTAGAAATCAGTTCCTACAGAAGTCTATATACTCCTAACTTTTCACTAAAAATATACAAATATATATATATATATATATCTTTTTAAGATTATCTAACTAAAGCTTTTTAGTTCAGTAGTTTATCAGATGCTTAAAACAAGTCTTATTTAAAGATGAGAGTCAATTCTATCTAGATTTTCACAAAAAAGCCCAAATCAATAAAAGATTGATAAGGATGGGACCACTGAAGTATATGAGCCCTACGGGGGATTCAATATCTTCAAATCAAAGCAAAGCAGGCACTACTAGTTAGTAGAAATTTCCAAGGAAACTCTAATGGTCTATTTCTCACTAAGGCAGAGAACGAGAAGGTGCTTGCTACTCATCCATTTGTCCTGACCCTTCCCTTTCCTGGGACTAGTCATAGCAAGAGGAAAAATTGGCTCTATCTACCTTAGTGATTCCCAGCCCTGACTACATACTAGAATCATCTAGGATGCTTTAAAAAAACAAACAAACAAACACTGATGTTTACAGCCCACAGTGGGCCAACCAAATCAAAACTCTGGTGGAACACTGAGCTATTAAGTTTCCTAAGTAATTCTAAAGTTCAGCTAAGGTTGAGAACCCTAGCCTACTTATTTGCTGTGGTGTAAGAAGAAAACCACCCCAGACCAAAAACATCCTTTCTCCTAACTTGCTGCAGTACATGATAGTCCACTATTAAAACAACTCATTGTGCATCTCCCATGGGCTGCACTGTCCAATAAATAGCTGTCAGCCACATGAGCTACTGAGTGCAGTCCAAATTGAGATGCTAAGAATAAAAATGGACACCAGATTTCAAAGACTTAATAGGAGATAAAGAAAGCAAAAAACACGATAATAATTTTAATGTTGATTACTTATTGAAATGATATTTTGACTATGGATGGAAACATATATTAATAAAAATAATTTCACTTGTGTTTACTTTTTATTGTAGTTCACAGAAATTTATATATGTGACTCGCTTAATATTTTTATTAAAAATTGCTATGCTAGGAAAATAATTTTGATGTGCTAAAGACAGTGCGCTGGGAAATTTTACTGATTTGTTTACAGATCAACCTATTTAAAACCGTTAGTTTCATTACAATATCGGTATAACAAGAGGCTTTGAGCATATGGAAAATATGACAGGTGAATGTTGCTTTTGAGAAGATGACTCAAAAGGTCCTGATCATGGAACATTGCCTTAGTTTGAAAGAGGGCTGCCACGTTGAGCCATAGTAGATAGTGACATGGATTAGATGAACTCTGCTTGCTTCACAGCTGGAGATTATTCTTGTCCCTATTTCTCCCTCTCTCCTAATGTTAAGCAATTAACATCTTCACTTTTTTGCGACGTCACAGTGGAACTACCATGAGTCTTTTGATTTTGCAGATTTGGGCTTATGCTTCAGCGCTTACAGCACTGCGCATGTAATCTTGAGAGTCACTTCATCTCTCTGATCCTGTGTTTTTTATCTGTAAAATAGAGATAAGACGACCGCTCCCAGGGTTGGCTGATTGTTACTTAATATAAAGTAAAACCCAATCTGGTGCCTGCTGCATAGCAGCGTTCAATCAATGGCTGTCATTCTTTCTCCTTCTCCATATGAACAACACCCATCTATCCTTTGTAACTCAAGTTAAAAATCACCTTTTTTTTATAAAGCCATAGCTAGGCACTTCCCCCTCTATTTTCCCATAGAACATCAAGCACACTTTAATTACTTGGTAGTGTATCTTCTTCCCCCATGAGACTACCATGAACTTCTTGAGGTCAGAACTTTTCTAATTCTTTGTAACCCCAACGTCTAGCACAGAATGTAGAACACAGCAGATGCTCAAGATCTGCCAGAGTTGGGGGATGGTATTTATGATTCAGCCCTTGACATCTTTGGAGTTTGAGTACAATAGAAAAGAAAAAAGTCCATGATTCAATGGATAAAAGTATAACAATAAGGAAAAGAACAGAGAGTATAACATCTGTCTTCATATTCCATTATGGGTGGTTGCTTCTCTGGCCTTGGTCAGCCACCTGGCAAACAGTCCATAACGTGCTGCACTGCTGGAGGAACATACAAGAGCAAATACCCCTAGCGTGGTACTGCTCCATAGCCTCCCATGAAAAGTATCATCCGAGGGCTTTCCCTGGTGGCGCAGTGGTTGAGAGTCCGCCTGCCGATGCAGGGGACACGGGCTCGTGCCCCGGTCCAGGAGGATCCCACATGCCGCGGAGCGGCTGGGCCCGTGGGCCATGGCCGCTGAGCCTGCGCGTCCGAATGGGAGAGGCCACAACAGTGAGAGGCCCGCATACCGCAAAAAAAAAAAAAAAAAAAAAGCTCTTCTTGATCCATGAGTTATTTGTTTCTGTCAAACCCTCTAGAATATAAAATCCCAGAAGCCAGGAACTACATTCTATTACCTCTATCCATTGTGATGCCTGGCTCAGGGCCTTGCACTTTAGGCCATTAAGAATTTTGTGGTAGGACTAAAGTGAATCCCCAGGACTGAAATATTTAAGCCAGTGGATAGTAGAGCCTTCTGAAGGTTTTTAACTTGTTATATTTACAGAGATCTATTCTGATTCCACTTACAATTTAAATTATGTGAGCCTAATATATCATACCTTCTGAACATTTCCAAACCAAACACAGAAGAATTCTAAGTTCCCTTTGAACAAAGAGAATGTGAACTGGACTCCATGTATCTTGCAGGCAGTAGCCGAAGCACTGAACGCGACTAAGGAATTAGAGAGGGTAGAACAAGCCTACTGTTAGCAGGGGCAGGATCTGAAGAAAATATCAAGGCACAGTGGACAAGATGATACTGTAATGTCCTACAAAATAATCGTTTTAAATTATTTATTCAAAATTTACTTGTTGAGGTACAAAGCAATTAACTGTTTCAATAAAAGGTTGAATCTCATTATGTTTAAAATATGACTGATGTATTATTAACACTCGACATAACATTTTTAATTATTGGAAGTTGTCTTTTATTTCAGTATTTATTAACTCCTAATTATATATCATTAGCCAACTCTCATTCAGGATAAAGGTAACTATAGGAATAAAATTCTAAGATTTCGTTCTAGGTAGACAGCATTATAGCCTGCATTATTCAGTTACAAAATTTTATCTCACACAGTTATCAAGTGACTGTTATGTATCTGCTCTAAGTTGGGTGGTGCAGCTTCTAGCAGCCAAAGGTGGAAACCTGAGTTGATTGGTAATAGTTATTTTTTAGATTTATCTCAGTGATGTTTTATTGTTGCTTGTAGATTTAGGTCTAAGGCTGCTGCCTGGCTCGCCAGGCTCTCCAGTTCAACCCTAGTCAGGAGCCAAAGACATATTTAAGCTTAAAATCCTAAATCTATTGATCTAAAGGGTGATCAACATAATTATTTGATTCTGCAACAGTAGGTTTGAACACCTTTTGAGATAATTTATTCCCAGTCCTTCCACCTAATTACTGAGGAACCCTGGCATTTTATTATGCTTCTCTAGAGTTTTAAGTTCCTCAACTACAAAAAAGTAATAATGATAATATTTACTTCTTAGGGTTGCTGTGAGGATTAAATGAGATAATCGGTTAGGACAAAGATGATAACTGATGCTCAAAAAACATGAGATATCGATTGTATCACCAAGAAGAGGGAAAATAAATGAGAAATAGAAGAAAGAGAAGGCCAATTTGTAGAATGTGTCCTTTTCTAAGAGAACGTCAAAGTAAACATTGAGCAGCGACACCCAGTGGAAAGAGTTTTCAGAATCAATCGGTTCTGGGTCTGATTCCCAGACTCACAGTTTACAAGCTGTGTGAAATTAAACATACTTCTTAATTTCTCTGAGCCTCCATTTCGTTATCTCTAAAACGGAACTGATAACACATGACCCATGGGTTGTGAGGATTAAGGGAAATAACGTATGTAAAGCTCTGAAATTTAATAAATAGGCGAGGAAAACATGAAAGGGTTAAATTAGTGCAGCATTTGTCTGTAGGCTGGCCTGTGACAGCTGTTGATGGATATGAAAGATGCTCTGTTTACTTGGTGAATTCTTCCTCAAGTACAGATGAAAATAGGAAGTCTTAATAACACCAGACTATTTTAAAATAATCTTCTGGCTAAGCTACAGCTGTGCTAGCTTGTTATCACGGTTCAGGCCAGCATTGTGTTTACCTGTTGAATTTTTTAGACAGGACATCAATAAACAGGCAGACCACTTTGAAAAGCTGACTGTGCCCTGAGCAGTCTGCAGGGAGAAGCAGAGTGTGCTGGTTGGATCACCAGGATGCTGCATAGAGGGCAATGTTGGCTGGAACAAGACTTTAAAGAGATCATGTTTCAATGCTTCACTGTGATAGAGTTTGTGAAATGTCCTTTCTAAAACACTCACGAACTCCTCCTTCTGCATCCTCTGGGATTCGTTTATGGCACCAAAAGGTTTTTATCTTGTCCCACCCCTTCAGATAATCCTAACGATATGAATAGCTTTAAATCTCACTAATTTGTTCACCTCCAAACTTTGGACACACTAAGTATCCAGTAAATGTTTGTTGAATAAAAGAAATAATTTATTTGAGATAAGATAAATATGTAATTATGATGGCACAGGATACTGTTATTGCATCCTTGGAAAACAATGGAGACTATATAACAGGAGATATTAAAATGTTCACACTCTAGGATCCTATAATTTACTCCTAGGAAATAATTCAACAGAAAAATAAAGCTCTATCCATGATGATGTTTTGTGCTGGGCAATATTATTATTTGAAAAGTGTAAATATTTAACAACACAGAATTATTCAAGTAGATTATGGAATCTTATAAAGTGATACTATGCCTACCTTAAAAGAAATAACTGTAAAGACATTATTGCAAATTTACAAAACATCTGGTAACAGCAGTAGCATACAAACTCCCCAATTATGCTATGCTAATAACTTATAAAATACATATGGCCATGTATAGCTACCATAAAAGAATGCATACACATGAAAGGTTGTTGATGTAGAATGGTCAAATTATGGGTATTTTCCTGACAAAAGTCTTGTTTGCTGTTGTTTTATTTTTAACAATTAAAGAGAAGTGAGAGGATAGCCTTGTGACTGCTCTTGTTACACAAAACATTAGTTACCAGAAACAGGTATGTTAAGTACCATTGTGTGTTCATGTATCAGGTCATCATAGAAGTCACAGACTTATCATAGAAGTCATTCATGCTTTGTGATCATGACTTAGTTAACTGCCTCCTTTACTAGAGTACAAGGTTTGTGAGGCTCTTTGGGGACAAGGAGTAGATGTGTCTCATTTAGTGATTATCTCCTGCATTTTCACAATGGTATGCACATTGTAAGTAGTAATATGAAATTTGTTTATTCAATAAAAGGAAAGAAACTATACTACCCCAAACATGTCATTCCCATCCATTAACTACTACCTGAAAATCTACATCAAATTCATCTTCTTAATTTCCAAAAAGGAAATACTTCAAACTCTTGTCAGTCAAGTACAGCTGGTATTTTTCTGAGAGCTGACTTTGATAAGGGAAATTAGAGTCCTTAAGTTGAACGGAAAGTGGGAAAACACTAAAGGTCAGTAGAAGGAATACCAAGGTGATGAAATAAAAATTTGTATTCTAAGCCAAGTCAAGGAAAATTTAAATATAAACATTTTTCTCTGCCCTTTGGCCTCCTCTCTCCCCTCTACTTTCTTTTTTTAAAATTTTTTTGCGGTACACGGGCCTCTCACTGTTGTGGCCTCTCCCGCCGTGGAGCACAGGCTCCGGACGCGCAAGGTCAGTGGCCATGGCTCACGGGCCCAGCCGCTCCGCGGCATGTAGGATCCTCCCGGATCGGGGCACGAACCCATGTCCCCTACATCGGCAGGCGGACTCTCAACCACTGTGCCACCAGGTAAGCCCTCCCCTCTACTTTCAATGTGTATCTGCATTATGCATCGACCAGACCTCCCCCATCAGCAGAAATACCTGCTCAGCCATAAAGAGCAACATTCTCCTAGCACCACCAAGATAACTCCTTAGGAGGTAAACTTCCTTCTTAATCTCGGAAGGGGTTATGATGACCCATGACTCACTACTCACTTTGTACACGTAGATCTCGATTGTGTAAACTATCTACGTCATTTAATGTACAGCCCTCTGTCCATAAAGTTATATAACTGTGCTTTGACCTCTAGTGTGTGCAACAGTTCTCAGAGCTTGCTGAGAGACTGTTACCAGGTTATAATCCTCAACTCAGCTGAAAGAAAAATTTCCATTTCTTTCTTAGATTAATTTTTTCGTTGACAAAAGATGTATTTTGCTTATTTTACAACCATGTGTAGGTCTACTCTCTCTTTTTTTTTTTTTTTTTTTTTTTTTGCGTTATGCGGGCCTCTCACTGTTGTGGCCTCTCCCATTGCGGAGCACAGGCTCTGGACGCGCAGGCTCAGCGGCCATGGCTCACGGGCCTAGCCGCTCTGCGGCATGTGGGATCCTCCAGGACCGGGGCACGAACCTGCGTCCCCTGCATCGGCAGGCGGACTCTCAACCACTGCGCCACCAGGGAAGCCCTCTACTCTCTTTTAATTTGAATTTGTACTATTAGGAACTCACTGCTAATATAATGTATAATAAAAAAAGCTACAATAAAACCAGCACTTAAAACAACAAATACAGAAGCCTCAATTACTCAAAAATGTGCTATACATTGTGGCATTATGCTTATAGATCAAAATCAGTTAATACTGAGTATTTATTTAGAAAAGAGTTTTCTATAGGATACCCAAGACTAAATGATCATCTTTCTAATCTTTGGCCAAATTCACAGTATGAAAAGTCATAGTTTTTAGACCTAAAGAAATCTGAGACCTAGAAAGGGCTTCAGAGATGAATAATCTAACTTTACAGATAAACAGGCGGAGGATCAAAGAGATCAAGGGATCTGTCCCAAACTCAAATATTAGACTCAACTTCAAGTTAGCAACACTTCTTATACACTATCAATGAATTCCTTAATGTCTCTGAAACACTATAAAATTCAATGTTATCAAGGAAAAGATTTGACTGTGCTTATAAAATTACATGTACTGAAGCAAGAAAATCTTCTAAGACACAAAATTTACACATATCTTACTCTGAGCTTTATTAGTCATGCCACTGGACATTTTTGGAAATAGGAGTTATAACAAAAAAAGTTTTTTAAATGTTTACTTAACCAAAAATATAATGTTTCCTCAAAATTTTAATCTATGACTTTATTAACAAAGCATTTTGGGGGAAATTTCAAGCTTTAGTAAAGTCTGTTCTCAAGTCTGCTACAGGAGTTAAAGAAAATGAAAAGCTGATTTGAAAAACTGAAACAATTTCAATAGCATCATGAGTCTTAAAACCTCTGCATCTGGGAAGATAAAATAAAACTAATTCCTAGGTGAGTTTTCAAGCAGTGAGCTTTGAAAGTCATCCTTCTAATATACAAATTCTTTGATTTCTAGTGGTCACTGTTTGAAAATAGTACATATTGTGCAATTTACAAACTAAAGACAGCTAACTCATTTCAAAAGATCACTTTGAAGACGTTCACTTAAAATCATTTCTGATGTTCAAAGAAATAATATCCACATGGAACTTGAGTACATATTTCTCTATCAATAGGATAATTTGCCACAAGCAATTACAGAGCATACATTTAACGGGCTACTGCCTTTGGACTTTTCAGACAGCTAAACTAGTTTCCCTTGTCAGTTGCAAAGGTGTGAGGTACAGGGACATTTAAGACCTATTAAACTTAGTGACCCTTCCATCTTGTTAAAGAAAATTAAAGGACAGCTTCCTCAATGAGACTTTTACATTTAAAATGATGAAGGACCACTAAAGACAAATGATTTGCACAAAGGATGGTGCATAAAAGTGACAGTCTTTGAATTCGTAGAGCTGTCTCTATAAACACCATTACAACTATTTTTCAGATAATTTGTATAGGTCATACAAAACTATGTCTGAATATTCCAATTCACTGTAAATAAAAGTGCAGATTTGATATTTTAAAACTTAATTTTGAAATAATTGGAAAATAAATTATTTTTAAGTATTCATTAAAAAATATTATTTTTTAAAATAAAATTTAAAACTTGATAAAAAACTAAAGCAGTTATTTTCTGTTTTATAATTCTCTGTACTTTCAATAGTAAAATACTAGATCAATATTATTTATAAAATTAAACACAAAAACATGGCTACTGTCTATGGGTTTTCTTAATTTATTAATTTAATCTTCTGTTCTTTAATGTCTAGTATGGTTGTGCTAGCTCAAGTTTTCTCAAAATGTAAACATGTCCTATTGATAGAAATTTACAAAAAGAAAAACGTGTTTCCTTTAAGTTCAGAGCACTCTGGATTAACATTAATAAGCTTGTTTACTGCAGGACCTTTCTATGACTTTTAACATGCTGACGTGCATCATGAATCTGCATCCACCAGCACTGCATAAAGCAGAGGTCCCCAACCCCTGGGCTGTGGACTCGTAGTGGTCCGCGGCCTGTTAGGAACCCGGCTAACAGCAGGCGGGTGAGCAAGCGAAGCTTCATCTGCCGTTCCCCATCGCTCACATTATCGCCCGAACCATCCCCAAAACTCCACCCCCCGTGGAAAAACTGTCTCCCACGAAAATAGGTCCCGGGTGCCGAAAAGGCTGGGGACCGCTGGCATAAAGCATTTCCTAAGAATAGTTAATCATAAGTCATCTGTTTTTATGAAGCATCACTCCAGACTACAATTTACAGGAACATGGGTAAATACTGATTTAATTACAAATCACGAAGTAACTTTTTTCAGTGTTTATGTTTCCTGGAAACACCAGGTAAAATGTTAAAGATTACATATATATGTATATGCACATACATATATACACACTTACATAAATACATATGCATACCCACGTGAGTATTTATGTATCTATGCCTGTACGTGTAAAACACACTTCCCCAAGTGTGGCAAAAAGCCATTAGCTGTTTATCTCAATATCCATTCTACACTTCTTCCTTGGTAATGAATTCTAGTTTTCAGCTGGGCAGACTGCAGCCTGGAATAAAGCCTTCATTTACCAGCCCCCCTTGTAGATATCACAGTGTGATATGTAAGCAGAAATATATGATAGCTTTTGGGAAATCTTTAAATGTAGCTGGTATGTGCTCTTTGGCACTTCTGTATTCTTTCTTCCATGCTGCTATCTTAAGCCCAGATGGAATATATATCTGGAGCAGGCTGCTGTGGTGTTTTTCCTCCCCGCTTACCACCCCATCATCTCTAGGATGTGACCCTCATCTTCACAGCTCAAAATCATTCCTTCTCTGAGAATTTCTTTCCCTTCCCAACAGGGTACAGACATTCAGCAGTCACATGTCAATACTGTAATGTAGTTGCATGAACTGCACTGGGTTGGTAAGATTCTCTCTCCCTGAATTTGGGGATCTGTTATACAGAAAAAGGAGGTTCTTGACAGCTGAGTGTTTGGAATAGAAGTATGCTAGAAAACTGACTAACATCCCAGAGCTGCCCTGGTTTCCTACTTCTTGAGGCTGGACTATTCAATAAAGTCTTTGGATATCCTTTTCCTGAGCAAGCCAGCCAGAATTGGTTTCTATTACTTACAAACCAAAAGAATCCGATTAGCTTTGATTAAGCTACAGTGAGTTGGAAGGAAAGGTACAACATAAAGAAACTGTATCTAGCAAACCACTGATTAAACAAAAATGGAATTTAATAAATCAGACCAGGAAATGTAGACTAGGAAGGTATTTGTATTGATGTAGCAATTCAAACTGTTGCAACTCATTCCCAGCTCTTCCAGTGATCCCGACATCCACAAATCCACAACTTACTATTTCAAGCACCTACTTGCAGGTTGTCCTGTCCCCATTCCCCCTCTCTTCCTGAGCATCACTGCAAGCTTACCTCATCATAGCATTATATTCATCAGTTCAGCTAGAAAACATAAATTTCTTCTTCTTGCCCATCAAATCACTTCCAAAACTCACCTCCCCGCCGGTACTTCCATCACCTATTTCTTTGTAGGGGAGGAATAATAACTTTTCTACCCTTTTGAGTTCATAGCTGAGATCCCTGTAATAAAAGGCAGATTCGTAAGAGAAAAATAGAAGTTTATTAGCATGTATACCTCATGTATACATGAGAGATACCCAGGAAAAATAAGTAACTCCTCAAGGTAGCTTAGAATTCAGGAATAAAAGCCATCTCAATAGGAAAAGGGGAGTGGGAAGTAGGCCTCTTAGGAGAGAGTAAATGGTTTTTGGGAAAGATGAATGGGCACTTAGAACAGATGGGAGGTTTGACGGCTTGTGAAAGTTTACCTGTGTGATGTCAACTTCTAATCTCTTCTCCGATAAGGGTCAATCCTCTTTAGTTTAATCTCCAGGAGAGAAGAAAAATAATCGTGGCAATTTCTCTGGACCCCAAACTTTTGAGGCTATTTCAGTGTTAGGATCATGCCCCGCAAAAGTAAAAATCTTTTATACGTTAATTCAGCACAGTAACCTATCAAAATCACCAAGACAGTTTTGTAGGGATTCTACCTCTATCTCAGCAGCTATTTTCAGGTTCCTTTTTCCCATTCGCTGTTAACCTTCATGTCAGTTTTAACTTGCTCCTAAAATAATGAAGCAAACCAGGCCTGATTCTCCTAGTCCTGGAAAATGTAGGGCTGGCTTCGGGAGTCCAAAATTTCCTGAATCCCTAACCAAGGACCGTGAAACTCATTATGTCCTTGACTAGTATGCAAATTCATTTCCATCTCCAGCCATTTTTATGCTATTCCCTTCCTAATAAGTGCCTTATTCCACTATCTAGTTCTCACACTCAGACCCCTCCTTCAAGTGGCAATTCCCATCACAGCTCTTTGGAATTTCTCCAGCTCATACTAGCTTCTTTCTTTTCTGTTATCCTGTTTCACTTAGAGTAAGAACTTCCCAAACCAGCTTTAATTATTACCCAGTTTTGTTTTGTCTGTTATTTCAGCTTTCTTTACCAGATTGCAAGCTACGAGGTGAAAAATCTAGAGCTCACTTTCCCAGAGCGCCAGAAGAGCACTACTCAGCCAACATTTCTTGGTTGGACAATGACAAGAAGCTGATTTTGTCATCTTGGTCATTGGTATGGATTCAATGACATGTTATGCCTGCCTGCCTTACCACTTCATGGCCAGCACACACACTATCCCGCTATTTGAAATACTCCTCACCCCACATTTTGTGTTTCAAATAGGTTAAGGCTAAACATGCCTTAACCTTTAGGTTTCCTATTAGGTCTTACTTTCTCCAGAAAGCATTTCTTAAGCCCCAAACCTGTCTATTACAGCACTTTCCACCACTGTAGTTGAGTAACTGGTAATTAGTTATTGCTGCTCAGCGGTTCTCAGCTGTGGGTGATTTTGCTCCCCCAGGGGGCATTTGGTGGTCACAACTAGCGTAGAGGGAGGGTTGCTATTGGCATTTAGCGGAGAGGGGTCAGGGATGCTGCCAAACATCCTACAATGCATAGGAAAACCCCTCAGAACAAAAAACCATCCAGCCCAAAATGTCATCACAGCCAACGTTTAGAAATCCTGCCTAGCTCAGTGGCATTAAAGTTACTCTGAATGTGTGCTTTGACGTTCACCCTCAAGCTACTGAAAATATTATAAGACTCAGCTGTTATAGAATTTTGAGATATTGAAGATGTTATCTACCACACTGAACACTGTTCCCTTTGAGAAAAGGAAAAAAAAGTATTTTCCTGAGAAAAAAAGTATTTTCTCAGGAAAAGTCATACTTTTTTTATTCAATAAATCTTTTAAATTATTGTTTTTCTCTATCTCTTTGGCTGCTAGAAAGATTAGAGCCAAATTTGCTCCCACCTGTGACAATAATATATGACTGTATGACATTAATTTCTACTAACTTTACTGCTGGCTTTGTTATTTTTATTTCCTTTTATCCAAATTTCTTCAATTGTTTCTTTCATTCCTACTGTCAGGCATACACAAACCCATTTTTTTAATCGAGAAACATTCTTACATTTAACTCCCTGTCAAGCTCAAAGGAAGACAGCATATCACTAAACAATATGCTTTGGATCAATATAGCTTTGAGAGGAAGAAGTAAGAATAATTTTATTACTATTTGCAGAGTCACAGAACAATAACAATAGTCTAAATATAAAGTGACCTAGGAGGTGATATAATCAAGTTTCTCAACGTAGTCTGAAGGGAAAATTGATTCAAAGAGATAAAACCCATTGCCTAAGTTTACGCAGTAGCACCAAAATTGTACTGGAATACCTAGACTTCATTTTTCTGAAAGCTATTTGCATAACTAGACAATAATATAAATTTATGCTCCCATGTTTTTCTGGTACCATAGACTTGTGGGCAGTACAAGAGACTACCATTTAGGAAGTGAACGTTTTAAACTTTCAGGTGCCTGTGATTTCTGTAGGAAGAACATCATAGAACATGACACCTACCACTTTAGAGTTCTAGACCCGGGTTTGAACCTGGGTCTGTCATTTAAGACACAGTAATCTCACCCAACATTAAATGGGGCCAATTAATGCCTATCTTCTTACTAATCAGACGGGTCATTTTCCCTCCAGAGCAGACTCGGAAGGAAGGAGGCCAACAAGAGGGATAAGCAAACCAGCAATGAAGATCTCATGCCTAAAATAAAACTAAGTAGCTAAAAATAAATGGCACCGTTCTGAAGAAAGGCTATTTTCTATATGAGCAACTCATTACAAGTATTTGGCATTCTAGAAAATATACCAACAACAAAAAGAAGCCCTCTATCCCTACTTCAGCTCTGTTTCCATGTAAGCTTTTATTGCATAGTTTAAGAGTAGGTTAGCACTTTTGTTATTAACCACATTTTTCAGACTTTAAAACAGTGTTGAAATTTCCTGCCTATCTTTCTTAGTTGATATTACAAGAAAATTCAACTATATGCTTGAACACTTAAGAAGACAACCTACTTTAAGTGTTTTTCTATTTCTCTTTTACCATTTTATATTGAAATCAAGATAAACTTTTCTTCTAACAACACAGGGACTGAAATTTCAAGACTAAACAGAAATAATCAAACTTATTTTACTCCCATTAAATCATCCAACTTTTCTCTATTTCAAAGAAATAATTTAAGCATAAAAAGAGTGAAGAGTGAGCTCAGTAATTTCTTTCTAACTTTTACTAAACAAAACCCTTCCCATCATCCTCTCTTTTGTCCTTCTGGTGGAATGTCAAGACTGTTGATCCAACTTATTAGTACGAAAGAGAGTAACTGTATAATATAAAATAAAAATGATGTAAATAGTTTTTGCAAGATCCCCAAAAGATTCAGAAATATTTACCGATAGCATTTTTGACACTCTGGAGATATGAAGTATAATTTATATTGATATATAATGGTACATATTCAGTTTTTTATATCTAGAAGAGTTTGTGCCCCAAATATATAAATATCATTTTCTTACAAGTATATTTGATTTCTTTGACTAGGGAATCTTTTATCTCTTCAAGGTGTTACGGTAATATAATTGGCTATTACCAATATGTATACAGAGAACGGAAAATGTCCATGTATCCATTCAGAGTGTAATAATAAATTAAAAACAGAAATATATCCTTTTCACATTTGTTTGTGCAATGCCTTTTGCCACATGCAGTTATCGTGGGCAGTGTCAAACATTCATATGGAATGGGAAATGAAGAATAAGGGTTATGATGCTTAAAGATATGCTGGTCTTAGTAATTCTAAACCATGAATAATTTCTGGATCAGTGGTGCAGTGAACAACGTGAATCTTACTAACTACATAAAATTAAATTTTTGATTAGCAAAGGTTTCTTCATTTCTGAGTTATTTTTGAGATTACATACTGGGACTCTGGCTTAAAGAAGTATGCTATTATTGTAGTTGGTTTAGTAGTAGTAATTTTTATTATCTTTATTCTTATTATTTGAAGTTTAGATATTAAACTACAAGTGTTTTGCTATGGACATTAATTATTTCCATATCAAGAGCAGCACTTTGAGTAGACTTCTAACAGCTGCACCTTAATTTCTTTTTTTTTTAATAAGCTTTTTAATTTTTAAAATTTATTTTTGGCTGTGCTGGGTCTTCATTGTTGTGTGTGGGCTTTCTCTAGCAGTGGCAAGCGGGGGCTACTCTTCCTTGCAGTGCGCAGGCTTCTCACTGCAGTGGCTTCTCTGGTTGCGGAGCACAGGCTCTAGGCGCACGGGCTTCAGTAGTTGTGGTACACGGGCTCAGCAGTTGTGGCTTGCAGGCTCTAGAGTGTAGGCTCAGTAGTTGTGGCGCACAGACTTAGTTGCTCCGCAGCCTATGGGATCTTCCCAGACCAGGGCTCAAACCCATGCCCCCCGCGCTGGCAGGCAGATTCTTAACCACTGCGCGACCAGGGAAGTCCTGCACCTTAATTTCAATAAATTTGTTTTCTTCATTCATAATTAACAAATATCTAAATGAAAGCTTAGGTCAAGCCTAGGTCACTATTATTTTTAGTACATAAAATATTTTTTACTTTTCTGTGGTTGAAAGAAAAGTTTTAAGGTAAAATATGAGTTTTCAAAGCATATTCCATTGAATGTTTTAATTTTTCTATAGTGGCTTCAGTTCAATAGAAAAGATGATATTATCACTTCCCTCTGTGTTACAGGAGTTCCTAGTTGAGTTGAGTGTGCCTGAGTAAAACTAAACTTTAGTTTAAAAAAAATTCAAAGAAATTCACAGAGCGAAATAGTTTGTTTTCAATAGCGAGTAAAAGATATTTCATCTAGGGCACTGCCACATCAGACTAGAGGAATCAAACTCACCATGAAATTAAAAGATCAATTTAAACTATGTTATGAAACAATAGAATCTCTGTCTGTCATTTAAAACCTAAAAGTGGTAACATCTTTTGTCTCAATTATACGTCTGAGTTGAATTTATACAGTACCAACACACAGCAAGTAATCTCTCCTGAGTGCTTCCTGAAAGCAGACAAAATTATTTCTGGGGTAAACACTATTTTTTTTTTAGAGAAGCCTCATTTAGTAAATTATATATGCTTGGTAAAGCTGTCCACAGATATTTAAAAATTTGATAAAACTTGGGAAAGTGCAAAGGGCAGCATCATACTCAGTCAAAATTTATCAGAAGTATTGACTACAATGAAATTTTTTTATTGAGTCACTTTCAAAGATGAGTTTTCAGTAAAAATCATTAGCTTAATCTTTAATCAATAATAGGATAAAATGGTATAGAGTCTGGAAGGAAAATCTAAGAGTGGTTAGCCATTTCACACATGTATTTTAGATATGGTTAATATATTCAACTCAAGTTTTTGATATCATCATATCTAACAACAAAAAATATTTTGGGATAAATATTATAGCAAAACCTAAATTATAGTTATTTCAATATCTTTACCTCAATTTGCTTGACCTCTGTTAATAATTTATATGAAGCTATAAAATCCCATGAGTCTTAACAATAGTCAACTCCCTCCTATAGTCTCTAAAGACTTTCAATTATAGCTCTGTTGATAAATTTAAATTTTGAAGTCTAAATTATATTCAGTTCAAACAAGTACAACTAAATTGACCTAAGATGCTTTACCAGTCAGGGGTGCAGTTCAGAGAAGACCTGGTTCCTAAAAATGCCTCATTTATGAATCAAGCATTTGCTATGTACTGCATAAAACAAGAGTTATGGAGCTGTAAGTACCCTATGGCTTTTGGCCAATATATAAGCTATACCACATAAAAGATGGCTCTTCAGTCTATTCTTTACTATCTCCTGGAACATAAAATCTGTACCATAATCTTTTCCAGAGTTTGTCAAATATTATTAATACCTTTTTCTTACTCCTCAACTACAGTTTTCATACGGTTTTATTAACTAGAGAACTACATACTCCTGCAAAAACTCAACACAGAAATGAATAAGAAAACCTCATACAGTTCCCTTAGTTCTTTACATTTCTTAATACACTTTCAGACCTTTTTTCTTTTTTTTTCCCCCACACTTGGACAGACTTTATTCAAATAATCTCAAACAGATTAAAATTAAAGGCCTCCTCAAGAAGAAGCTTCTATGATTTCACTTATTTTAAAGATTCCTGTCTATCTAGGAATATTGCCTTTATCACTGATCTAATTTTGCATAGAAAATTTAAGGAGTTGCTCTTTCTCAGTGTTCATTCTTTTTTATTTAATTTTTCTTGGCATATAGTTGATTTACAATGTTGTCTTAGTTTCAGGTGTATAGCAAAGCAAATCAGTTATCCATATACATATCTTCACTCTTTTTTAGATTTTTTTCCCATATAGGTTATAACAGTGTTGAGTAGAGCTCCCTGTGCTATACAGTAGGTCCTTATTAATTACCTATGTTATATAAGGTAGTGTGTATATGTCAATCCCAGCCTCCCAATTTAGTCCTACCCCTGCCGTTCCCCCCAGTAACCATAGGTTTGTTTTCCACATCTGTGACTCTACTTGTTTTGTAAGTAAGTTCACCTGTACCATTTTTTTTAGATTCCACAGGCAAGCAATATATGATATTTGTTTTTCTCTTTCTGACTTAACTTCACTCTGTATGAAAGACTCTAGGTTCATCCACATCATTAAATATGACCCAATTTTGTTCCTTTCTATGGCTGAGTAATATTCCATTGTATATATGTACCATGTCTTCTTTATCCATTCATCTGTTGATGGACATTTAGGTTGCTTCCATGTCCTGGCTATTGTAAACAGTGCTGCAATGAACATTGGGGTACATGTATCTTTTAGAACTATGGGTTTCTCAGGGTATATGCCCAGTAGTGGGATTGCTGGTTCATATGGTAGTTCTATGTTTAGCTTTTTAAGGAACCTCCATACTGTTCTCCACAGTGGCTTTGTCAATTTACATTCCCACCAACAGTGCAAGAGGGTTCCATTTTCTCCACACCCTCTCCAGCATTTATTGTTTGTAGATGTTTTGATGATGGCCATTCTGACTGGTGTGAGAAGATATCTCACTGTAGTTTTCATTTGCATTTTTCTAATAATTAGTGATGTTGAGCATCCTTTCATGTGCTTTTTGTCCATCAGTATGTCTTCTTTGGAAAAATGTCTATTTAGATCTTCTACCTATTTTTTTTTTTTTTTTTTTTTGCCCGTCCGCGGCCCTCTCACTGCTGCTGCCTCTCCTGCTGCGGAGCACAGGCTCCGGACGCACAGGCTGAGCGGCCATGGCTCACGGGCACAGCCGCTCCGCGGCACGTGGGATCCTAACCCGTGTCCCCTGCATCGGCAGGCGGACTCCCAACCACTGCGCCACCAGGGAAGCCCTTCTACCTATTTTTGATTTGGTTATTCTTTTGATACTGAGCTGCATGAGCTGTTTGTATGTTTTGGAGATTAATCCCTTGTTAGTCACTTCACTTGCAAATATATTCTCCCATTGTGTGGGTTGTCTTTTTGTTTTGTTTATGGTTTCCTTTGCTGTGCTAAAGTTTTTAAGTTAGGTACCACCTGTTTATTTTTGTTTTTGTTTTCATTACTCTAGGAGATGGATCAAAAAGTCTTGCTGCGGGCTTCCCTGGTGGTGCAGTGGTTGAGAGTCCGCCTGCCGATGCAGGGGACACGGGTTCGTGCCCCGGTCCGGGAAGATCCCACATGCCGCGGAGCGGCTGGGCCCGTGAGCCATGGCCGCTGAGCCTACATGTCCAGAGCCTGTGCTCTGCAACGGGAGAGGCCACGACAGTGAGAGGCCCGCGTACTGCAAAAAAAAAAAAAAAAAAAGTCTTGCTGCGATATATGTCAGAGAGTGTTCTGTGTTTTCCTCTAAGAGTTTTATAGTATCTGGCCTTACATTTAGGTTTTTAATCCATTTTGAGTTTATTTTTGTGTATGTTGTTAGAGAGTGTTCCAATTTCATTCTTTTACATGTAGCTGTCCAGTTTTCCCAGCACCCCTTACTGAAAAGACTGTCTTTTCTCCATTGTATATTCTTGCCTCCTTTATCATAGATTAGGTGGCCATAGGTGTGTAGGTTTATCTCTGGACTTTCTATCCTGTTCCACTGATCTATATTTCTGTTTCTGTTCCAGTACCATACTGTCTTGATGACTGTAGCTTTGTAATATAGTTTGAATTCAGGGAGTCTGATTCTTCCAGCTCTATTTTTCTTTCTCAAGATTTCTTTGGCTATTTGGGGTCTTTTGTGTTTCCATACAGATTGTAAACTTTTTTCTTCTAATTCTGTGCAGAATGCCATTAGTAATTTGATAGGGATTGCAGTGAATCTGTAGACTGCTTTGGGTAGTAGAGTCATTTTCACAATATTGATTTTTCCAGTCCAAGAACATGGTTTATCTCTCCATCCGTTTGTGTCATCTTTGATTTCTTTCATCAGCTCCTTATAGTTTTCTGAGTACAGGTCTTCTGTCTCTTTAGGGAGGTTTATTCCTAGGTATTTTATTCTTTTTGATGCAGTGGTAAATGGGATTGCTTCCTTAATTTCTCTTTCTGATCTTTCATTGTTAGTGTATAGGAATGAAAGAGATTTCTGTGTAGTAATTTTGTATCCTGCAACTTTACCAGATTCATTGGTGAGCTCTAGTAGTTTTCTGGTAATGCCTTTAGGATTTTCTATGTATAGTATCATGTCATCTGCAAACAGTGACAGTTTTACTTCTTCTTTTCCAATTTGGATTCCTTTTACTTCTTTTTCTTCTCTGATTATCGTGGCTAGAACTTCCAAAACTATGTTGAATAAAAGTGGCAAGAGTGGACATCCTTGTCTTTTTCCTGATATAAGAGAAAACGCTTTCAGTTTTTTACCATTGAGAATGATGTTAGCCGTAGGTTTGTCATATATGGTCTTTATTACGTTGAGGTAGGTTCCCTCTATGCCCACTTTCTGGAGAGTTTTTAATCATAAATGGGTTTCCAATTTTGACAAAATCTTTCTCTGCATCTATTGGGTTGATTATATGGCTTTTATTCTTCAGTTTGTCAATGTGGTATATCACACTGATTGATTTGCATATATTGAAGAATCCTTGCATCCCTGGGATAAATCCCACTTAATCATGGTGTGTGATCCTTTTAATTCGATGTTGGATTTGGTTTGCAAGTTTTTGTTGAGGACTTTTCACCTACATTCATCAGTGATATTGGCCTGTAAATTTCTTTTTTTGTGGTATCCTTGTCTGGTTTTGGTATCAGGGTGACAGTGGTTTCATAGAATGACCTTGGGAGTGTTCCCTCCTCTGCAATTTTTTTGGAAGAGTTTGAGAAGGATAGGTGTCGGCTCTTCTCTAAATGTTTGATAGAATTCGCCTGTGAAGCCATCTGGTCCTGGACTTTTGTTTGTTGGAAGTTTTTAAATCACTTTTTCAATTTCAGTACTTGTGATTGGTCAGACCATTTCTTTGATCATTGTTTTTAGTTTAGTTCAAATAGCAAACACAACAAAATCCTGATTAAAAAAAACTTTCATCAAGGCAGTATTGTTCAAAATATAGGTCTTCATGTCTAAGAACATTCTTATAAAAGCACTCTTGTTTTTGATTTTGGTACTACAGTGGTCTTCTACTTTTATCAGTGGCATTTATTCAGCCAGCATCCTCCTCAGCCATCTGGCCATTTGACAGTGTGTGATCATTTATTCATTCTCAAACTGTCTTCTCAGTGCGTATCTATCACATACTAGTTCACTTACTAATTCTCTGTATCTCTGTTACTTTAACTTCTGTATCTGCTTTTCTACCTCCGTAGTCTAGATTTCTCCAGGGTCTTTGTCTCTACTGTTCTCTTTTCTCTCTGTACCTAACACTGTAAGCTTGTCTTGTTTCTTCAAATATCATCTCTATTTACTGGCAACCAATAATGTAACTCTAGCTTCACTCTCCCCTGAAAGAAACAGTCCAGCCTTCTTGTCCCACAGCACCACTTAGAAGTAGTCACCAAGTCCTGCCAAACCTATTACCTAAAGGCCCCTAGAATCCGTTTCTTCTTATATAATATCCTCTCACTATTAATAGCTATTTCGTGCCCTACTCACATCCTTCCTCTCATCATAATCTCCCAATGTGTCTTGCCTGTCTCCTACCCGAGAATGGCAAATTGTTTTTGTCCCCTGTGCCAATTTCAGCCAGTTGGCAATGGAAGCCCAGAGTGCCGCCTTGAGAAAGATTCAAAGAACACATCTGGGCCCAGTAGGAAGGAGTTCTATGTCAAATTCATGAAGTCAGCCCTGTGGCACTGCTCTGATCTATCTTCTCCATCACTGTCACAGTGATTTTGTTTTTTAAATCAAGGTGCAATGTGAGAGTGAAAGTACAACTCAGATCATATCACCGCTCTGCTCTAACATTTCTGTTCTCAACTGCCTGGCAAATAAAGTCCAAGCTCTTTGAATGTTGCCATTTGAAGCTTCCCAATGATCTGGCTCCAAACATTCCTTACTGCTTCTATTCCATTCCACCCTCTTATGTTTAATTGCACTACCCTTTCTTATACATTGTTGCATTTCCTTTGTTCATACATAGTCATTGGTCTCAATCATACACCTGTATCAAAGTCTAGCTCAAATGCTATTTCCTCTATTTGCCTTTCCTGGCTATTTTCAGGCACTACTGAGAAGTCTCTCTTCAGCCCTCCGGTGGCCTTTAAAAATTCTTTCCCCGCACACAATTCATTCTGCAACCATTATTCAGCACTCTGTGGAACATGTCTTTCTCATCTTCATATCCTCTCAGATTTAGGGTCCCGCAACATAGTAGGGATTCAGCAAGTCTTTGTTTAATAATGGATTCTAATGAAGAATCTAGAAAATCATTTTAATCCACATGTATTTATAACTTTAGCAGCATAGCACAATTTCTTTATATTGTCCTTTTTGCCTTTGTATAAATGGCATATTTTGTAACAGCTGAAACAGTTAAGCTTGAGGTATTACACTGAGTAACGCTATGGTCAAAGGAGTGCAGAGCAATAGATCAATCTCTGTGTTTTTACTTAGAGTAGGTGTTAGAGTATATGGTTGTTTTGACGCCAAATACCATACTGTGCTGTCCACATGTTAGAAAGCATTTGAACGGAAAAAACAAAAGCAAAACAAAATAAAAAATGTGCACATGCACACACATGCATGCATACACACACACACACACACACACACACACACACTCACACACTCTTAAATTTACTGCCACCACTAAGGCCTACCTGAATTTTAAACCAATTCTTCTTAGCTATCTTAATGCTTGGGCTATAATTTGGCACATGAAAATTCCAATCTACCTAAAAGGGAAATATATGTGGAAACCTTGGCACTGTTTCCGATATACTTCCTGGATGAGATGACTGAAAATGTTCTAGAGTCTTGCTAATCAATGTGTGGCTCATGGACCAGCAGCATGCCACAGCCAATGAACTTGTTAGAAATGTAGTATCTCAGTCCCCACCACAGTCCTACCGAATCAGAATCTGTACTTTTAACAAGATCCCCATGTCATTCATATATGGATTAACATTTGAGAAGCACTGCTCTAGAAAACCTTAGAGAAAATAAGGAGAAAAATAAACAATCTAATTAAAAATGGGCAGAGGACCTGAACAGACATTTTCCCAAAGAAGACATACAAATGGGCAACAGATACATGACAGTTGCTGAACATCACTAATCATTTGGGAAATGCAAATCAAAACCACAATGAGATATCGCCTTACATCTGCTAGTATGGTTATTATCAAAAAGAGAAGAAATAACAAGCGTCGGCAAGGATGTGGAGAAAAGGGGACCCTTGTGCACTGTTAGTGGCAATGTGAATTGGTATAGTCACTATGAAAAAGTATGGGGTTCCTTAAAAGTTTTTTTAAAGAATTACCATATGATCTAGCAATTCCAATTCTGAGTTTTCATTCAAAGAACTAGCTCAAAGAGGTACATGCATCCCCTTGCTCACTGCAGCATTATTTACAGTAGCCAAGATAGGGAAACAACCTAAATGTCCACTTATTGATGAATTGATAAAGAAGATATGGTTTATATATATGTGCAATGGATTATTTAGCCTTGCCATGTAAAACAATATGGATGGACTTTTAGGGCATTATGCTAAGTGAAATAAGTCAGACAGAGTAAAACAGATACTATATGACCTCACTCATATGTGGAATTGTAAAAGAAATAAAAATAAAAAAATAAAACTAAAGCTCATCGATACAAAGAACAGATGGTGGTTGACAGAGGTGGCAGAGTGGAGGTGGGCAAAATGGATGAAGGGAGTGAAAAGGTACACATTTCCAGTTCTAAAATAAGTCATGAAGATGTAATGTACAGCATGGCGACTATAGTTAAAAATACTTTATTGCATATTTGAAAGTTACTAAAAGAGTGAATCTTAAATGTTCTTACCACAAGAAAAAATTCTATTACTATGTATGGTGATGAATGTTAACTAGACTTATTGTGATGATAATTTCACAATACTGAAATATTATTTGCACGCCTGAAACTAATAACATTGCATGTCAATTATACCTAAATTTATAAAAATGAGAAGAAAAAAGATACTGATACATGGATCACCACCCTCAGAGATTCTGTCTTAACTGGTCTGGGGTGCAGCCTGTGCTTTTGATTTTAAAAAGCTCCCAAAGTGATTTTATTATGTAACCAAAATTAAGTCAACTTTGGTGGGTACTGGAATCACCAAGGAACTTGGTAAAAATATGAAGGCCAAGAGCCTATGCTACTTCAGGATTCAAGGCTTCTGAACTCCTCCACAGTTAGTTCTGTGGGTGTTTCTGATAAACACACTAAAACTTGAGAGAAGCTGGTCTAGAGAAATCCTATTTTAGGAGGTGTGGAAGTTTCCATTTTCCAGATAATGAATATAGATGAAATGTGTCTATAGGCCCTGTGGGGAGCAAAATTCCAAAGATACATATCCCTCTCCAAAATTCTCATTGTCTGGTCATTCAATAAAACACTTATCTGGGTACTGTTATGAAGGGACTTTGTAGATAGAATTAAGATTACTCATCTGCTGACCTAAAAACAAGGAGATTATCCTGGATTAGTGAAGTAAACCCAGTGTAACTACATGAGCCTTTAAAAGCATAAGAATCAATCAGAGAGGAGGGAGAAGAGGAAAACAGGGGAGCAGTAGCAGAAAGGTAAATCAGAGAGATTCCAAGTGTGAGGACAGTTCAGTGTACATTGTGGGTTCTGAGATACAGGGACCACAGTCACGCACAAGAGAGTGGCCTTTAGAAGCCAAGATGGCCCTAAGTTGACAAACAGCAATGGAATGGGGACCTCAATCCTACAAATCCATAAACAACACCAAGATACCTAAAAGTTAAAAAAGCAAAGTTAGACGACAGGAACCAAGACAGCAGAGCAGACGGACGTGCTCTCACTCCCTCTTGTGAGAACACCAGAATCACAACTAGCTGCTGGACAATCATCGACAGGAAGACACTGGAACTCACCAAAAAAGATGCCCCACATCCAAAGACAAAGGAGAAGCCACAATGAGACGGTAGGAGGGGTGCAATCACAGTAAAATCAAATCCCATAACTGCTGGGTGGCTGACTCACAGACTGGAGAACACTTACACCACAAAAGGCCGCCCACTGGAGTGAAGGTTCTGAGCCCCACGTCAGGCTTCCCAACCTGGGGGTCCGGCAATGGGAGGAGGAGCTCCTAGAGAATCAGACTGTGAAGCTGAGTGGGAACTGACTGCATGACTTCGACAGGACTGGGGGAAACAGAGACTCCACTCTTGGAGGGCACACACATAGTAGTGTGCGCATCGGGACCCAACGGAATGAGCAGTGACCCCAGGGGAGACTGAACCAGACCTACCTGCTAGTGTTAGAGGGTCTCCTGCAGAGGTGGGGGCAGGGTCTGTGGCTCACAGTGGGGACAAGGACACTGACAGCAGAAGTTCTGAGAAGTACTCCTTGGCGTGAGCCCTCCCGGAGTCTGTCATTAGCTGCACCAAAGAGCCCAGGTAGGCTCCAGTGTTGGGTCGCCTCAGGCCAAACAATCAACAGGGAGAGAACTCAGCCCCACCCATCAACAGGCAAGTGGATTAAAGTTTTACTGAGCTCTACCCACCACAGCAACAGTCAGCTCTACCCAGCACCAGTCCCTCCCATCAAGCCTCTTAGAGAGCCTCATCCACCAGAGAGCAGACAGCAGAAGCAAGAAGGACTGCAGTTCTGCAGGCTGTGGAACAAAAACCACATTCAAAGAAAGACAGACAAGATGAAAAGGCAGAGGGCTATGTATCAGATGAAGGAACAAGATAAAACTCCAGAAAAACAACTAAATGAAGTGGAGATAGGCAACCTTCCAGAAAAAGAATTCAGATTAATGAGACTGAAGATGATCCAGGACCCCAGAAAAACAATGGAGGCAAAGATCGAGAAGATGCAAGAAATGTTTAACAAATACCTAGAAGAATTACAGAACAAACAAACAGAGATGAACAATACAATAACTGAAATGAAAAATACACCAGAAGGAATCGATAGCAGAATAACTGAGGCAGAAGAATGGATAAGTGACCTGGAAGGCAGAATGGTGGAATTCACTGCTGTGGAACAGAATAAAGAAAAAAGAATGACAAGAAATGAAGACAGCCTAAGAGCCCTCTGGGACAACATTAAACGCAACAACATTCACATTACAGGGGTCCCAGGAGGAGAAGAGAGAGAGAAAGGACCCGAGAAAATATTTGAAGAGATTATGGTCGAAAACTTCCCTAACATGGGAAAGGAAACAGCCACCCAAGTCCAGGAAGAGCAGAGAGTCACATACAGGATAAACCCAAGGAGAAACATGCCGAGAAACATAGTAATCAAATTGGCAAAAATTAAAGACAAAGAAAAATTACTGAAAGCAGCAAGGGAAAAAATGAAAAACAACATACAAGGGAACTCCCATAAGGTTAACAGCTGATTTCTCAGCAGAAACTCTACAAGCCAGAAGAGAGTGGCATAATATACTTAAATGATGAAAGGGAAGAACCTACAACCAAGATTACTCTACCCGGCAAGGATTTCATTCAGATTTGATGGAGAAATCAAAACCTTTACAGACAAGCAAAAGCTAAGAGAATTCAGCACCACCAAACCAGCTCTACAACAAATACTAAAGGAACTTCTCTAAGTAGGGAACACAAGAGAAGAAAAGGATCTACAAAAACAAACCCAAAACAATTAAGAAAATAGTCACAGGAACATACATATTGATAATTACCTTAAACGTGAATGGATTAAATGCTCCAACCAAAAGACACAGGCTTGCTGAATGGATACAAAAAGAAGGCCCATCTATATGCTGTCTACAAGAGACCCACTTCAGACCTAGGGACACATACAGACTGAAAGTGAGGGGATGGGAAAAGATATTCCATGCAAATGGAACCCAAAAGAAAGCTGCAGTAGCTATACTCGTATCAGAAAAAATAGACTTTAAAATAAACAATGTTACAAGAGACAAGGAAGGACACTACATAATTATCAAGGGATCAATCCAAGAAGAAGATGTAACAATTATAAATATATATGCACCCAACATAAATACATAAGGCAACTGCTAACAGCTATAAAAGAGGAAATCAACAGTAACACAGTAATAGTGGGGGATTTTAACACCTTACTTACACCAATGGATAGATCATCCAAAATGAAAATAAATAAGGAAACACAAGCTTTAAATGACACAATAGACCAGATAGATTTAACTGATATTTATAGGACATTCCATCCAAAAACAGCAGATTACACGTTCTTCTCAAGTGCGCATGGAACATTCTCCAGGATAGATCACATCTTGGGTCACAAATCAAAACTCAGTAAATTTAAGAAAACTGAAATCATATCAAGCATCTTTTCTGAACACAACGCTATGAGATTAGAAGTGAGTTACAGGGAAAAAAATGTAAAAAACATGAACACATGGAGGCTAAACAATACGTTAATAAATAACCAAGAGATCACTGAAGAAATCAAAGAGGAAATCAAAAAACACCAGAGACAAATGACAATAAGAACACCATGATCCAAAACCTATGGGATGCAGCAAAAGAAGTTCTAAGAGGGAAGTTTATAGCTATAAAAGCTTACTCAAGAAACAAGAAAAATCTCAAGTAAACAATCTAACCTTACACCTAAAGGAATTAGAGAAAGAAGAACAAACAAAACCCAAAGTTAGCAGAAGGAAAGAAATCATAAAGATCAGAGCAGAAATAAATGAAATAGAAACAAAACAATAGCAAAGATCAATAAAGGTAATAGCTGGTTCTTTGAGAAGATAAACAAAATTGATAAACCATTAGCCAGACTCATCAAGAGGGAGAGGAATCAAATCAATAAAATTAGAAATGAAAAAGGAGAAGTTACGGGGCTTCCCTGGTGGCGCAGTGGTTGAGAGTCTGCCTGCTAATGCAGGGGACACGGGGTCGAGCCCTGGTCTGGGAGGATCCCACATGCCGCGGAGCAACTAGGCCCGTGAGCCACAACTGCTGAGCCTGCGCGTCTGGAGCCTGTGCTCCACAAGAGAGGCCGCAATAGTGAGAGGCCGGCGCACCGTGATGAAGAGTGGCCCCCACTTGCCACAACTAGAGATAGCCCTTGCTCAGAAATGAAGACCCAAAGCAGCAAAAATAAATGAATTAATTAATAAACTCCTATCCCCAAAATCTTAAAAAAAAAAAAAAAAAAAAAAGGAGAAGTTACAACAGATGCCACAGAAATACAAAGCATCCTAAGAGACTACTATAAGCAACTCTATGCCAATAAAATGGACAACCTGGAAGAAATGGACAAATTCTTAGAAAGGTATAACCTTCCAAGACTGAACCAGGAAGAAACAGAAAATATGAACAGACCAATCACAAGTAATGAAATTGAAACTGTGATTAAAAATCTTCCAACAAACAACAGCCCAGGACCAGACGGCTTCACAGGTGAATTCTATCAAACACTTAGAGAAGAGCTAACATCTATCCTTCTCAAACTCTTCCAAAAAATTGCAGAGGAAGGAACACTCCCAAACTCATTCTATGAGGCCACCATCCGCCTGATACCAAAACCAGACCAAGATACTACAAAAAAAGAAAATTATAGACCAATATCACTGATGAATATAGATGCAAAAACCCTCAACAAAATACTAGCAAACAGAATCCAGCAACACATTAAAAGGATCATACACCATGATCAAGTGGGATTTATCTCAGGGATGCAAGGACTCTTCAATATACATGAATCAATCAATGTGATGCACCATATTATCAAATTGAAAAATAAAAACTATGTGATCATCTCAGTAGATGCAGAAAAAGATTTTGACAAAATTCAACACCGATTTATGATAAAAACTCTCCAGAAAGTGGGCATAGAGGGAACCTACCTCAACATAATGAAGGCCATATATGACAAACCCACAGCAAACATCATTCTCAATGGTGAATAACTGAAAGTATTTCCTCTAATATCAGGAACAAGACAAGGATGCCCACTCTTACCACTGTTATTCAACACAGTTTTGGAAGTCCTAGCCACGGCAATCAGAGAAGACGAAGAAATAAAAGGAATCCAAATTGGGAAAGAAGTAAAACTGTCACTGCCTGCAGATGACATGATACTATAGAGAATCCTAAAAATGCCACCAGAAAACTACTAGAGCTGATCAATGAATTTGGTAAAGTTGTAGAATACAAAATTAATGCACAGAAATCTATTGCATTCCTATACACTAATGATGAAAAATCTGTAAGAGAAATTAAGGAAACACTCCCATTTACCACTGCAACAAAAAGAACAAAATAGCTAGGAATAAACCTACCTAGGGAGACAAAAGACCTGTATGCAGAAAACTATAAGACACTGATGAAAGAAATTAAAGATGCCACAAACAGATGGAGAGATATACCATGTTCTTGGATTGGAAGAAAGCAATCTACAGATTCAATGCAATCCCTATCAAATTACCACTGGCATTTTTTTACAGAACTAGGAACAAAAAAATCTTAAAATTTGTATGGAGACACAAAAAACCCCGAATAGCCAAAGCAGTCTTGAGGGAAAAAAATGGAGCTGGAGGAAGCATACTCCCTGATTTCAGACTATACTACAAAGCTACAGTAATCAAGACAATATGGTACTGGCACAAAAACAGAAATATAGATCAATGGAACAGGATACAAAGCTCAGAGATAAACCCACGCACCAATGGTCAACTAATCTATGACAAAGGAGGCAAGGATATACAATGGAGAAAAGACAGTCTCTTCAATAAGTGGTGCGGGGAAAACTGGATAGCTGCATGTAAAAGAATGAAATTAGAACACTCCCTAACACCATACACAAAAATAAACTCAAAATGGATTCGAGACCTAAATGTAAGGCCTGACACTATAAAACTCTTAGAGGAAAACACAGGAAGAACACTCTTTGACATAAATCACAGCAAGATCTTTTTAGATTCATCTCCTAGAGTAATGGAAATAAAAACAATAATAAACAAATGGGACCTAATGAAACTTCAAAGCTTTTGCAAAGCAAAGGAAACTACAAAGAAGACGAAAAGACAACCCTCAGAATGGGAGAAAATATTTGCAAACGAATCAACAGAAAAAGGTTGAGTCTCAAAAATATAGAAACAGCTCATGCAGCTCCATATTAAAAAAAACAAACAACCCAATCCAAAAATGGGCAGAAGACCTAAATAGACCTTTCTCCAAAGAAGACACACAGATGGCCAGTAGGCACATGAAAAGCTGCTCAACATCACTCATTATTAGAGAAATGAAAATCAAAACTACAATGAGGTATCACCTCATACCAGTTAGAATGGGGATCATCAGAAAATCTACAAACAAAAAATGCTGGAGAGGGTGTGGAGAAAAGGGAACCCTCTTGCACTGTTGGTGGGAATGTAAATTGATACAGCCACTAAGGAAAACGGTACGGAGGTTCCTTAAAAAGCTAAAAATAGAATTACCATATGACCCAGCAATCCCACTACTGGGCATATACCCAGAGAAAACCATAATTCAAAAAGACACATGCACCCCAATGTTCACTGCAGCACTATTTACAATAGCCAGGTCATGGAAGCAACCTAAATGCCCATCGACAGACAAGTGGATTAAGAACATGTCATACATATATACATTGGAATATCACTCAGCCATAAAAAGGAATGAAATTGGGTCATTTCTAGAGACGTGGATGGATCTAGAGACTGTCATACATAGTGAAGTAAGTCAGAAAGAGAAAAACAAACCTAGAAAAATGGTACAGATGAACCAGTTTGCAGGGCAGAAATTGAGACACAGATGTAGAGAACAAACTTATGGACACCAAGCAGGGGAAGTGGCAGGGGGGTGGTGGTGATGGTGTGATGAATTGGGAGATTGGGATTGACATATATACACTAATATTTATAAAATGTGTAACTAATGAGAACATGCTGTATAAAAAAAAAAAAAATTCTAAAATTAAAAAAAAAAAAAACACCAAAAATACCCCACTATCAGTCTTTCAACTGCAGCTCTGGAGGTTAGAAATCAGTGTAGCATGCCATTTAAATTACATGAAAATGATTTTTAAATCAGAATTCTATCTCCAGCCAAAATAGCAATCATGTAGTAGGGTAAACTTAACATTTAACATCAGAGCACTATCTTAGGAAACTACTGGGTATGTGAATCACCTGACCAAGAGAGCAAACCAAAAAAGAAAAGGTATCAGACTCAGAAAAAAAAAAAAAAAGATGGATTAACACAGTAGTGAGAGGTGAAAGGAATTCACAGGATCAGTAAATGGGTGTTCCTGGAAGACACCTGGACAGAGGGCCTAAAAACCAGTAAAACAAGATTGGAGCAAGGGGGCAGAGAACTCCGAGAGAGATGTCTTCAATTAAAAAAAGAACAAAAAGGGCAAAGAGCGACAGTTATCCTATGGATTTGATCAGGTTTCTAATAGTTTTCCTTATCTGCCTTATAGGTCTGTTTAACTAAAAACCCTAGACATGTATTACACTGATAAGTTGAAATAAGTCAGTTCAGTTCAATTTTACTGATAATGTAGCAAACATCTAATCACCCTTTCCTCAAATGAAAATCCTCTCTTATTGATATATTTTAAAAATATCTTTAAATCAAGAAATAAATCAGTATAGACTACAATGATAAATACTCATTTACTGATTAGTTTCTCTGCCCCCCAAAATTTCCCTCGGCAAACACAGATTCACTTTACATTTATTAGTTTTTAACTTTTCCATAGTTATTCCCATTTAAACCATTCACTTAATAAAGAAAATTGAGCGTCTATTTTGAAGTGAAATGGAGTTATAAATACATAAAGAAATAAATCAGAATTATGACAGGAAAGAAAAAGAAACTTTTTCTGCAACAGTTCTCTTTCTGCTCAGGAAATGTAATGTTATTGCACCTTGTATTAATAAATTCAGTAAGCAAATTAGTTACAAAATAATCACTAATAAACTGTTTCTGTCAGTCACACTAATTGAAATGAGTGCACTATTTTGCTCCCCATTTATTTATAGATTTCTCTTCACCTGGAAGTCCCTTGAGATGAGAAACACCACCCTGTCAAGTTGGTTTGATAAAGTTACTACTCACCCACCTATACAACCAAACATTAAATGAGGCTCGGCTCATTTCCTTTAGGGAGTCGTGCTAAATAAAGCAACCTAGAATAATATGTTGGGGAGGACAGAATAAAGAATAATGGCAAAAATCTAACATGTCTAATATTGCATAGTTACTTAAAGTAAGACTTCTCTCTTGTGGCTTCTGACATATAATACCTATCATATTTTGTCAAGATAATGCTCCCAAGCTACATTGTAAGACATGGAACAGCCTAAACGCTGAAAACATTTTTAGAAAGTGGCACAATGAAGAAATGATACTATTTTTCTATGGGCTCTACCAGAAAATTGGATTAAGACATCTCTAAACAATTTATTTTTAAAAGCACATTCAGTCAGATAACAATGATTTCTGGGGTCATACCATCTATTTTAATCTATGTGAACAATGCACCTTCTTACTCTCTGATTAGATCTACTCCATCGGCCCAAATCACTGAGCTCAAATCAGTGAATAGATTTATTTCTGATACAGACACACATTCAGTTCTTTTTCAAAAATGTAGGGAAATTCGCATTGGATGGGATGTTAGAACACTCCAACAATTTCATCTTGTAGATGATAAAACTGAAGTTTAGAGAAGAATGCATAACGTGCATTTTATAGTACATGCCATTCTATTCTTTTTAATCATCTTTGTTTCTTTCTGCTTGACAATTAATAATGATATTACTAATCACCTACATGTGTAAAACATGTGCATTATTAATTACCATAACGGTCCCAGTGTTATTTTTATACATGAAGAGTCTGATTCTCAGAGAGGTAAGTAAACTCCCCAAATCCACATAGCCAATAATTGGCAGGACAAGACTGCCAAAGCCTGTACAGTTGTGCTGTGCTATTCTGAGCCCCACTGAGATTGTCCATATCATCTGACCCAGACATAATTTAGAACAGGAAAAAAAACCCTGTACCTGTCAAGTTTTTCATAACATGAACTCAGGTTTAGTCACAGAAGTGAGTGAAATTATCATTTGCTTCAACATACTGCTGTACTGTTTCCATGACTAATATTGTTATTTTTAAATGGTGAACCGAATTAATAGGACCCTATTCAAACTAGAAGTTTGTTTTGTTTTGTTTTAAAAACTCCAGGTGTGCTGTAGTTTACAAATGTTTCTCCAAACATTAATAAATTTATCCTCTGATTTCCTAATGTCTTATGGCTGGGGTTTAATTTCATTATAAAGATGTACATTAACACAACTGTAAAAATTCTTCTATCATAACTTTATACAAAGGTTAGTAAAAAAACAAATTTAAATAACCTGTAATCATATAAAGCAGAGAAGAAAACAGTACATATAACGTCCAACCATAAGTCAGCGCAATATTGGAATTAATTTATTACTTTAATACAGTAATGGTATTCTCAAGGTAGACATAGAAAGACTATTTTCTTAAGTCTTGAACCACCAATAGAAGGAAAATGGTTTTTAGTCCCACATCTGCTAGACAGTAAATCAGGCCATAGATTTCTGTCTTTTTTTTTTTTTTTTTTGCGGTACGCAGGCCTCTCACTGTTGTGGCCTCTCCCATTGCGGAGCACAGGCTCTGGACGTGCAGGCTCAGTGGCCAGGGCTCCCGGGCCCAGCCACTCCGCGGCATGTGGGATCTTCCCGGACCGGGGCACGAACCTGCGCCCCCTGCATCGGCAGGCAGACTCTCAACCACTGTGCCACCAGGGAAGCCCTCTGTCTTATTTTTAACTAAAAGTATAGAAGTCAAAAATATAAAAATAAAAAGGCCTTATTCTGCTCTCTTTAGGGATTTAAAGAAAACAGTTTAGGAATAGCAGACACGTTTACCTATTAGAAAATGCATCAATTACTATAACTCCGTGAACTCTGCACTCTAGAGCCTTTGTTCTTTAAACTCAAAATTATTTTTTGCGATTAATACTTAACTTCCATTGGTGAAACTTGAGTTACCAAATTCTCTTATTGATACAGCCACTACGGAGAACAATATGAAGGTTCCTTAAAAAACTAAAAATAGAACTACCATACGACCCAGCAATCCCACTACTGCGCATATACCCTGAGAAAACCATAATTCAAAAAGAGTCATGTATCACAATGTTCATTGCAGCTCTATTTACAGTAGCCAGGATATGGAAGCAACCTAAGTGTCCATCGACAGATGAATGGATAAAGATGTGGCACATATATACAATGGAATATTACTCAGCCATAAAAAACACAAAATTGAGTTATTTGTAGTGAGGTGGATGGACAGTCTGTCATACAGAGTGAAGTCAGTCAGAAAGAGAAAAACAAATACTGTATTCTAACACATATATATGGAATCTAAAAAACAAAAAATATGGTTCTGAAGAACCTAGGGGCAGGACAGGAATAAAGACACAGACGTAGAAAATGGACTTGAGGACACGGGGAGGGGGAAGGGTAAGCTGGGATGAAGTGACAGAGTGGCATGGACATACATACACTACCACATGTAAAACAGATAGCTAGTGGGAAGCAGCCACATAGCACAGGGAGATCAGCAAGGGGCTTTGTGACCACCTAGAGGGGTGGGAAGGGGAGGTTGGGAGGCAGATGCAAGAGGGAGGGGATATAGGGATATATGTATACGCATAGCTGATTCAGTTTGTAATAAAGCAGAAACTAAAACACCACTGTAAAGCAATTATACTCCAATAAAGATGCTAAAAAATAATTCAAAGAAGTTCTTAATAATTTTTGAATTATAAACCCCTTCGGGACTCTGATGCAAGCTACAGATCCTTTACCCGCAAAAATGCACTTGAGATCATACGCACGCTGTGGTCTATCTTTCCAAGGAATTTATAGATACTCTAATTGACAACTTCTGCCTCCTACCGACTGGAAACAGAGAGATTTGGGGGCTGAAATTTCACCTGCATGGAGCTGTCCTCAAATTTTTCTGAATTTTTAAAATACCATCATATGGGTTAAAGATTATCTCAACCTACAGAATATCTTCATCAATGTTCCTGAATTTTAACAGCATTTAATAACTGGCATTAATTTATCTTAATTATTTTTCATTTCAGCCTGGATTACTGGGGGCCAGTCAACGCGGATTCCCCTCTTCCTTTGTGTATTTGTTTCTAGCCTAAAAAGACATCTATCTTAGCCTCTACCATAAATTACTGCACTCTTTATTTGCATATATATCTCCACTAATCTATAAGCCTCCTGAAAATAGGGACAACATCTTGGTCATTTTTTTAGTCCGCATTGTCTAGTACTTTATATAGAGTAGGCAATTAATAACTATTTACTAAGTAATAAATATGCTAAAAGATAATAGCTTTAATGTACTTATCAACATCCTCCATTTTCACAATCAAGCGTTTCTGCCAGATTCATATTTCAGATCCATTTTCTAGGAAAATTCTTCTGAGAGAATTCTAAGTTTTATATTATAAAAAGTCGGATTATTCAATAATAAGAAATGACTGTTACCTAGCACAAATCTGCAAGTCCTTAACCATTTTTAAACTTGAGAGCACCTACTGTTCTCCTATTCAAGAAGTTAATCACGTGTGTAACACAGTACTGCACACATCAGTGCCAGTGGAATAATTAGTAATTTACAATGCCTTTCAATAATACCATTTCACACTATGGTTTAGAATTGTGCTTTGTGGCGTAAGTTCTTTGGGGTTAGGCTTTTTATCCTGTATGTTCTTTATAAAGCACTGTTTCTAACACACTC
>NW_006783288.1:2338774-2343050 GCF_000442215.2 Lipotes vexillifer
CACTCTTTCTAGCTCTAAATTCTCTATAAAAAATAATTTTACACATTCTGGGCAAAATGTCAGAGGATATTGCTGAAATTTGCACATTTTTTCAGCAAGAAATCACTGAACCAGACTGAAGACTTTCTAATTTGGAAGACAATAGTGCAGAAGTGGTACAAGAGAAAAACTCTATATAAAGCTTTAAGGAGAATTTTCTGGAAAAAAAAAAATGAATTATCGATTTGGAGAATGGACCCAAGTGAAACAACATACCTAAATGTGAAGTTTCCTAGAAAAAGAATCAGCTAAAATTCATAAAAAGGATTTATCAGTTTTCTATTTCGTGTTCACGGTTTTAGTGGAGAGAGTGAAGAAGCCTGTTGCTCCCCAACACTGCACCCCTGCCTTCAGGGCAGGGGCAATGCTCTTCCTAGAAATAGTCTAATGCAGAGAAAAAGAAGTATCTTGCTTAGAAGAGGGACAGAACAGTATATAAGTCAGCCAGTAAAAAACCTTTAGTAAATAAGCCCATATTCTTTATAATGGGTGTGTCTGAATCCATCTTTCTCTTTCCACCTACTACACAGCATTACCTACTCTATGGAGGAAATGAGGAAATGAAGTAAAATAGATTAGCACAATTGTGATAAATATTTTGGTTAAGGGTGATGGTGACAGAGGTAGATTTTAGGGAAGGAGACAAAATCTACTATATTTGTTTCTGATCTTATTTTGGATATTGGAATTCACTTCAGCAGTGGATACATGGCGAGCATGAGGGGGAAACAAGTCGTTTAGGACTGACAGCCAAGAGTGATCTGCACATGAACGTAAAGAGCTGCATGTGAAGTCCAGTGAGCAGGCGAAGATCTCCAGGAGTCAGAGGAGAAAAGCAGACAGACTGCTCTGGAAGTCAGAGACGTAAAATTCAGATGTTATGTTTAGTTAAGGTATGTGAGTCAGAAACAACGAAGGAGGCATGAATTCCTAATACATTTGGTTCTGAGGTATCTGATTTCTGATATTTCTCGAGACTTAAATTATATCATGCTTTCAATGGCTGAGAATGACTCTTGCATATGCCTTGGGTCAAAAAAAAGCAGTTCTCTGCTTTTCTTTTACAGAAGGAAGAGCTGTCATCTAAAGACCATTATTCTTTGCCCCAATATTTGAATTTTCATCACTTTTTGAATAATGCTTCTTTTTCTTACCTTGTCAAATATAGTTGAACACATTCATAGTAGTTAATTGCATAACCAAATTTGACATCAAAATGAGGGAATCTTTGGAGGCCAACTACACACTTATGCTTCCTCTCCCCATTACCCACACCCACTCGAAAGTGTTCCCCCCTTACCCCATCACCCACTCTTAAGTGACTTTTCCACTCAGCTAATCCCTACTAGAGATTAACAATACACAACTCAATTCCAATGGCAAACTCCACCTTCATTGAGAAGTTCTAGTAACAGGTACACTGATACTAATTTAATAAAAATTTAGAGAGAGAGATCAAGTAAATTTACTAATAGTCACCAGTCTTGATGGATATGACCAGTCTGGATGATATGAGGTCCTTCAGGTGAAATTGTTTTAATACTCAAAGAGGTAATAGAAAGCCAGATCCATAGGGCTTTGTAAGATCCTGAAATGTACCTTATCTATTGGAGGGTTGAACAACAGAGAGAGATATTACAACTTAAATTTGAACAGAATTACTCTGGTTGCTAGGTTGATACCAGGCAGGGGAAAGTGGCCAAGACCGGATGTAGGGATACCAGCTCATTAATGAGGCTATTGCAGTGTTCTAGATAGAAGGTGATGGTGACTCAGACAAAGTGTTTAGTGTTTGAAACCTGGAAAGAAAAGAACTCTGTGGCAGAGGATAAGGTAAAGTCGCTGTCTGAAGATCTGGAGTGAAAAGCCCAGTGGAAATTGCCAGTGACACTGATCCTCCCTCTGGGGCAACATGACTCTAGATGCAGTGACAGAGGAACAGAGTCAGGCCCATCTGCTGGTAACTAGTGTGGGTCCATATAACTCTGCCCAGTGACTACACAGTGGCACAGTGACTCTTCAGGCAAACCATTTCAGATCCTCTCTTCTAGAATCGTGTCTGTTTGCTTCCATTTCCCCCTTTTGATTCCTACTCATACCTGACTGTGTCCCTCAATATCATCTCCTTAATGAGTCTTCACAACTACAACAGCAAGATTTGCTCTCTCATTCCTCTGAACCACCTTAGTACTTTTTAAGAATCATGTTTTCCTTTGATTTATAATTGTCCATATTATCTTCCTTATGACATTATTTACCTAACATAGAATGAACATGCATTCTGTGCTAGGCTTCATATTAGATGATAAACTATCTGAAAGCCCTTCATTGTGTGCCTTGAACATGGCAAGCCCTTGAATAAATGAAAGAATGAATAAAGAGTTTGGCTGAAGATGGGAGCAGAAGTCAGGCTGGCTAACTTCTAGGCAAATGCTCCCCCACTATACCCAATACCTCAGTAAACTCCAATGTCCTTTCCTCTACAGAGATAGCAAATTAGCCTCTAAAAAACAGGCCATAAAATAGTAAGTGTACATCAGTCTGGATAAGTGGACCTAGTTCACGCATCAATTTTTACAGAGTAAGACAATTCACACTGACTGAACGTCTTTTAAACCATTTAGTTTATAGAACAATGAATTATGCCTACATTAACTCAGTTTTCTTCATCTGTAGTGTGTGAAAAAAAAACAAGTGTAATTCAAATACTTATAATACAATAGAAATGATTCCCATATTACCTTACACAAGCCCCATTTGTCATCCCTATTTCTGAGAATCATTCTATCTATATTCTTATTCTTAATAACCCATAAGAAAATCCTTTAAAGAAACAGCATTATTAGTTATTAAGCATTCACCAGGTTCTAACACTTTTTATGTATTATCTTTCCCCTTAAATTATCCTTTGAGATAGCCAATATATTTCATATTTTACTATTTGAAGAAACTAGAGAGCTTAAGTAATTTTCCTAAGATCATATACCTAGTAACTGAACTTGACACTTGAAACAGTTTCCTATGTATGATCTTTCTTTGTTGTAAACAGGAAATTCCAAAGGTCTACTTTTCTACTCCTTAGGAAATAAATCCTCCTGGAGGTAACAGCAAATTCTAGTTCAAAACTTAGCTAGTTCCTTTCGTTTTTCTTCTGGCCCTAATAACTAGTATCACTTGGAAGATATTTTTGTATTAGTACTTTAGGCCTTAAATTGAAAAAAATAAATCAAAAAGAACCTTATTTTATGCAAAACACTTAAGTTGCATTAAGTTATTAAAAGCCAACATGTCAGATGAGGCTGATTTCCACGTAAAATAAAAAGGAAAATAAGACCACGTGTCTAAAAATAATGCATTACAATTAAAAGGAATAACATCAAGACTCAAAAAAGGGGGGTACATATTTCCTTGCAATTTTAAGGGGAAAAGTGTACATAATTCATTCATTTTAACTACTTACCTAAAAGCAGTTTAACGATAATTCCCAAATTTGATAATCATCACCAAAAAAGATATTTTAAAAGCATTTTGTGTTTTAAAAGCATTCAGAAGAAAATTTGAGAACTTACTTCAATGAAATACGAACGATGGCAAATAAACAGGGATGAATGGTGAATGAAGTTATAGGAAAGTCAAACAGTAAATGCTAAGTATAGGCGGAAGAGTAAGACGCGGAGATCACCTTCCTCCCCACAGATACATCAGAAATACATCTACGTGTGGAACAACCCCTACAGAACACCTACTGCACGCTGGCAGAAGACCTCACCCCCAAAAGGCAAGAAACCCCCCACGTACCTGGGTAGGGCAAAAGTAAAAAGAATAAACAGAGACTGAAGGATAGGGACGGGACCTGCACCAGTGGGAGGGAGCTGTGAAGGAGGATAGGTTTCCACACACTAGGAAGCCCCTTTCGCGGGCGGAGACTGCAGGTGGCGGAGCGGGGAGCTTCGGAGCCGCGGAGGAGAGCCCAGCAACGGGGGAGCGGAGGGCAGAGCGGGGAGATTCCCGCACAGAGGATCGGTGCCGACCGGCACTCACCAGCCCGAGAGGCTTGTCTGCTCAACCGCCGGGGTGGGCGGGGCTGGGAGTTGAGGCTCGGGCTTCGGTCCGAGCGCAGGGAGAGGACTGGGGTTGGTGGCGTGAACACAGCCTGAAGGGGTTAGTGCGCCACGGCTAGCCAGGAGGGAGTCCGGGGAAAAGGCTGCACCTGCTGAGGAGGCAAGAGACTTTTTCT
>NW_006783288.1:2343100-2364425 GCF_000442215.2 Lipotes vexillifer
GAGGGAGTCCGGGGAAAAGTCTGGACCTGCCGAAGAGGCAAGAGACTTTTTCTTCCCTCTTTGTTTCCTGGTGCGCAAGGAGAGGGGATTAAGAGCGCTGCTTAAAGGAGCTACAGAGACGGGCGCGAGCCGCAGCTAAAAGCGTGGACCCCAGAGACGGGCAGGAGACACTAAGGCTGCTGCTGCCGCCACCAAGAAGCCGGTGTGCGAACACGGGTCACTATCCACACCTCCCCTCCCTGGAGCCTGTACAGCCCGCCACTGCCAGGGTCCCGGGATCCAGGGACAACTTCCCCAGGGGAACACACGGCGTGCCTCAGGCTGGTGCAACGTCACGCCGGCCTCTGCCGCCACAGGCTCTCCCCGTGCCGCTCCCTCCCCCCGGCCTGAGTGAGCCAGAGCCCCCGAAGCAGCTGCTCCTTTAACCCCGTCCTGTCTGGGCGAAGAACAGACGCCCTCAGGCAACCTATACAGAGACCCACACCCCGCAGAGGCGGGGCCAAATCCAAAGCTGAGCCCCTGGGAGCTGTGCGAACAAAGAAGAGAAAGGGAAATCTCTCCCCGGCAGCCTCAGGAGCAGCGGATTAAAGCTCCACAATCAACTTGATGTACCCTGCATCTGTGGAATACATGAATAGACAACGAATCATCCCAAATTGAGGAGGTGGACTTTGAGAGCAAGATTTGTTATTTTTTCCCCTTTTCCTCTTTTTGTGAGTGTGTATGTGTATGCTTCTGTGTGAGATTTTGTCTGTATAGCGCTTTCACCATTTGTCCTAGGGCTTGGTCTGTCCGTTTTTTTTTTTACTTTAAAAAAATTTTTTTTCTTAATATTTTTTATTAACTGTATTTTATCTTACTTTATTTTATCCTCTTTCTTTCTTTCTTTCTTTCTTTCTTTCTACTTTTTCTCCCTTTTATTCTGAGCTGTGTGGATGAAAGGCTCTTGGTGCTGCAGCCAGGAGTCAGTGCTGTGCCTCTGAGATGGGGGAGCCAACTTCAGGACACTGGTCCACAAGAGACCTCCCAGCTCCATGTAATATCAAACGGCGAAAATCTCCCAGAGAACTTCATCTCAACACCAAGACCCAGCTTCACTCAACGACCAGCAAGCTCCAGTGCTGGACATGCTATGCCAAACAACTAGCAAGACAGGAACACAACCCCACGCATTAGCAGAGAGGCCGCCTAAAATCATAATAAGGCCACAGACACCCCAAAACACACCACCAGACGTGGACCTGCCCACCAGATGTGGACCTGGCCACCAGAAAGACAAGATCCAGCCTTATCCACCAGAACACAGGCACTAGTCCCCTCCACCAGGAAGCCTACACAACCCACTGAACCAACTTTAGCCACTGGGGACAGACACCAAAAACAACGGGAACTACGAACCTGCAGCTTGCAAAAAGGAGACCCCAAACACAGTATGATAAGAAAAATGAGAAGACAGAAAAACACACAGGAGATGAAGGAACAAGGTAAAAACCCACCAGACCTAACAAATGAAGAAGAAATAGGCAGTCTACCTGAAAGAGAATTCAGAATAATGATAGTAAAGATGATCCCAAATCTTGGAAACAGAATAGAGAAAATGCAATAAACATTTAACAAGGACCTAGAAGAACTAAAGAGGAAACAAGCAATGATGAACAACACAATAAATGAAATTAAAAATACTCTACAAGGGATCAATAGCAGAATAACTGAGGCAGAAGAACGGATAAGTGACCTGGAAGATAAAACAGTGGAAATAACTGCTGCAGAGCAGAATAAAGAAAAAAAAATCAAAAGAACTGAGGACAGTCTCAGAGACCTCGGGGACAACATTAAACGCACCAACATTCGAATTATAGGGGTCCAAGAAGAAGAAGAGAAAAAGAAAGGGACTGAGAAAATATTGGAAGAGATTATAGTTGAAAACTTCCCTAATATGGGAAAGGAAATAGTTAATCAAGTCCAAGAAGCACAGAGAGTCCCATACAGGATAAATCCAAGGAGTAACATGCCAAGACACATATTAATCAAACTATCACAAATTAAATACAAAGAAAACATATCAAAAGCAGCAAGGGAAAAACAACCAATAACACACAAGGGAATCCCCATAAGGTTAACAGCTGATCTGTCAGCAAACTTTGCAAGCCAGAAGGGAGTGGCAGGACATATTTAAAGTGATAAAGGAGAAAAACCTACAACCAAGATTACTCTACGCAACAAGGATCTCATTCAGATTTGAGGGAGAAATTAAAACCTTTACAGACAAGCAAACGCTGAGAGAGTTCAGCACCACCAAACCAGCTTTACAACAAATGCGAAAGGAACTTCTCTAGGCAAGAAACACGAGAGAAGGAAAAGACCTACAATAACAAACCCCAAACAAGTAAGAAAATGGTAATAGGAACATACCTATCAGTAATTACCTTAAATGTAAATGGATTAAATGCTCCCACCAAAAGACACAGACTGGTTGAATGGATACAAAAACATGACCCATATATATGCTGTCTACAAGAGACCCACTTCAGACCTAGGGACACATACAGACTAAAAGTGAGGGGATGGAAAAAGATATTCCATGCAAATGGAAACCAAAAGAAAGCTGGAGCAGCAATTCTCATATCAGACAAAATAGACTTTAAAATAAAGACTATTAGAAGAGACAAAGAAGGACACTACATAATGATCAAGGGATCGATCCAAGAAGAAGATATAACAATTGTAAATATTTATGCACCCAACATAGGAGCACCTCAATATATAAGGCAAATAGTAACAGCCATAAATGGGGAAATCGACAGTAACACATTCATAGTAGGGGACTTTAACACGCCACTTTCACCAATGGACAGATCATCCAAAATGAAAATAAATAAGGAAACACAAGTTTTAACTGATACATTAAACAAGAGGGACTTAACTGATACTTACAGGACATTCCATCGAAAACAACAGAATACACATTTTTCTCAAGTGCTCATGGAACATTCTCCAGGATAGATTATATCTTGGGTCACAAATCAAGCCTTGGTAAATTTAAGAAAATTAAAATTGTGTCAAGCGTCTTTTCCGACCACAACTCTATGAGACTAGATATCAATTACAGGAAAAGATCTGTACAAAATACAAACACATGGAGGCTAAACAATACACTACTTAATAATGAAGTGATCACTGAAGAAATCAAAGAGGAAATCAAAAAATACCTAGAAACAAATGACAATGGGGACACGACGACCCAAAACCTATGGGATGCAGAAAAGCAGTTCTAAGAGGGAAGTTTATAGCAACACAATCCTACCTTAAGAAACAGGAAACATCACAAATAAACAACGTAAACGTGCACCTAAAGCAATTAGAGAAAGAGGAACAAAAAACCCCCAAAGTTAGCAGAAGGAAAGAAATCATAAAGATCAGTTCAGAAATAAATGAAAAAGAAATGAAGGAAATGATAGCAAAGATCAATCAAACTAAAAGCTGGTTCGTTGAGAAGATAAACGAAATTGATAAACCATTCGCCAGACTCATCAAGAAAAAAAGGGAGAAGACTCAAATCAATAGAATTAGAAACGAAAAAGGAGAAGTAACAACTGACACTGCAGAAATACAAAGGATCATGAGAGATTACTACAAGCAACACTATGCCAATAAAATGGACAACCTGGAAGAAATGGACCAATTCTTAGAAATGCACAACCTGCCAAGACTGAATCAGGAAGAAATAGAAAATATGAACAGACCAATCACAAGCACTGAAATTGAAACTGTGCAAATGAAAACAAACAAAAGCCCAGGACCACATGGCTTCACAGGCAAATTCTATCAAACATTTAGAGAAGAGCTAACACCTATCCTTCTCAAACTCTTCCAAAATATAGCAGAGGGAGGAACACTCCCAAACTCATTCTACGAGGCCACCATCACCTTGATACCAAAACCAGACAAGGATGTCACAAAGAAAGAAAACTACAGGCCAATATCACTGATGAACATAGATGCAAAAATCCTCAACAAAATACTAGCAAACAGAATCCAACAGCACATTAAAAGGATCATACACCATGATCAAGTGGGGTTTATTCCAGGAATGCAAGGATTCTTCAATATACGCAAATCTATCAATGTGATTAACCATATTAACAAATTGAAGGAGAAAAACCATATGATCATCTCAATAGATGCAGAGAAAGCTTTTGACAAAATTCAACACCCATTTATGATAAAAACCCTGCAGAAAGTAGGTGTAGAGGGAACTTTCCTCAATATAATAAAGGCCGTATATGACAAGCCCACAGCCAACATCATCCTCAATGGCGAAAAACTGAAAGCATTTCCACTAAGGTCAGGAACAAGACAAGGTTGCCCACTCTCACCACTCTTATTCAACATAGTTTTGGAAGTTTTAGCCACTGCAATCAGAGAAGTAACAGAAATAAAATGAATCCAAATCGGAAAAGAAGAAGTAAAGCTGTCACTGTTTGCAGATGACATGATACTATACACAGAGAATCCTAAATATGCTACTAGAAAACTACTAGAGCTAATCAATGAATTTGCTAAAGTAGCAGGATAAAAAATTAATGCACATAAATCTCTGGCATTCCTATACACTAGTGATGAAAAATCTGAAAGTGAACTTAAGAAAACACTCCCATTGACCACTGCAACAAAAAGAATAAAATATCTAGGACTAAACCTACCTAAGGAGACAAAAGACCTGTATGCAGAAAATTATAAGACACTGATGAAAGAAATTAAAGATGATACAAACAGATGGAGAGATATACCATGTTCTTGGATTGGAAGAATCAACATTGTGAAAATGACTACTCTACTACCCAAAGCAATCTACAGATTCAATGCAATCCCTATGAAACTACTACTGGCATTTTTCACAGAACTAGAACAAAAAATCTCACAATTTGTATGGAAACACAAAAGACCCCGAAGGGCCAAAGCAATATTGAGAATGAAAAATGGAGCTGGAGGAATCAGGCTCCCTGACTTCAGACTATACTACAAAGCTACAGTGATCAACACAGTATGGTACTGGCACAAAAACAAAAATACAGATCCATGGAACAGGATAGAAAGCCCAGAGATAAACCCACGCACATATGGTCACCTTATCTTTGATAAAGGAGGCAATAATATACAATGGAGAAAACACAGCCTCTTCAGTAAGTGGTGCAGGGAAAACTGAACAGGTACGTGTACAAGTATGAAATTAGAACACTCCCTAACATGATACACAAAAATAAGCTCAAAATGGATTAAAGACCTAAATGTAAGGCCAGCAACTATCAAACTCTTAGAGGAAAACATAGGCATAACACTGTGTGACATAAATCACAGCAAGATCCTTTTTGACCCACCTCCTAGAGAAATGGAAATAAAAGCAAAAATAAACAAATGGGACCTAATGAAACTTCAAAGCTTATGCACAGCAAAGGAAACCATAAACAAGACCAAAAGACAACCCTCAGAATGGGAGAAAATATTTGCAAATGAAGCAACTGACAAACGATTAACCTCCAAAATTTACAAGCAGCTCATGCAGCTCAATAACAAAAAAACAAACAACCCATTCCAAAAATGGGCAGAAGACCTAAACAGTCATTTCTCCAAAGAAGATATACGGACTGCCAACAAACACAGGAAAGAATGCTCAGCATCATTAATCATTAGAGAAATGCAAATCAAAACTACAATGAGATATCATCTCACACTGGTCAGAATGGCCATCATCAAAAAATCTAGAAACAACAAATGCTGGAGAAGGTGTGGAGAAAAGGGAACACTCTTGCACTGCTGGTGGGAATGTGAATTGGTACAGCCACTATGGAGAACAGTATGGAGGTTTCTTTAAAAACTACAAATAGAACTACCATATGACTCAGCAATCCCACTATTGGGCATATATCCTGAAAAAACCATAATTCAAAAAGAGTCATGTACCAAAATGTTCATTGCAGCTTTATTTACAATAGTCTGGAGATGGAAACAACCTAAGTGTCCATCATCAGATGAATGGATAAAGAAGATGTGGCAGGTATATACAATGGAATATTACTCAGCCACAAAAAGAAACGAAATTGAGTTATTTGTAGTGAGGTGGATGGACCTAGAGTCTTTCATACAGACTGAAGTAAGTCAGAAAGAGAAAAACGAATACCGTAACCTAACACATATATATGGAATCTAAGAAAAAAAAAAAAAACCGTCATGAAGAACCTAGGGGTAAGACGGGAATAAAGACACAGACCTACTAGAGCATGGACTTGAGGACATGGGGAGGGGGAAGGGTAAGCTGTGACAAAGTGAGAGAGTGGCATGGACATATATACACTACCAAATGTAAAATAGATAGCTAGTGGGAAGCAGCTGCATAGCATAGGGAGATCAGCTCGGGGCTCTGTGACCAGGCGGGATAGGGAGGCTGGGAGGGAGGGAGACGAAAGAGGGAAGAGATATGGGAACATATGTATAACTGATTCACTTTGTTATAAAGCAGAAACTAACACACCATTGTAAAGCAATTATACTCCAATAAAGATGTTAAAACAAACAACCAAACAAACAAATGGATCTTGAGCCCAACAGCCTTGGAAACCAAACAATCCTGGGAGTTTAGTAAGGAAATGTCAACACTGTGGAGAACTTTTGGATTCAGAAAATTCAGTAATCCTATTTGATGTATGTTAACCGTATCAATATTAACAACCTTCTGCTTGATTTCAGCACTGATTTGAGAGCTGAGTTACTACTGGTCTTGTATTTTAACTAGTTGTGAAAGCACTGAGAGAGTTGTTCTTGGGTTGAACTTGACCTGCCTCTGGGAATGCTCTCTGTTCTATCCATCTTGAAAAGCTTTATTCAAGTGCATTTCTCTGCCTTCCTTCTTCTCATCCGCACCCCTTGGGAAAATGAAAGATGCTCAAATATAGATGTTAACACTGCAGATGCTCTGTTTGGCAATGGTGTCTTTCAGCTTCCCAATAAAAAATTCTATTGCTGACCACCAAAAAAAAAAAAAAAAAAAAAAAGAGCAGCTATCTTAGGAATTTATCCCATCCCTGGTTATTTTTCATACATTTTTATAGCTCATAGGAAATTCAGAAATTAACGTAGTAGGCTAATTCCCTACATTTACTTATGATAAAAATGCGGACCAGAGTTTAAATAACTTGCTGGAGGCCACGGATTTACTTAGTTTAGCAAGAATTAAGTCTAGAACATTCTTAGAATAGAATCACCCAGTGATGGTATCTGCTAGTTTTGATGAGTTAAAGCAGGACTTATGGAATTATTCCTTGATATTTCAAATTTAAACTTACATATAATTTTCCATTCTGTGTCCACCCACTCAATTTCCAATTTAGAACTTTTCTCACAGTCCTTGACTTTCATTTTGTTATTAATAAAGTGGAGAATGTTAATTATCTGGAAGTACTTTCCAAACATTTTGTGAGAAAAAGAGACTGAAATTAACTGTACCTAAGAGTTTTGTGTACTATGATTAGGGGAACAAACGAATTTCCTGTGTCCTTTTGTCATTCTAGAGCCATTCAATATTGTCGGTAGTTACTTATTACGAAATCCTGGCAGCCTCTCCCAGGTGAGAAGCCAGGGCTTTGGTGTAGTGTGGAGAAAGGATAAGTGAGCTGGAGAGGAGTTTCTACAGTGTCGAGAGTGAGATATTCAGTATTCAGAGGATAAGCACCTCTGGGGAGGCTTTAGAGTATAACAGAATGGGGAAGGAGAAACCATAGACTTTAAGAATTGGTGCTATGGGTTATAACTCAGATCTTTTCTATGCTTTAAGGGATACAATTAAAGTTTGGAAACACTTTTCTATTAGTTATTGGACTGTACTTTGAATGTGACAATACAAGAAATTAGATCTGCCCGGGGCCCTAGCTAATATTCAGTCCTCGTGATTACCCAGAAGAGAGAAGTCACCGTTGTGACAATCATGTGATATTAGAAATTTGTTCAGTTCTTCTGGTCTAACGAATCAGTCCACACTGTGAGTTATCTCAGTGGATCATACTATAACCAAGGTGATGTTATTCCAGAGGAAGGGCCCTTGAGGTATTAATGGGATTAGTGGAACAAGGGCTAAGTAGAAGCATAGGGGGTTGAGGTGGGGTATAGGCAGGGAACGAACAGCCAGAGCCGCCTTCATTCTTTGCCAACCAGCTACACTCAGAAGCCCCCTCCTTAGAAACTGACCCCCAGGCTTCAAATCTTCCCTTCAGAAGACTAAAGTTCCAGTGTGCGGTCAGAATCTGGGAGCATCTCTTCCCGCGAAAGGAGAAGGGAAAGGAACTGTCAGCCCATCACATCCTAACTCACCTGAGGCCAATCTTGCTGCGAGTTCTTTGAGATTAAATACCTAATCTCAGCACTTGTGTTCTAGCCTGGTTAGATGAGGCTCACATCTTGCTTTAAAACCTACCTCCAGTTCCTAGGTTATAGTTTAGGCCAGTTGAGCCCAAGCTTAATCATTCTTACCCCATATGACATTGTCTCTGAATCTTAGGCCCCTCCCAGCCTAACCCCTAAATTCTTCTGGGGTCCAGAAGTCAAGCCACTGACCTCTGAGGCCCTGCTTCCAGATGAATACCCTTTTCTCATGTCTACAGTCTGAGATTGGAGGGATTCCTAAAGCCCTTGCAAATCCCAAAGCCTATTACTTTGCCAGATACCAATGCCTTATCCAGACAACCATTGACTTTTCTTGCAAATCTGGGTCTATGGAACATCTGTTTCATTATTACAGTCTCAGATCTAGACCCCTCTTTGGCTGACTCAGACCAGACGATAACAGGAACAGAGATATGTGTCTGAATTACAATGCAGGATTTGTGACAATCAATAGATTAACTTAAGATTTGTGAATTTCTTTGAGCCATGTGAAAAAAGAATTATTGTTTCATTATTGTTATGGAATTATAATTTCTTACATTTTGACATCTGAATTAGAAGTACCTGAGCCCTAAGGGGTGAAATCTCATTAAGATTTATGTTATCAATAATAGAAATAGGTTTAAAAAATAATGACCTTGCTAATTTCTGCATAAATATCACATACTTTCTAGTTTCCCCTGCTATAAGCTTTTATCAAGTACCAAGGGCATGCTTTTGCAGTTAGTATAGTGCAAGGAGTGAGGAATATTAGAAAGCATTAGAATCATTTTCTATATCTTGCAGACCTCTTTAGGAGATCTCTCTCTCTCTCTTGCCTCCGCCCCCCATAAATTCAGAATAAGAAGAACATGATTTATTTTGCAAGAAAAAGAGATGGAGTGACTACAAATTGTCCTTGCTGGTGGAGGCTAGGGAAAGTCTAAAAAATTAAAATCTACAAACAAATAAATGTTATTTCCCTATTTCCTTTTATAGCTCCTCCACAAGGGGTTCAAGGAAGTGGCCCCATTATCTGATTGACCTTCATATTCAGAAACTGTCCATCTGACTATGATGAAAGAGCTCATGAGAAGTCAGATAACTCAAAAGGAGACACTGAACAAGGAAGGAATTTTAAACATCTAAACTGCTTTCTAGTCTCTAAAGAATGGAACTACTTTGAGGTAATATACAGTAGGTAAATCCTATTCTAGGGCTTTCAGGGTACTGGTTAGAGAAAGTTTAAGAATTTTAATTCTCTAGGTTCATAATCATTATCACCAATAAATCAAGTTTATTTAGCACTTTATAACATTTAAAGCAATTCCAAATACTTAAATATTGGAGCCTCCCAAAAACTGTTTGAAGTATTTTTAGTGTCCCCATTTTATATATGAACTAAAGGGTTTCCAGAGGTTTGACGAGTGACTGATAAAAGTGTCACATTAGTGAGTGGCAGACTTAGAAAGAGCATTGGGATCTTCTGGCTATTTGCAGTGATGGTAGTGTTAAATTTAAGAGTACATATAATGCAACTTGTGGATTTTTGATATTTTTGATACCCTTTATCAGGTTAAGGAATTTCCCCCCTTTACTTCTAGATTTTGATAGGTCTTATTTAAGAATGGGTGTTGAATTTTGTCTAATGCTTCTGAATTAAGATAACCATGACTTTTTCTCCTTTACCCTGTATGATTAATTAGATTGTGTTTAAAATATTAAAACAACCTTGCATTCCTGGGATAATCCTTACTTGGCATGATGCACTACTCTTTTTATATATGCCTCTATTTTACTTGCTTACTTTTTGTTAAAGAATTTTATATCTATATTTTTGAGAGATACTGGTCTGTAGTTTTCTTGTAATGAACGTATTGACACAGAAATTATGCCAGCTTCAAAAAACAAAGTGTAAAATGTTTCCTCTTCCTCTTTTGTCTGAAACCATTTGTCAAAGAGTGGTAATTTTTCTTTGTTTAAAATTTTTTTTAACATCTCTATTGGGGTATAATTGCTTTACAACAGTCTGTTAGTTTCTGCTTTATAACAAAGTGAATCAGCTATACATGTACATATATCCCCATATCTCTTCCCTCTTACATCTCCCTCCCTCCCACCCTCTCTATCCCACCCCTCTAGGTGGTCACAAGGCACTGAGTTGATCTCCCTGTGCTATGCAGCTGCTTTCCACTAGCTATCGGTTTTACATTTGGTAGTGTATATATGTCCATGCCACTCTCTCACTTAGTCCCAGCTTCCCCTTCCCCCTCCCCATGTCCTTAAGCCTATTCTCTACGTCTGCATCTCTATTCCTGTCCTGCCCCTAGGTTCTTCATGACGATTTTTTTTTTTTTAAGATTCCATATATATGTGTTAGCATACGGTATTTGTTTTTCTCTTTCTGACTTACTTCACTCTGCATGACAGACTCTAGGTCCATCCACCTCACTACAAGTTTAAATTTTGACAGAATTTACCAATAGGACCAACTGGGCCTGGAGTTTTCTTAAAGGGAGAGTTTAAATTACTTACTAAATTTCTTTAAGAGATATGAGGGCTATTCTTATTTATTACTGCTATATGCAGTAGGGTTAGTTTGATATAAGCGCTCTGCTTTACTAGAACTAGACCTTGAGAGTGATCTTTTGAAGAACAAACACATACTTGATCAATTTATGCCTCAGATTTGACTCATTCAGTAGTTTTCTATTGTTCTTAGGCCAAAATCCAAATGATACAGTATGATCAACAACATCCTCTGTGTCTCCTGCTCTCTCTTCCTCAGCAAATAATGACCTGCTTCCTGATCTCTACATTCCATGCACTAACTTTCTTTCAATTCTTTAAAGCAGCATGCCACTAAGTCGGGACACTTTTGTACGCATGTCCCCCTGCCAGTAACACATGAATGCCTCCTAAATCCCCTCAGCTTACAACTTCCAATTTCTATTTTACATGTCATATTCAATGCCACTTCCTCTGGGAAGACTACCTTGAGAGCTCTGACCAAATCAGCTGCCTCTGCTCTTCACTTTCATAGCTCCCCACTGATTTCCTTCCTTTGCTTTTGTGATAGTTAGTAACCGTGTACTCATGTAATTAATGTCTATCTCTCCCAGACTGAACACTGAATGAGAGCTAGGATCATGTCTAATTTGTTTATGATGATACCTTGGGACCTAGCATAATAACAACTGGCAAATACAACTTGTGTACTTGTTGAATGGTTGGATGAATGAATGAATGAATGTAATATAACTGTTGGATATTGTTGTCTGTTTTCACACCTCCCCCATGTTCCATTGGCTACTGTTACAGGCTAATTCATGTTGACATTTCAGTAAGAGTATAATGACTCTATGCTTTTCTCACTTTAGCTTATATTTTTGTGTTCTTACATTAATATAAAGGAGTGCAGTATAATGTAAATATTATGAGCCAAATGAGAAGACTTCTGGGGCCTTTTTTTCCCTGTGTTATTCCATATAACCAAAGACTACACTGACTACTAGTATTCACAAGATATGTGATTCTGGTCTTGGCCATTAGACAATTTAATCAATCTTATTAGTTTCTTCATTTGAACCTAGAAAGAAAAATGTTACCTTTCCCTGCTATTAATATGTGAAAATGTTTGATAAACCATAAAATGTTACAAAAAGCCAGGGGGTTTTGTCAATAGTAATCTTGAAATTGGGAATGTTTACCTTGGAAGTATGCATTTATGTCTCCTTTTAGGACTAATTCCAAATATATACTATGAACTCTGTGAGAAAACTATTTCTATGTCTAGAAAAAAATACTCGACAAAAATATTTTCAAATTTTCTCTAGGGTGTATGGGTTTGCATTTATAGTGAGGGCAAAAAAAACACTGATTTAAAATGAAAAAAAAGGAGCATGCTATTTAGATTACTGTGACCATGCCATTAGTGTCTACTATATTCTACTGTCTCTATGAATTAACCCACCTTCCTATATTTTTTTCATAAAACTGATCAGTGCCCTGAGAAATGTCTCCAAGGTACCACAACGAAAGCTCCTTTTTAATATGGAAATCAAGCCACCTCTAGCTTGAAATTTGACAGAGGATCTAGTCTAAAGACATGAGGACAAGACACACTGTTTCCCAGTCAGTCCTTCCAAGTCCTGGAATCCTTTGAGACACCAGGAAATGAAGTAACTCAAAGCATGGAATCCCAAATAAGTGATTCAGAAATCAAGTGGCTGCTTTGTTTTGACACAGTTCAAGTACAATAACAAAACCATTCAACAATTTTCCAGCAAACAGGCAGTATTGACTTTGGAGAAAAGCCGTAATGATGGCCAGAAATCATTTCAGCTGCCGTCAGCAACATTACATATTCATGAAGTTATGTTTTTTTGTCCTTTGCATCAAACATACTTACACATTAACGAAGTATTTAAGTTGTCTTTGCCCTCTTTGACATCAGCATGAACAGCTACAATACACATTACACATCTTTCAACTACACAGAAAAGAGTTATTTCACAAAATATGAAAATATGATGCTGAGACTTCTTTCCCCTCCTACTTTTCCCACCATCAACTGAGCCCTGCAGATTCTTCTTAGGGTTTTCAAGGTATTGGTATAAACATTTCTTAACCTCGGTTAATCCTACAGGCAAGATCCACCTAAAATTTAGAACAATGAAAGGAGGAGAAAGGAAGGAAAAAACCTCTCTCTACACATTTAGCTGGAAGGAGACAAATGCGCTGCAACAAAACACACTGTATGTGTTGAGCTCCCTCTTCTAATTATAAAAGTAGAATTTCAAGATAAAGGAACACAGTAAAGTGACAATGTCTCCAGAGAAGCAAGCAGGCTGACTTCCAAGACGCTGTAAGAGGACATTTCTTTTACCGAATTCACCCTAGTCCAAGGTCTGCCCTTCAGTTTATATAGGCTCAGAAACCTAATTTATCAGAACTGGAGAGATGATTTCCACATTAAGCAAATTTACAAGAGAATGTCATGTAAAACAAATGATCACTTCATTAATCAAAAAGAAAAGTGTAACAATCATGCAGAATGTACGACCAGAATATTCTGTATCTCTTGAACAGATGTGCATTGGATGCTAAACCATAACCATTTAGTTGTCTTGGAGAATAGGGAGTCAAAGACAAGAGAGTTGCCTGGATGATTTACATATGTAATGCCTTCAGGATAAGATAACTAACCTCATGTGTCCCTACTTGCAACAAAAAAAATCTGTTTGTGAACCTGTTTAAACCACTATTTGATCAACACTTTTCTCCTAGTTCTCTGAAAATCTGTCTCACTACTGGGAATTACACCATAAAACTTGAAGGGTAGTTTTAGTTTACTCTGTTTAGTCATAGCAGATTTTTGTTAAGCTCTCAGGGACTGATTAAATTGTTAAAGACTAACTTAAAAAGCACTGATGCCTTGATTATAGAATATATTTTATATATTGCTGGGAAGGAGATTTTTATATATAACGTATATTGCAGAAATGTAGAAAGGTTTACTTCTTGCTTGAGCATACCACACAGAGGTAAAGTAGCAGACTGATCTGTCTCTCCCACTCAACTGTCTTGTTAATATCCTGAACTCAGGGACTGTATTTTATCTGTAGTCTATTCCATAATTCACATCCCAATACCTGGATCCAGAATCTGTTTATTTACTAGTTGTTTAAAAGGATAAATATATGGAGTGGTATCATTTCCTAAAAGTGAGTTCCCTATTAAGCATGAATAAGACTTTGGGTGGATTCTGAGAACCTGTCAGGGTATGTGGCGGGTGACGGACTGAAAAAGGATGGGAAGTAGAAGTGGGTAAAGCACAGACAGAAAAGTCTGGGAATCCCAAAGACAATGTTTTCATTACTTTTAGAGTTTTCTCAGGATAGGTCTTAATCATAAACAGAGTACTTCAAAATAAGACAGACTTTACATCTTAACGCTCTCCTTTCTAGCTGTGTTCAGGGAATGTTCCTAAATTCGATTTTAGGAAAATCCTGAGGAGCAACCCCTTCCCACGTTTTAAAAACAAGTCTCTTATGAAAATTCCAGGAACATGCTGATTCCAGGAATGACCTGATGAAAAGGAAATAGCAAAACTGAGTAAGAGTTAAAAGGAATGGAGCATGGCAGAAAGAAATGCTCTCCAAGTTTACAAAACTCAATTGCTACTATGGTAAATGCTCCTTTTTTTCATAGGAATGGAAGTCAGTCAGAATTTACTAAGATTAAACAGAAATTTCCCCACTTTTGAAGGATAAAACCGTATCTCAAAGAACTTTGCTAAATTAAATAACAGAAGCCAAAAGAAAACATTTTATATTCATTATACAAAGAAACAAATGCTGACATCGTAAGATGAAAAAAATCCAAGAACTCAGCTATAAATTCAGTAACAGATAGACATACAGATTATGAAATTATGCAATTTAATCTGCCGAATGACTGTGGAGTAAACAGATTTCATTTTCCTCCATGAGATTTTTAGCACAATTGTGGGTTTGTTTCTTATTTACCTTTTTTTTTTTTTTTTAAGAACTGTGTAATTCTTTCTTGATGCAATTTAAGATAGTAGATAAAGGCTTCCCTGGTGGTGCAGTGGTTAAGAATCTGCCTGCCAATGCAGGGGACATGGGTTCGATCCCTGGACCGGGAGGATCCCACATGCCGCGGAGCAACTAAGCCCGTGCGCCACAACTACTGAACCTGAGCGCTAGAGCCCACATGCCACAACTACTGAGCCCGTGAGCCACAACTACTGAAGCCCACACACCTGGAGACCATGCTCCGCAACAAGAGAAGCCACCGCAGTGAGAAGCCCGCGCACCGCAACGAAGACCCAATGCAGCCAGCAATATACAAAGAAATAAATTTATTAAAAAAAAAGATAGTAGGTAAGAGCAATGTACACACAAATAAAACTTCTGACATCTAAGTTGAGCTGTGCCAGGATTATAGCCTGTCTAGCTCCTTGCCAGCCTATAAACACGTGACTCATCTTTTGTTAGTCTAATGGGCACAGTCTACCTGTTCTAACTGCAGAATTGTTGTAACATAACAATGAAAGATCACAGCTTGATTTTCAGGTCCAAAATCATAGTGCCACCAATGCAGTTAACTAGAATACGTTTCCTCCTACAGTAAAAAAGAGTTCATGGAAGTCAAAGAGATCCTACAGGAAATAATACAAACGTTTTCATGAATCCAGTTATAACAAGAAGATATGGACTTACAATTGTCAATTCCTCAGGTAATTTTCTGCAAGTTGCTCAGATTTGAACTCTGAAAAAATATTTTACTTTTTGAATACCAAATATCTCCTCAGCAAGACTTTTAAAAATTTAGGATAGAAGAATTTGGGTGTTGGTTGAATCTGATTTCTTTCTGCCCAGTAGAGTGATATAATGGTTAAGGGTACAGACACTATAGTTATGAGGCCGGGGTTTGAGTCCTGGAAGTACCATCTCTTAGCTGTGGATCACTGAGAAAGTTAACTCTCTAAGCCTCGGTCTTCTCATCTGTAACATGGTGACAGTAACAGCACTTAACTCAGAGAGTTATGTTGATTAAACAACATAATACATGAGAAAGTGGCACATAGTAAGAAGTCTATAAAGGCAGAAGTAGAAAATCTTAGAATATATTTTCAATGGTCCAGAGAACTTTAGAGATTTTTAATATCAAAAAACTAATAGAACTAAAATACTATTTATGTTTTTTTTCCCCAAGAAGAAGTTGATAGTGGTGGCGACAGTTAATATATCTGAAAAGAATAAATATGCATTCTCATATTTTGGGCCATCTTCCTGAATGGGAATCAAAGGTCTTGGCACTTGAAGCCCACAGTGATGTCATCTGGAGACCACAGTCTTATCTTTCACAAAAAATTCTCAAAAAATGCTTCTCTTCTTCCATGTAGAGGAACAGGATTCCCAAAGACATGAGCTACGTGACTGGTAAGTAGCTAGTGTTTCATTAACGTTCTGTGCTGCCACAATCTTCAGGCTAGTCTATGGTCTCTCCTTCACTGCCACTTAGCTGGCCTGAGAGAAAGGGCAATTACGACTGCAAAGTTAGCAATGAGAGTATAGAGATAAATGTGAGAAGACACATGGAAAGAACAATTAACATCCCCAGAGAGGCAAAAGTAAACCACATGTTCTGAAAAGAGAAATGTGTCCTCACTTTCTAAGAAGCCCATATTGTTATCACTTGCTGTGAAAGGAATCAAGTAGTGGCATTTAGCTATAAGGTACGGTGGTTAAGACATGCATTGACAGCCTTGGTTAGACTCACACATGCTACGTGGCTTTGAACAATTCGTTAAGTCTCCCTTTACACACATGGAAAAACAGCTAGTAATGTCTCCATCTCAGAGTTGTTGTTACAATTAACTGAGCTAATGTATGTAAAATACAGCATAGAGCACAGCACATAGCACTGTACCGGAATGAGATAGCTATCATTACTATTATTATTTACTATTAAAGTATCTAGGAGGACATTTTACCATGCTTTCTTATTCAATGCTAGATGTTAGCCCCCTGCTAGGTTTTTCTATTAAAAAAAATTTAGAAATAAAAACAAAACCCAGCCACAGCCTAAAAGCAAAACAGTAGTCAAATGTAGAAGAAAACAGTGAATCAGCAATGATTTTAAGACACTTTATTCAGGTTTCTTCCCATTTAAATGACACTCAAAACAAGGGCAGTGCTTCCATGGACCTGAGAGTTCATGTATATAAAATGGGCATGTGGAGACACAAATTTATACAATTTATAAGCTGGAGAGGAATGCAGAGATCTAACTGTATACTCATCTTAAAGGTGAATAAATTCATGCCTAGAAAATGTGTCTCCCAAGGTTACCAACACTAGTCACTAACACTAGAAGCCAAGTATCTGCCAGTCTCTCCACCAAGTCTCTCCACCAAGACCAACAGTTTTCCATGCAAGTCATTCCTGGCCTTAATATTATCAGCAAAGTTTCTTGTTAAGAAGAGTGGATTCCCAAAGCAATTCTGGATTGCCCTTGAAAACTGACAAAAGAGGACAGTTTATATTAGAGTTTGGGGATGCTTTAGATGACGTCATTTCCCAATTTCATTGCAAATGAAAATATTCTTTCTCGTGACTCAAAGCAAGGAAAGAAACTCAAGCACAGAGGGTAGTGTTCACCTGAATAATTGGAACAGCTTCTTATGAGCTGTTTTATTTACTTTTGGGGTAAATATATTTATTATTCAGGCAGTTTACTTTCATGCGTCACATATTTATATAACATTTTAAATGCATATAGTTTTATAAACCCTGTCTAATGTACATTGTATGCTGACAATAATTATCAGAAATCGAAGCATATCATGAAAAACTGTGAGAAACTTCAGAGAATTTCTAGCCTCTTCTATTTTTACTACTGATATAACCACTGTGGGATTTATAGAATGTCATCGCCAAATCACCTGAAAGAACGATGATTTTTCTCTAGCTATATATTTACAGTTGAACACAGATCTTTATAGTTAACTTGCAAAATTAGGATTGATTTATTTATAAGAAATCATTGCAAGTATTCCCAGGTTATTATTTAAGGCCACTTAAAAATATCTTACATAACAAACATTCATTTTTTTTTCTCACCGTGTGCCAAGAATTGCGTTAAATAATAAATTTAGCTCAGGGTTTCTCACAATTGCAGTGCTCTTGACATTGGGGGGTGGAAAGTTACTTGTCATAGGGAGCGGTCCTGTGCATTATAGGATGTTTTGCACCATCCCTAGCCTTGACCTTCTAGATGCCAGTAGCTGCAAACAGAAATGCCTCCAGACATTGCCACATGTCTCCTGGGTGGCAAAATTACCCCTGCTGAGAACCACTATTTTAGTTAATTTAATTCCCTCAATAATCCCATGAGGTATATATTATTATCTCCATTTTCTAGATGAGATGACAGAAGCTTAAGGAGTTTAGCAATTTGCCCAAGGTCACACAGACAGAAAGTGGAAATCCAATCAACGGCAGAGCCCCATAATTTAATCATTAGATGATACCACCTCACTCAAGGACCCAGATGAACATAAAATCAAGTTCTGTGTATCCACAGACATCTTCCCAGCCATACTGAGATGGAGAAACTCCTTCGGGAAGGGGAACGTACCAGTTCCCTGCAAAATTTTTATTCTCATATATAACGTATGAGTCATTTTGAGTTATGCGGCAGCCACAAGGAATATGAAAATTTTAGTGGCTTAGAACACCAGAAGTTTGTTTCTGGCCCCTGTTATACTACCATTGTCATGTGGCATGGGCTTTTTTGCTCCATCACCCCAGGATGCAGGTCAAGGATGACAACCTGTGGAGGACAGGCCAGTCTCTGGCAAGGTGATAACAGAACTACCTGGAGGCACTTAATGTTTCTGCTCAGAAATGACACAGATCACTTCCATACAGTTTCCATGGTTAAAGCAAGGCAGGTGGCCAAGTATAAAGTCAGCGGGCAGGAAAGTATATCTCTCCCTGGAGGGAGGGGGAAGAGCATTAGGGAGAGGCCAGGTTAGGAGCATCTTAGTAGGAAAGGCAATAAACAGTTTTGAAAATAATACAAACTTCATACAACTACATTGAAAGGTGATAAGACACAGTGTAGTCTAGAAAAACAACTTGTTTTGTATTCAAAATGCCCATACCTGTATGTTTCCTGGAGGCTTCTGTTGGAGAAAGTAATCCTGATGTGGCAGCCAAATGCCAGATATGGAATTGCGTCACAATCCACATTTTAGAACCCCAAAACAGTAAGATGCCAGAGATATCATAAGACAAATGCCATCTTTTGATCCTTTTTTGACGCCTTCCTTTGAGAGACTCAACAAATTTCTTTCCTCTTCTCTGAATCTGTTCCATTGTCTCTTAAATCATCTCTAAAAACTATTCAACTTCCACCTGATTTCTAGGCTATCCTGAGCAAGGAGCAGATAAACTGAGAACAGTAAGAGGCTTGGGTTTGGTGTTTGGTGAGAAAACACTGCATCAATCATGGATGTCTCTGAGAGGATACGTCACAAGCTATTCGTTGTAATGCTTTCAGCACACAGACCTCCTCTCCCCTTTCCCCTCTGCCACCCCTGCCTCTTACCTCCAACTCTCCCTCTCATCTCCCTTCTCTCTCACCCTCACCCTCTTTTTTGTCGTCTCTCTTTCTCTCTCTCTCTCTCTCACTCACACACACTAATATACCCCACATCCTCTAAGGAAAACTTAAGATTCTAACAATCACAGAAGTCATTATAAAACAAAATGTTCTTTTTTTCAAACGTTGTAAAGATCATTTAGTGGAGCTATAAAATACATACATTCAACTTCAAGTATCCTTGGGAGGAAAAGAGAGGGACAGAGAAATGGAAGGAAGGAGGGTAGGAAAGAGAGTAAAGGGGAGCACGACAGACTCAAGGTAGTGGCAAACCCTTGCCTCTCCTCCCACTGACACATGAAGTCTCATTTTCCTACCCTTGACTTTGAACTGGCACCAGTGACTTGCTTGATCAAAAGAATGCAGGAGCAGTGACACTCCAGGACTTCTGAGGGTTGACTGACTATATCTTTAAGCCTTTCAGCTTCAGCCCAGGCTGCTTGGAACATTCACTATTGTGGATTGAATTGGGTTTCCCACCAAATTTGTTAAAGTCTTAACCCCCAGTGACTGTGAAAGTGGCCTTATTTGGAAACAGGGTTTTTGTGGTTGTAATCAAGCGGAGATTACACCAGTAGTGTGGACCCTAAATGAGATGACTGATACCCTTAAATGGAGAGAGATATTAGGAGACACAAAGACACAGAGGGAAGATAGCCACGTGAAGACAAAGGCTATTGATGGAGCTACAAGCCAAGGAATACCAAGCATTGCCAGCAACCACCAGAAGTTAGGAAGAGGCAAGAAAGGATTCTTCCCTAGAGGCTTCAGAGGGAGCATGGCCCCCTGCTCCCCACAGCCGTCTGATTTTGGACTTCTAGCCTCCAAAGCTGTGAGAGAAGAAATTTCGATCGTTTTAAGCCACTTCGTTGGTGGAAATTTGTTATGTCACCCCCAGGAAACAAATAACATTTGGTCTTGGGATGCTCCCTCTGAGAACCCACACTCCTTGCACACTCTGAGAATCACAAGCCACATGGAGAGACTACAATGTGGACGTCCATCCACAGCTCTAGCTGAGCTTCCAGTCAATAGGCAGAATCAACTGCCGGATGTCCCAGCTGAAGCAAAAGGTTGCAGGTGAAGAAGTCATTGTGGAAGCTGACACCCTGTGGATTTGAGATAATCTGCCTAAGCAACCCTTTCTAGAATTCCTGACCCACAAAACGGTGAGCAAAATTAAATTTCTGTTTCAAGCTACTAAGTTCCATGGTAAACGGTGACACGGTCATAAATAAATGGAACCAAATTCAGTACCTGAAAGTTGGTTACATTAAAAAACAAAAACAAACAAAAAACATATAGTCTTGGCTCTGGGCCAGGCAGCAGGCAGAAACTGGAAGGGCTCTGAGGAGCCTGCTGGCGAAAGCTTGAAGGACAATCAGGAAAAAAATCATCAGATTCCAAAGAAGAGGAAGTCATCGTTAAATACTGGCAAAAAAGCTGGCAACCCGGTTGCCTGCCATAGCACAGTAAATGAAGTTTGCCTAATGAACCCTTGGATTTGCCTAAAGAGATTTCTAGACATAATCTGTAAATTACCAAAACCAGCCCAGCAAAATCTTTCTTGAACTTCTGACTAATGCAAAAATCAGCAAAATAAATGATATTTCAAGCTACTAGGTTTAGGGATAGAGAAATGGAAGAAAGGAGGTAGGAGAATAGGAAAGGGAAGTGTGATAGATGAAGGATGATGACAAATCCTTGACGCTCT
>NW_006783288.1:2364518-2380004 GCF_000442215.2 Lipotes vexillifer
ATTTCCCTGCACTTGAATCTGGACTAGCGTTCCACAGCATTTATTACACAGCAGTGAGCAACTGGAACAGGGAAGAAGGTAGTAAGGGAACAAGGGAAGAAAAACATTTGAAACCGTGAACATTCTGGAATGAGAATAAAATGCGTGATATTAAGTCTGCCTTTTAATGCTTGAGCACTTCACCTGCTCACTGTTACTCAAATGTTTAAAGGTTGTATGTACGGTAACATCATGGTCGCTAACACAAACCAACGACTTTATGTGATGTTTGACCAAAGAAGAAGCTGTTTAATTCTCAGAGAAAATCTCATTGTGTTGTAATCATTGAGAACCGGAATTTTTGTTTTTAACGTGGTATCTCCCTAAGGGATTTTCAAGGATAACCTTCTTACCTTAGGCATGGACTTCAGAACCTTAATTTGACCTAAGACATGACTTCATTATATCCTTTCAAATAGAAAGGATTCACACAAAGAACACTCCTGGCGCAAAGTTTTGAGTAAATGTTAAATGTTGAAGACACAATCCAACACTATGCATTTCTTTATAGATAAACTTCCTTACTCCATGAAGTATTTAAAGTGGTTCACAAGCAAGATAGTTAACACTCTATAAAAAATTAAAACATATACATAAAAGTTCAGCAGAGGAAATCTAAGTAGAATAAAAGAAACAAATTATGAATAGTCAAATTAATGGTAAATAGTTAAAAAGCTGAATTTGATTCTGAGCTTGCAGACAACTGAACAGCAAAAGGAAATATCTGTTGCATGCTTCTCAGAGAAAGTGAGAATATTTTCATTGCAAAGGAGAAACAAAGTTATTCATGTCATAGAATTCTGAAAATATTCCTCAGAGAACTGACACTAAGGACACCATGGTTTCAACAATATCTCTACAGTTAGCCTCACACAAAACCACATTTCTATTAATATGTTTCTTCAACCTTTTCTCAACGAATCAGAACATAATTCCAAAACTCGTCTCAGTCACAGAAACACGTAAGGCCAAAATAACCTGTCCAAAGACCCACCTCTATTTTTTCCCCCCTCCTCTACTAGAGTACGAACTCTTGAAGGTTAAAAAAGAAACAGCTTATTTTTCTTCTCAATATCTAGTACCACACATATGTGGCACAAGGTATCACACAGATATGCCATCCTTCTGTTTTCTGAGAGCATGGTCCGTATTATATACAGAAACAAAATTCTTTTCCTTTCAGAGTTCAGACTCAGAAGAATGACGATGTGATTTGTTTATGCTGTGTTAGAATGCATAATAATACATAAAAGCATGTGCTCCTATATGGAATTCTGGCAAACAAAAAGCTAATAGTACTATGGGAGTTATCTGGATGCACTTTTCTTTCCTTTTCACAATGCACTGCAGTGTGAAACGTTTATAGCCTATAGCTCATACAGAACTAAATCAGAGCCTCGCTTTTACTAGAATACTGAAGGAGAACAAGTGGTTTATGCTGGTTAAGTATTAAAATATCCCAAAAGGTTTGGAAAAAATCAAGACACCAGCACCATTAGAAATGGGGCATCATTAGTAGCACAACGGCAGTACTGAATCCGAGTTCTGAGATGGGTGAAAGAAATCACTGCACGAGTTTGGTGGAGGTTTGCAGACAGAGTTTCACAAGGCCGTTTAATGTTTAGGCAGCTGACTTTTATTGCTATCTCAAGGGCCAGATCTGACTAAAACTCTCCCTAGTCTTCACTCCACATTGTGCTAAAATGGAATGGAGCATCTAGGCCAAGAGATTTAATGTCTTTACCATTTGGAGGGGGGAAAAAAAAATCACCTCTGTAGAGCAAACTGGTAAGTAGCATTTACCTCCGCAGCAAGGAGCTATGTCTGTCTTTGGGGGATGCGGGTACAATTCCGTCTATCTTACAGCTTTATAAGCACTCTGGATACTGAAGGACCAAAACCGGCAGAGTAGACTGGGGAAAGTATTTAGAGGCTTAGATAGTGGAAGAACGGCTATATCCCCATCAAAACAGCTTATACTTTTATGAGTACACGCTCAGACCAGAGGACAAGAGCAAATGAGAGCTCAAGGGCAAAGACTTGAGCTCAGGAGCTTGTGACTGAGTCAAGAAGAGATGTAATAACAGAACATGCTACTTCAAACTCTCCTAAGAGATCATGTGGTCTGGTGGCCTTCAAATTCTCCTGCTTTAAGTCCTACCACAGGAGAGGAAGAAAACTAGTTCAGCAGAAAAGTTTCCAGCACCCTCTCCAGCTTTAAACGGAGCAGCTCTACTTTATCTCATATATTGTATTTTTTTTAATCTCACCTTATGTTAAGTCCACCAACAGTAAAACACGAAGGACTTTTAAGAAAATGATTAGTCATTTAAGACGGAAATCTGTTGGCTTGCTTTTCCAGGATTTATTTTCGCCTCTTTGGGAACCTGAGCTGTCTGAAGGCACCACAATTCCCCCACTGTCTGTGATTCAGGAAGAACTGACCTTATCCCTGGCTACAGTAGCAAAGCTATCTGGCTAGTTTATTTTATTCAATCCGTCTGGCCATGGTAACTGGTTAGAAAAAGAGTGTATGACTCAAAGCAGATCAGAGTCCAAAAGACCCAGCTCAGGGCTTTTATGAGAGCTGGCAGGTTAGAGGTAGCTTCATCCATTAGGATTGCTGAGAGGATGGAATTGAGCCTGGAACTGCTGGAAAACACCTTCCGGAGAACCGTGTCCAACCCAGGAGAAAGAGCTCCTGTGTTCTGCCATGTGTAAGCCATCACTGCCCCTGGAGATTTAGGTATATGACAAATAAACAAATACCCGTTTTTTTTTTCTGTTGTTCTGTTTTCTTAACAAACTAAGAATCATGCCTCATACCCCATGTCAATTTTAAAGACAGAGAGAGCAGAGGTCCTCATGAAGTAAAGAGACTGCCCCAGGGTAGTAAGTGGATACACCTACTATTGGAACCCAGGGATTCTGACTCTCAGCCTTGTGCTCCTTCCACTACAATCATCCCTATGTTCCAGGCAGTATATACTCATGGAACGAGTGACACAGTGCTATTTCTAAAAACGGAGGGAAACACCTAAAAAAAAAAAAAAAAAAATCACATTTAAAAAAATTAATTCTTATTGGAGTATAGTTGATTTACAATGTTGTCTTAGTTTCCAGTGTACAGCAAAGCGAATCAGTTATGCACACATATATTCACTCTTTTCCAGATTCTTTTCCCACATAGGTCATTACAGAGTATTGAGTTCCCTGTGCTATACGATAGATTATTAGTTATCAATTTGGTAACCGTAAGTTTTTTTTCCACATCTGTGACTCTATTTCTGTTTTGTAAATAGGTTCATCTGTACCATTTTGAACTTACTAGAGACAAACATAATCTAAAGGAAAATACATAGTGGATCCCTTCATTCTGTTTGTGAATTCAGATTTTTGCATGTCTTGACCTGAATATTTGGTTTCACTCTCATGGACTCTTGTCATCACAAGCCGGTGATTCAGAGACCCCCAGAAGAAGGCCTTCCTGAGTCATGCACCTTGTGAACACATGGTGGCATTTTGAAAGCATGCCTTTGCTCACCTTGAGTCACTGAATCCTTAGCCCTCTCCCTCAAAATGGAAACATAGTAGCAGTAATTGACCATACCAGAGTTAAAGAGTTAAATTACTTCAAGAGAACTGTAGTTCAGAACATCTCTCCCCCTCTCTCTTTGTATTTTCACTTTTCCTTTTGAGGGAAAGGAAATTCTACAAATGTATACAGTAATACAATAGAGTTCGTTTTGTTCTATGATTAGCTAGCTGCCTAGCCTTGGGCAAGAACGCTCCTCTCTGACTCTACTTTCCCTGTGTTTAGATGAGAATAACTCCTCTCAAGTCCCTTTAAGATCTAGCTATCTCTGAGATTATGGAGTTAAATCACATCATAAAGTGCACAGATCTAAAATGTGGTGAAGCCAAGCCTTCAACACTTTGGTGGCGATGGATAAGGAGCTGGATTCAGGCTGCTGAAACAGGGTATCTCAGTGTAGATTTCCCTTGTAGAAGTCTAATTTATAAATGTTTTTGTCTATGTCTTTCTAAAACCTGTGTGGAAATGTTCAAGGTAGACAGCTTCTAATCAGAAAGCAATTCTTACAAATGTTAGATCAGAAGCAAAATTTGATAGTTAAAAAGAAAAAAAAAAAACTATCTCCATAAAAAACATATTGATCTGAAAGAAGTAGGTTTATTCAAACCCAGGGGCCATTCCCATTCTACACTTGATACAAATTTTCCAAAAGTTCTATAGAGCTTATAAAAGTATTTCAGGATACAAACTTCGGGATGAAAATATAATTCCTCACCAGTGACTTAGTAAATACATGGAACAAAATATTGCTCCTTTGGATAATTCTGTCACTGTTACCATAATTCCACATAAAATGGAAGAATAGTGTGATAAAAAGTGGTTTGAACTTCAGACACAGACCTGGCTTTAAATCAGCTCCATCTGGAAATTTATTGGAAGAGATCTTGGGGAAGTTACCTAAACTCTCTGAAGCCTAGTGTACATTTCTATATATACAGTATATTTACATATATACTGTGCAATAGGGACAGTATCTAACTGGTGGAAATGTCTGAGGATTGAAATGCCAAGTAGCATTGGTGGACATCACTACATATAAGTTTCCCTTTGCTGTACAATAATGCAGCTCTTCCCTCAAATGTTTCAGATGCAGGAACTGCTTACAGACTTTATTAGCTTGTTAAGTGACCAAGCCTGATGAAGTTTCTGTTTGTCCCTGCACCGTTCTTCTGGCCTAACATGATGACTGGCCTCTTTGGGAAAAGATGTTGAGCTCTTACTACACAACAGGCCCTGTGCATTCACAGCTGTGATTCTGCTTCATCCTCACAACATCCTTGGAGTCACGGACACCGCAGTGCTAGCATGGTGCCAAAGTACCTGCTGTGACCACTCGCTACCCTGTGGGTGTCTCCTCCAGTCATGCTTCCTATTATTTCATCAAAATCTCTTATTTGACACTTCGTTCCTTTTTGTATTTTTCTCCAAGTGACTGAGGGTACCAAAAATATCAACACACCTAAGAAGTGAAGGAATCACCGTGCTATAAAAGTATTTCAAGTATTTAAACTCTCAACCACTCTTCTGTCTTAGTAGACAGAACTACAAAGCACACAAAATTAGTTTCTGGTATCATTTATGTCCTTTTCAGAGAACGCTTTAACCCTTACCCAAAGTTTCAAATATCTGGTTAGACAGAGGTTGCTTTCTTGGCTTTCTTCTACATCTTTCCTGTTTTCCCTACGCTCATTTGAAACATCGGTCCTTTCATTTTCCGTGTCTGCGTGGTCTCCCGTCGCTCCCGCCTCCTCCCGCTCTACCTCTCTCATCTCTATTTTTCTTTCTGAGTCTGCTTCATTCTCTTCTTTCTATACTGCCTTACACAGAATTCCTTCTCTATCCAAAATTCTTGCTAGCTTTTTTGAGCCCAACATGTTTTTTCATATTAAGCTCTGCGTTTCAATTTCAGATATTTCTATGTTTCAATTTCAGAATCGGAATTTATCTTACAATGAAATGACCCCACAAGGGGAGACAGAGTACAGAGTATCTTCTGGGGCTCTGCGGGAGGACGTGTCACTTTCAGTCAAGGTTTGGTTGGGGGAGGCGGGGCAGAAATCACTGTATTAAGGCTTTATCTAGTTGAATGTACAGATGTCAGAAATCTTTGGTACAAACAAATGCGAACATCAAAACGGTATCAGATAAGAAAGGAAAAAAAAAAAACAGAAATGTTTGAAGAACATAACTGAGACAATGGTAAAGAGACAGCACTTTAGGAACTGAAACAAAGGATTATCGTATCCTAGTTCTTACCCATTTTCTCTGAAGGACCCATAAACCCCCAAGTGTAACTGGCCTGAGGCTTGCAGAAGGAGACAACTGGGAACCCTCAGCTGAAATGAGCAGAGCTCGCAGAGAGAAACTTCTTGATAAGAGCTATCTTGAATATCCTCTTCCACAGTCTCAATTTAGTCATAGAAAAAGCTTTTACAAAATTCTCAAATTGCAGTAGAAGTATAGAAATACTTGTCTCTTATTAAGGACAGTTAAGGCCTATTTCTTTAAAATTTAAGAGTTGAAAGAGATAAACCCAAAAGCCAAGCCAAGAAAATTTGTTCTTCGTACAAATTTTGATAAAATCCATTCAGAGAAAAGAATATTTAATTTGCCCATTATTTATTATTAATCAAATATCACATTAAAATTGTAGAAGCCAGTATATTGTATTTTCAGTTGATGGAATAAGGAGGGTCTTATCTATCTTTCCTTTCCGCTCATTGGAAAGCTTTACTGAAATAAATTCACTGAAATTTTAAGAAAAGTTGTATAACTGGTGATGATTTTAATTTTTGGTAACTTCCTTCATGGGTAGGGTGATTTTAGAGACACAGTACAGTCAAGATATACTAGATTATGCTATAATAATAATCCCCAAATCTCAGTAACTTCTAAAACAATGATTTATCATTCATTCATCCTACATGTCCATCCTGGATCAGCTGGGGGCTCTGCTCTAAGGATGATTAAACAATCACTATCTTGAACATCTCACGATTTCATGTTTCTGTGCAATGTGCTGACTAGAGAGCTGTTGTTGAGATCATGGTGTCCTCAGTGACAATTCACTGAAGAATGCTATTTTCACAATTCTATGACAAAACAACGTGTATAGTGATTATATGAAAATAAGAAAATGTATATATGTTTTCTAAGGCACAGAACACCTATGTAAGTATACAGTTGACTCCTGGACAATGGGTTTGAATTGATGGCTCCATTTATGTGCAGTTTTGTTTGTTTTTTTCATAGTAAATACTACAGTACTACATGATCCACGGTTGATTGAATCCACGGATGCAGAAGCACAGATACGGAGGGACTGACTGACCACGCAGGGTATGTAGGGCTGACTATGAGTTATAGGGGGATTTCCAACTGTGTGAAGGGTCAGTGCCCCGACCTCCCTCATTGTTCAAGGGTCAACAGTATGTATGAGAAACTGGTAGGACTGGTTGACTACGGGGGGGAGAACTAGATAGCTCACAATGGGGCTGGATATAGAATTAACTTTTAGTTTATTTACATCTGTATGTGGTGACTGTTGTACTATGTAGATGAATTTTCTACTAAAGGTCAATAGTCACTAAAATATTTTCCTTTAAATGCCTCTTATCATGGCTAGGGTACAAGAATACTGGACATGGAATATGGTAAAGCAGGTTAGTTCATGCAGGAATAAAGCTCATGCCATTGGTCTTATTGTCATTTTGGGTCAACCCCTGAAACCACAAATCGCAGATAATACAGATTATGATTTCCAAAATATGATGAGGTTTTCACCACAAAGATCCCTCACTCCACTCCAAAGAGCACGCGCGCGCGCGCGCGCACACACACACACACACACACACACACACACACACACACACACACACACACACCCCAGAGAAAGAGACAAATAGAATTTCACAGCATCTCAGCTCATGGAGAAACTCTGGAGGTCACCTGGTTTAATTCTCTATCCAAGTAACTTATATAGTAGTGTACATCAACTATATTTCAATTTAAAAAAAAACTGTGTTCTATGTTGCCTTAGCATCCAGCTGGGGTATATAAGAAGGCAGCCATACGGATAAAATTAGCTCATGCTTCAGCGAGAGCAGCTCTTTTTTATATAAAGAGTTTTCCCCATAAGTTTTTCTCTGAAGAAATGATTCTAAAAAATGTTCGAAGGCCTCTGATGTGAGAGTCTCCTCTATAACATGCTGATAAGAAACAATCCAACTTCTGCAGGAGGACCTTAAACACTAAGAATTCACCACCTCATGACGTGCTTGTAAAGCTTCAACTTCTGGAATGTTTGCCTTACACTAAGCCAAAATCTGCCTTCCTATAACTTTGATCAATTGGTTCACATTTTTGCTTTGGGCTATTTAATTGCTGGTAGAGATTTTAGTTGCTTCCCTGAAGGCAGAAGACTTAATGTTTTGTAACTACTATTGATCTTTGGCCAGCTTTGGCCTGTAGCTGGGCAGTGAGATAATTTATTTCTCCTTTTGAGGTTCTCTGATACTATTTTTGAGCTCCATTTTCTGTTTTAGTTCTTGAAGCTTTCATTTCTTTATGTGAAGAAGTTTGAACACATGATCTTTCTTTTTTTTGACTCTGAGCTACACATTTTTACATAGATACCAATTAGCTGTTAATTATTAAACATGTGGGTGAGAGAGGGCACAGATACACATTTACAGCTCAAATGAAAGCTTGGGGTAATTTAGATTAAATATTATGAAAATCTTTATAACAGTAATATTCGAAAATTAAGTAATGGAACAAGCTTCCAAGAAAGGTTGCATAATGACTGTCACTAGAGGTATTCAAGGCAGAAATAGCCACCTGCTGGGAAATAATGGTTTAGAGCTAATTACATCTTCTGGTTATCATCTGTGGATATTTATCCAGACTACCCTCTTCAGGTTAGTTGAAATTTTAGTGATTTTAAAAGGTGCAATTTACTCATATTTATATAAACACATGCCTGAACCACCCCATCAATACTACTTTTTAAAAATTGCTATAAAATATTTAGAAGTTTTAGTTCTCTACAAAATCCTCAGGAAATAATCTGGAAAAAAAAATGGGAGCACAAAAATGTTCACTGTAGATTTATTTATGGGAGTATATAACTTATAAACAATCTACATGTCAAAACATACTAAAATGGTTAATAAATTATAGTACATGCATGCAAGGAAATACTGGGTAACCAATTAAGCTGTATTCATAGTTTGTAATAACATACAAAATCTTACTATTACAATATTAAGTGGAAAACCAAGGCCTTAGTTGCATACAAAATATGATTTCAACTATGGGGAAAACTGAATAGAAAAAAATGGTATAGCATTGCCAACAAAGTGGAGGAATATTTTAATATAGACCAACTCGTCTGCTACACTTAGGAAGGAGGGATAAAAATATATGCCAAAGATAGGTAATTTAATCAAGATTAAAATTTAAAAAAGGGAACAGGAAAATTCCCAGGTGCTAAAATAAAGAGGGAACTCAAAGCCAGTGTAAGCAGCTCTAGTTGATGCTAATAAACCCAGAAGAGTACCCCTGTGTAGCTCCTGCAATAGGGAGCTAAGGCTTTAATGCTCGTGAAAGTACGGTAGGCACATGTACACAGCTGCAGGTCTGTTCAGACCATGGAGATGAAACTTGGATGCTTCATAAAGCTAGGACTCTAAAAATCCCCAATATGATGAGGATTAAAGAGCTGTATACAGTCCCATAGAAACAGGAAAGAAACTTGGTGACTGCTCTGGGCTCTGGGCGGGCAGAGGAAGGTGAAGGGTATTTCCCTCAAACCTTTGTCATGCTCATATGTGGAATACAAATGTATATAACCTGGAAAGTGTGGTCTAAAACCAAAGATACACTTTGGTTTATCTTTTGTCCCCAGCAGAAGGGAACAACACAAAGCCATGTAGGTAGTCATCTACTGCTATGGTTCAGAGGACTTGTAGAGAGACGATAACCCCAGCTGAAGCTGAGTGTACAATAAAAGGTTACAAACAAAACACAAAACAAACAAATCCATAAAGGAGAGTCCTCAAATACAAGAAACTGAAGTAACACTCAAAGTACAAGAAATAACAAGACAGTAAAAGCAGTTTAAAGTTACTAAAAGGATTAAAAGAAATCTAAAAGCCATAATGAAACAAAACAATACTCTTAAAAAAAATAATGAGATTTAGAAAGGTACAAATAGAAATTTTAGAAGATTTATAAAAGGGTTAAACAAGGGATGTAATTAGTGGGCTTTGGGGCAGATTTAAGGAAATCACCTAGAACGCAGCCTAGAAAGACAAGATGGAAAATATATACTGAAGTTGTTAACGGCCATGGAGTATTAAATTAGAAGGTTCAAAATAATCTAAATGGCATCTCCAAAAAGAGAAAACAGGAAAATTTGGATGAGAAAATATGTTAATACACTTAATATATTAAGAAATAATGAAATTAACAAAAATATAAACTTTGAATTGAATTCCCAAGAACAACTGATAGAAAAACATCATTCTGGGTCATATATATCATATTTTGCATTCAGAATATCACAGAAGACAAACAGCTCAATACTGTCAATGAGAAAAGACAAATTACCTACAACTGAAGGACAACTGGAGACAAAAGATATCTCAAATCAAACTCAGAAGCCATGAGACGGGAGGCTCATATCTTCAAAGAACTAAGAGGAAAGAAACACAAACCTAAAAGCCTATAACTAGATAAACTATCATTCAAGAGTAAGGGCAAAATAAAACCATTTTCAGGAAAAAAAAAAATGACTGAAAAAACCTATTAATCACTGATAATCACTATAACATATCCAATAGAAAGAGGAAATTAAACCTTTAAGGAAAATGTGGGATGAAAGAAGTAATAGGTACACAGAACCTGATAAATCTGTGGATAAATCTATACTTGCCTTGAATATAAATATCAAGATACCCACCTTAGGCATAATAACAAAGATAGAAAATAACGGATGGAAAATGATGAACAAGAATTTAAGGCAAAAGTCGTATTAGGGGAAAAATAAAATGTTTCATAATCATTAAAGGAACAATTCACCGTGAAGGTATCATAATCCTAAACGAAGAGGGACACAAAAAACATACCATCATCAAAAGTCAACAAAACAGCTGCTTCCTTTTCCCTAAATGATTGCCTTTTGGACTCGGTACCTTCCAAATGCTGAGTGAATTTTAAATGTCTTTTAATGTTCAGGTTTTTTTTTTCCCCACCCCAGCAATCAACATTCAGATTATACCGCACAGGCTCTCCCCTGTTTTAAGTTTCATTTTTCCTGACCTTAGCACTAGACTCTAAGAACTGAATTTAGCTTTCTGATTCACATCTAAAAAAATGAGCCAAAAGAATTTTTACTAAACTTCTGTGTAAACATTTAGTAAATTTTAGTAAATTTAGTAAATTTTAGAATTTACTAAAATTTTAGAATTTAAAAATTTTTAAATTTACTAAATTTTAGAATTTACTAAAATAGAATTTACTAAAATTCTGTGGCCATCAGTCATTTAACTGTGCTTCTCTAGTATTCAGAGATGTCCTGGTTCCATGATAGAAAGGCAGTTGAGTTTTAAAAAAATAGCTGAGTTTCATATGCAAAATAATATTATAGTACTATTTTCAAAAAAGGTTCTATGTAGATGAGTTTGTATGTATTTCATTATAGCCTTGAGTGTTACACTAGAATGAAGAGAAAATATAATTTTAATGCTGTTAATGTTTTAATCATTTTGACCAAAAATATTTGAAAACAAGACAAATGCATGCATACACTAAGTAGGTCGATCAAACATTGTCATCTTATTTTTATATTGTGAAGAATAAATATTTGGTACTTCGATTTAACATTTCTATCAGTTGCAGCTATCAGCCCAAGGAGGTATTAAATGAATCTCAGTCCCCACCAGGAATGATATTGCGTGATTAAACTTGGAGATTCCCTCACTTCCCTTCTACCATCTAGTCAACACTGAATCTCTGAATTTGAGCTATACTCAGCATCATCATTTAATGTTTATTTATGTTACCATCATTTAATTTTTTTAAGTTACGCTTTTTTAATTGTTGGTTTTATTACTTTACAAAGTAAAATTTCACAACTATTTTGTAAAGTCCTTGAACATAAGTATAACTCTTCTCAATTATCTTATTTATTGTTGGATGACAGTTATTACTCAATAAATATTTTTGATTGAAAAAATCAACAATGGCAATCAATATAACATCACTATAACATCATAACTAGTAATATTACAGGAAATCCCTTCTGAGAGGCTCAGGTTCTCCTACTTGGTTCTCAGTTTCATATATAAAACTATAGGTATTAAGAAATGTGTTATGTATTAAGTAGGAAGATGTAATTGTAAAATGAGCACTGTTATAGGTAAAGGTGAAAACTATTTTCTTTGGCATGCTTTATTAAGTACAGAAAGAATGGAGTTAACGTATGAGGTTCCAGGAGGAACCAGTGACAATGGCAACTTGACTATGACTCAAACTTAAGGGCAACACAAGATATAGTTCTAATTTTGGCCTATCTGTACCCTCTCAGCCATAGATTAGTGAATAGCTGTCCCTGCACAGGAGATGTGCCTACCTAAGTCTCCTTTTTGCTGATCTTCCCTGCCTCTGCTCTGTGGACTTCTCTCTCCTCTCTACGAGTTTGATAATATCCAGGGAGCAACATGGCTACTGAAATCTTCCACCTTCCCTTTCCAGTTCCATAGCCTGCTCTACCCCTAACCCCGGTGTTATTTGGTGAGATTTAACTTTGTGAGTGACGCTAACTGCTTAGCTCCTCCCAATCTCCCACTTGCTTAGACCAAGCCTCATGGGGGGAAGCAACAGCCTTCCCTTCTCATTGCAGAGGCACAATATTTATTCCATGTTATTCTCCTCCCTCCTGTAACTACTGAACTGCTGCATCATGTCTAAAATTGTATGAAATCTGCTACTCAGAATACACAGTATCTTTGTTTTGGCCTTGTATATGGACGCATTTTGTGAATGTCACTTATGTCTTGATGAGCATGAATCTAAAGGTCAGTTAGAGGATTTTAGATACATCCATAGGATCAAGTCTGTTATACTGACACTCAAAAAATCTATACTATTACTAATTTTGTTATCTGCTACTTCTATTAGTTTCTAGGAGACAGCTGTTCTCAGTAAGAGTATGATTTGGTTGATAGGATCAAATTTTTATAAAATGTTAAGCTTGATTTAATACGCATGTACAGAAACTTACACGTCATTGAAGGCAGTTTCATTCTTCTTAAGCATACAAAAATCATTCCTAAAAAACTGAGTATGAACTATGCACCAAAGGGAGTCTTAACAATACTAAAAAACTGTCTTACAGGTTATTTGATGATCATGTTATAAATTAGAAATTAACAAAAAGAATTGGAGGGTTAACAAAAAACTTAGAAATTAAAGAATACTTTCAAGTAGTTAATGTGTTACAGAATTCCCAACGGAAATCATGACCTATTTGAAATAATGAAAACTCCATATATCTGGTAATTAAGTATGTACTTAGAGCGAAAGCTGCTGGCTTAAAAACATACATACAATAATAGTCTAATCACCAAGTGGTTTTAGGCTAATGTCTCTCTCTCTCTCTCTCTCTCTCTCTCTCTCTCTCTCTCTATATATATATATATATATATATATATATATATATATATAAAATATATATGGTAAAACGTAAGTCTCTACCTCACAACAAATAAAGGAATAAGTTCAAAATATATTAATCAGTGTGCAAAGAAAAAGTACAACTTTTAAATTCTTGGAAGAAAATATTGGAGAAGAAGATCAGCATGGGACAGAGCTAGATTTCTTTAAGACATAAAAAGTGCAAATCATAAATTAAAATATTTATAAATTTGATTATATTATTTTTACTGTACGAAAAAGACACTGTATGTCAAGCTTAAAAAATCAATAGAAGACTGGGAGATATTTTCAATTGTCAAAATGAATTGATTTATATGTACATTGAAATCAATATAGAAATCAAAGACTACTGTAGAAGAAAATTGCAAGAATATGGATGGACAGGCAATAAAAGAGGAAATAAAAATGGTCATTGTATTTATGAAGAGACACTTGACCTCACTAGTAGTCTGAGACACAAAAATTACAATAACAATAAGGTAACATATCACTGCGGGTAGCCATAAGGAAATAAATAAAATCTGAATATACCGCCTTCTGACAAGGATGCAGAGAATGAACCACAGCTTCCACAGCCAGGAGAATTACGTATTTTTATAACCACTATTGAGAACAATTTGGTATTATTAAATTTAGGCAGTGTGTGCATGTTTGCACGACAATGTGCATTAAAAAATTCTTTATAATATATAAAAAAAGTAAAAGAAACCTAAGTACTCGTTAGTAGGGGAATGGCTAAGTGAGTAGTATTTATACAGCGTAATAGTTTAAAACAGTTCAAATGAATAAATTGTATTACCTGACTGAACAGATGAACATGGGAACAACGTTGAGTGAAAAAAAGATGCAGAAACATGTGCAAGATACTCATGTAAAATGTAAATACATGCAAACCAGAACTCTATATTGTTTGGTCATAGATACATGTGTCTGTGGTAAAATTATACACACAAACCTCAAGGCAGTGGCTACATCTCCGAGGTGAGTGATGGCAATAAGAGGGGTGTAGTTTGTTTCAATAATAGCGTTGAAATTTTGAAATTAAAAATAATACCTCAAACAGTTATGGCAAACTGTTCGTGTTTGGTAAATCCGAGTTGTGAATACATAGTGTTTTTGGTGTTATTATGTATAGTGTTTTGCAAGTTAGAAATAATCCACAATTTTAAGAAAGATGCCCTTGGGTAAAAGGATGTACACCAAAATGTTATTAGTGGTCGTTCCCAGGTGAAGGAATTGCAGACTTCTGTTGTATACTTCTTTCTACATCTAACTTTTTCTAATTTTTCTTCAATAAGAATATTTCACTTTTATTATTAGAATAAAATTCATCTTTTTTTTTTTTTTTTAAGCGTATCTAGGGCTCTCCTCCGAAGATTTCTTCTGAAACTAAGCTGCTGTCACACTGAAGGTGATATGGCTAGAGAAGGTATCATCTCTTTGAAGAGTTAACGGAAGTTTATTTTGGATTCCTTTCAATTCCATTTAAAAAGCTGCCTTTGTTAACTGAGGACATGGATGCTAAGATTTATTATCATCAGAATCAGTGGGGCAGAGTGATTTATTCTTGGCACTGAAATTTAGGTTCCTGAGGAGTAAAACTTCATCCCAAAATGCAAATGATAAAACTGAGTGCACTATTCTTTTCTCTATATTTCTAAGGATTACTTGGACTATATAGTTTAGGCAGTTTGCTTTGCTAAAATAAGATCAACGTCTCCTGCCTGGTTTTGACTGATACTTGTTTGCCTGGAGTTACAGGGAGTACTTTCATAACTGTTCCTGATGATACTAGGCTCTTAAATTGACATGTTCGGATTTTTTTTTAAATGGTAGGATTTTCATACTGAGTAAAACACCAAACTTGACAGGTCGAAGGAGAAAATGGATTTCTGATCAGAAGAAAGCATAGCTGTGCATCCATATCTTCTCTAGCACCCAGTCATGCTTATTTGACACAATTTACACCTAAATCAGTTATATTTTAAGACTTTTTGGCAATAGTTATATCCAAAAATTACATTTGCTGCACGGGCATTCAATATACCACTGGATGATTATTGATTTTTTTCAAGGTCTTTCAAAACCTTGATGTTTTTAAGAGGAACTGTCACACTCAGCATCTCTTTCCC
>NW_006783288.1:2380014-2382734 GCF_000442215.2 Lipotes vexillifer
CTTTCCCTAGACTGAGAATATATGATTTTATCATGTGCAGTGCGCTTAGGCAGCAAGCAAACCCTTTAGGCTGATGGCATATTCTCAAGATTCCTTGAGGTTAATTAAAAACGGACACTGTAACATTATGCAAAGAAGTCTAAGCATCCCTTCCTGGAATGGAGAAATAAACAACAAATTTTCCCAGCTTTGTCAAGTGCTTTACAGAAATCATAAAAGGATATGGTGAGACCAATTGTTTCTAAAGAAAATAAGTAATGCTATGAAACTTTTGCTTTTCTAAAAATCCTGTTTTGATCTTTCAAGGTATCGCTTCATTTATAACATACACACACACAGCCTGAATTAGATATTCTACTGACATGTTTTGGAAGGAGGGAAGATTAAGCTAGGTGTTTTGATATTCAAACCGACTGTTCCATGGTTTCTAATCATTGCAAACCTGATGTTTTAAATCATTAAGCCATTCCCTCTAGCTTACCATGGGAATACATTTCCATATAGTTTGCTGTGATATATTGAGAGAGATAAGAATTAGAATTCATTTGCCATTTAATTTTTCTCCCAGAGTGACTTACAAAGGTCATCTAATGCCCACAATTCTTCTATTTCCAGAATATTTTTATTTCACCTATCAGAAACACTTGTGTCAAGGTAATTTATTTGACTAGACTTTTAGGATTTCAGCATCATGGTTATATGTATTTGAATAAATCCAGAGTTCCACCTGATTCTAACCAGCGAAGTATGAGAAAACAGAAAATGGTAATATTTAACAACTCTAATTTATCATGAAGTAAGTTCCTGCAGTTTTCCTTACACCGAAGAGAGCTCAAAATATCACAGGTGTCCATTTTTAATTTTAATACTAACTTGCTCTTAAAACTTATCCCAAGTTATTGAGGTGTCTCTGACCTAAAACCAATTGTCTTACATGAACGTTTGGTTTGGTTTCACTTACTGAGTTTTCTGATAATATTATATAATTTCTTCTCCTCCCTCCTGTCAATTCCCAACTCCCCAACCTCTGAGATTCTGGAGCAAAATCAAAATGAAAAAGAGAAGTAAAAACCTACAGGAAAGCTGAGGATCAGGAACATTCAGAAGATCAATGTGGAGAAGTTTCTAAAACAAGTAGGACAGGAAGCAGGAGTCCTGAGACAGGAACCCCATCAGATTTGAGATCCAAGTATGCTTTCTATGGCTCAGAGAACTTGTAACTGGATTGATTCCAGAGCAAAGGGTGAAAGGAACATCATGCTATATTTCCTTCATGTCTCCAGAATTTACCAATTATCTGATACAGAACAGGTTCTCAATAAATATGTGTTGAAACAGGAAAAAATAAGTAAATGAGTAAATAAATAAAAATTAAAGTAGCAAACTGTGCATAACTGAAACGTCTCTCTAAATCCTAAAACCGTCTCAAACCCTCTCCTTTCGTTTTATCAGAGATCTCCGGGCTCAGGTTCTAAGGAGTGGCTCAGTAATGGCTGACAGAATAAAACATTCCACCCAGCATCCAACCAAAGATTCTAAGCTCTTAGTATATAAAAGTACTCCCAGACAAACCTGGTAAATGCGGATTCTCAGGCCACCCAAAGACTCTAATTCAGTTGTTTAGGATAGGAAATTAAAATCTACATTTTTAAATACCTCAGAGGGATCTGGAGATTCAGACTTGGAATCTCATTGTGAAAAACAATAAAATGGACCTTTGAGAAATGTTGATGGAATGAATAAAACTTGATGAAGGCTGGCCCTGTCGAGGTTCCACTGCTTTGGTTTATGGGGATAGGCGAATGTTATCTACTGGAAGATAAAATAACAGCAGCTATTTATTAAGCGCTTACTAGTACCATTCACAGTTGCTTGCCCTGGCAAATAATCTGTACAAGCCACTAACGACCAACCGTTTTTAAAAAACCCCTCCCCTTGAGGCCAGAAGTAGCTTTGACCTTAGCTCTGCTAAGTACCTGCTCAGGAGGAAGGACTAAAGAGTATGTGAGAGCACGGCACTGGGTCCCTGGAGAGATGCTGAGTCTTGTTTCCATCTCATCTCTACATGTAGTAAAATAGAAAAATGAAACCAAAAAAATTTTAAAAATCATCCATTTTCCTTAAAACACAGCGTAATCTTTTACCATAAAAGAAAACTTGGAAAGTGAAACAATTTCATTTACTCTTAGTTTAACTGTCCTGGGCACCCAAAATAATGGAGGGCATTGCCGGGTCTCACTGTGCTCTTCCTCCGCTCATTAAAACCCTTAATCCTCATCCTTAGGAAGAATTTTCAGATGGAAAACACTGATAGGTAAGTCCATCACATCAACTGTAGTCTAAAAAGAAATAGAATCTGGATTCTCATCCTACTGTTTTAAGCCAGCCAATTTATATGAGTCCCCCAGGTATGTATTACACGGATATTTCCACAGGTAAAGAAGGCATGTGTCACCTCTCAATGTGCAGGCAATTGCACATGAAATACCTCTGTGGCTTGTTGCTGAAAAGTCACACCTCTGATCCACAAATCGTCTCAATTTAACCATTTTTCAACATGTTAATACATTTCCCTATTTTAAATTCCTGCTTAGTGGAAAGTTTCCCCATTGAGCATCTGATTTAATTTTGTCTGCTTGGATGCCCTTTAGGTAAAGGACACCATTCAATATCGGAATTAGAAGCATTCTATTCATTTCTCCCCCTGCAGCCAGGGAAAG
>NW_006783288.1:2382773-2385956 GCF_000442215.2 Lipotes vexillifer
GGAAAGAGAAAGGAGAGCGCAAAGAGGCAGAGACTCAAACAACTCTCGATGCAGCAATTCTCCAGCCGCTCTGAGCAATGGTTTCATACGCTGCTGGAGGACCCATTCATCTTAATCCATCTGGAAAGAGGGCTACGCACAATATTTCACAATCTAAGTACTTTCTGACAAATCTATTAATTATGTACTCAAACAAATTATTTGCTGCCTGTGGAGAATTGCTGCTGGATTTTCTCTTGTGCCAGAATCCATGTTCTCTTTTCTGCTTTTAACTCATTGCTGTCATTGACACAGTCATATGAGTCCCCTATTTTTAATCATCCATCATTTTAAATTTAGATGCGGTCACTAGGAGAGAAGCTAAACTAGAGAAGGCTGAGGTAACATGACACCTAATAGCCGAGAGACGTTTTCTGCCTACTTCCTTATACCTTTTGTCTTCCGTTCTCCTTTGCCAGGGTGTATGGAAGATGTCTCTTTTACATGCTAAACCAACAGATGAGACCATTTGTCTATGGCTTACTGACGCTTCCCACTGACAACTTCTTTTCCTCAGTTCTGAAGACAAGGCCTCCTCCACAACACATGAATAACAACTTTCTGAAACATGCCCAATGTTTAGAGGAAAAAATAGAGTTGCAATTTATTCTCACTAATTTGGTGATTACCCTCAAGTTCTAGTATATCATTTAAACAGCTCAAATCTTTTTATTCAAAAACAAACTTATCTCCTAGCCTTAGAGGTACTGCATGCAATTACAGAAAAATACTGAAAACAATTACAAAGAGATAAAAATAAAAAGCACCCAGACCACCACCTTTTTAAAAATGTGTGTACACCTTTCTAGTCTTTTTGTATATATTGAAAATGTGTGTGCTATATATTGAAATATACATGTATATGTAATTTTGTATGGATTTTTTTTACTTACCATTTCATACATATTTTCTACATTACTGAGGCCTTGACATTTGTTGGGGAAATATAATTAAGAACAAAATCTCCTCCCAACCCAAAAATCCTCTCCAGAAAGACAGAAGAGAAAGAAGACACTTTTTTTAATTGAATAAGCATTACACCAAAATGTAATCTTCATTACAAGCAATCTGCCAAGGGATTGCAAAGACAGAAAGACATCTCACCCTTGTATACAGCCAAGCAGATACAACCCACCACATACATGTTTTCAAAATAAATAATAACTAGTCCTCAAATAAGACTACTCGACAGCACCATTTGTCACAAACAGTTCCTCCCAACTTTACCTGGCAATTGAGGTGACCATCTGTTAGCTAATGGGCTTTAGCCAAAGGAGAAACGAACTTCTCCTATCTTTATGACAGGAGGCACTTCTGCAGCATGGAGCAAGGTACAAACATTTTAATTTGTATTTGTTCTTACGACATACACAAAATTTTAAACATATTTTCATTTCCTGTCATAAAGGTAGAGAGTAATTTAGCTAAGTATCCTTCACTAACTAATTTTTAAATACTCCTATTTTAAATAGTTTTGCAATGTACATTCTTATGAATAAAGCTTTCAAGCACTTTTATTTACTTTCAAAGACCACATGAAATATGACGGTGTTCTCTTTGGGACAAAGAGAAAAAACAGTAAATATTGCATTCAAAAACAAACACACGCGTGCCTTGGAGACACACATACATACAATTAGTGCACTTCTGATAATTTAAAACGCATACAGCAAGTATATCCAGTAACCAGCTGCATAAACTCAGCAACGCATCAAATGCTTAGAAAAGGTAATGTTCAGATCCTAACCATCAAAATCCCAAGTTCAGGATGAGCTCCTTAAGAACACCCATAAGCTGGCCAACTGTTCAATCCATGCAAATATGGAGCATTTACGCCCCATCTCCTGACTCTTAGAGCTGCTGCTTCTGTAATAAGCCCAAGAGCCTCATATTTTAATGGTCAATAGCTCTTCTGACAATGGGAAGAAATCATTTTCCAAATGGCAGTTGGGTGGCTTGGAAAAGTGAGTGTGTCTTCAGGAAGAAAACAGAGTAAAATATTTTATTTTTCTACTTTAGAGGTGATGCTGAGTCAAGATTTCAATTATTCCAAAATAATTTTTTTTCCTTTCGAGGTAGGTAGACTGCCACTTTATGCCTAAAGAAAATGAGGTGCTGGGGGGGTGGTCATAGAGCAAACAAGTGGCAAATCCAGAACTCAAACTCATTACTGTCAGATTTCAAAATTCCTGTTCTCTGCATGATAGGAGGATGCAGTAACCATAGGCTAATTTCTGCTCCTTGTCTTGAAAAGTATCTGTATGCAAATTAACTGTAACTTCATAATCACTAGAAGAAAAGGAGGGTGCTGTATAAAACTCAAGAACTTGTAACTGAACTAGTAGATGGCAGCAGATTTTAAAAAGAGTTTGTACAGAATTTCAGAATCTAGACTCAATAAACAGAGAAAGGAAACAAGATAAAGCCCTACTGATGTGCAAAATAGCCAGTTTTATTTCCCATAATTTAATCTCAGGGGAAAAAAATCCTCCCAGCCAGCTTAAATTTTAATGAATTGATGATAATTTCATAAATTGCACTTCCCTAACTCAACTTGTTTTCCTGAGATTTAGCAATGATCATCAGATGTTCGCTGTATATTAGCGAAAGAAAAGGTGAAATGCTAAAATTTATAATTAATGATTCATCTCAATATAGCATCAAAACTTGGTTTTTAATTTTTTAAAGAAAAACTTTTATGGAAATATCAAATTACATAATTTATGTTGGAGAGAAGTTAGTCAGAGCAACTAGAGCTTCATTACCTTTCTCTAAAGAATGCCACTTCTTTTGCTAATATACTGTTCTCTTTTCAGTACCTGAAGATTGTTAATCACTAACATAACCTCTTTGCAAAAGATGGGAAAATGCACCATCAATACTTATTTTACTCTTTAAAAGATTATATTCAATAGTTAAAATAGTCCTCTTTTTTCATAGTATAGAATTTCAATCAAATCATGGTTGAGCACAAAAACAGTTTAGTCACTGAAACAGTATCCCCTGATTTAGCTTTCTCTAAGAGATGCAGCATGGTATCTTAACCGGTCCAGGTTTGAAACTGGATAATGGGTCTAGAATGTAGAGTGTGGAGTTAGATGGCACCATCCTCTTACATATCGGCTTGCTCAATTTTCCATATAT